>NC_081413.1:753535238-753861697 GCF_030272615.1 Cryptomeria japonica
ATCCTAAAATATAATTAACTCTTACATAAGCATCTTTGACTTCTATTATACAAGTTGGCATATGCAACTACTAAGCACTCCCTCGTGAAGCACTAATTACATCCTATGTTCACTAATAACAAAAGATGTTGTCGTAATTTTACTATATAACTCCCTATTCAATACCTTGTTCCAAATAATATTTCAAAGTCTACAAAGAATAATAAAAATAATGAAATTTGTCCACACTCTCAAATGAGTGTCCTATTTGACATTCCATGACTTTTGAAGACACATTTATTTGCACATTTAGAGAACAATTAAATTTCATAGACACTTAGGCAATACGAGGTGAATTACACATCTAAACCTAAAAAATGTGATCAATCAAGCCATGTATTTGGTTTCACAAAGAAATCCATCTGTGCAACAAGTGTCCACATAAAAGGTTAACTGATGATAGGCTCCATGCAATGAGACATGTTCCAATCACATGGTGGGCAACAATTTCTATGTTTTTTTCATCTAAAAATATTCATTGCGCCATAAGTGAAAATTCTAACCTGCCAATTAGAAGACAAGAAATTGTACTGATTAAAAAAATAGATACTTTAAAATAAAATATGTGAATCATAAACAATTTAAAGGAGTAAGCAAACAAAGTAACAAAACCACCATTTCATGTACTATAGTTAGACCATGATAGGAACTAAATATAAACACAAACAATCAACAAATATAACTAAATAGTACTTTTTATTATCTATTTTCACTAAATGTTTCACTTTGTTTGTCAAAAATTGATGCAAAGGAATTATCTCCCTTCGAACCTCCATCAGAGTAACCAACAAACTATTAGTCTAGGTTTTTATTTTCCTAGTATTTTCCTTTTTTCCTAGGTTTTTCCTACACTTTAATTAAGCTTGCTTAGCTTAATAAATTATGATTACTTAAGACAAGTGGGTATTGAGGTGTCGGCATTCTATGAGGAGGTACCTTTACTATGTTTAGACCATCATGGTGGTCTCTCCTCATTGGTCGGTATTGCCACCTCCACCCCTCACTCGAGTCTATATAAACACACTACCTTGCTTGTATTTTATATTGGATATTGAGATATTTCTCTTGATGCTATTATGTCATTGAGCATTCACATCAAGTTTCTCTAGTATTGTTATTCTGTCCATTTTATTTGCAGTATTTTGTTCTAACCCTTTCAATTCGATTATGGTTTAAATCTGTTTTCTCATATTTTAACACAAACACAAAGGAAATATGATTTCAAAAATGCAAGACAAAGCATAAAAAATTCAAGTGAAAACAAAAATAAGAACTTGATTACAATTTTTTTGCCCATTGGCTTCACATCCAGTACACATTAATCTGGCTACAAAGTCTCCATAACCTGCAAGAAGAAACTACAACAAAAAAATACCATCTCAAATATGATTTCTCCTTTCTTCCTTGCTTTTTCACCTTCAACACCGTTAAATTTTCAAGTTTAGAAATGGAAAGAATGAGAGTTGGAGATTTAACTTAGATTGAGAGTTGAAGTTACTGAACTCCAAGTTAAATCTCCATCCGTGGTTTGGTAACCCAAGCTAAAGGTTATACCAAAACCAAGAGGGAAGCTTATTTCCCTCTTAGAATTTGCATTAAATGGCGATATATGCATTTCCAACTCCACCTCCAAACTTGCCAATAATATTAGTCAACTGGGCCATCCACTCCACTTAACAGGTCCCCCAATTTTTTTGATGAATAGGCCTTCTCTATTAATAAGAAATATTAAAGTACATATTCACAAAAAAAGGTCGGGGATACAAGATCACCCCGCAAGAGTTACTCAGCCAGCGATCAGAAACAAAAAACAACAAGCTATTCATCAAAAAACTTCCTCGGGCAGCCAAAGCAGTGGCAACTGAGGGAGGAGGATCAGGGTCATCTTTTTTGCCCCATACATCAGCGGGGCCAGGATTCGGGTCTGGCATAGACTACCCATCTTCAGGATCTCTTTCAATTTCTCCTTCCTCCTGCTTGGGAGGCGAGATCGCTAAAGCTGGGCGAGGAAACTTGGAGGTGGTGGCAGAGGGCCACCCCAAATCAACAGAAGGAGGAGCAAAGGCCACAAGAGCATCAAAGGGCCACCCTGAGCCAGAGCCATGCCACGGCGGGGAAGCCAAGTGGCGACACCAAGCAACATCTCTCTCGCCTGAGGGGTGGCGGGGAGGCTGGGACCGTGGGGTCTGAGAGCGGCGGGCATAAGAGTTGCAACCACGACGACGACCATGGGGCAGAGTACGATCGATAGAGACAGAGTTTGACGGTACTCGGGCAATTGCACAAGGGGCATTACCCTAGTGTTGAAGAAGCTCTTGAAGGTGGGCCACCTTGTTAGCTTGAACCTGAATTTGCATTAATACATTGTTACAAAGGCAAGCTTTAGCATAAAGCAAAACATTGATATCCAAGTAGCTGTGAGAAAAAATAACAACATTACTATCCTTCCAAAGAGTGAAAAGGATCTCCATTCTGAAAGCATGTCATATATGGGAGAACTTATAGGGGATTCTAGGTGAATCACCTAGAAGAGCCATGTGCCAGGAAAATGGCTCACGTCGAAAAGGCCACAAAAATTCATGAATTCAACTCCAATACTGTTGAGCTCTTTTACAAAACCAAAAGATGTGCATAAAAGTTTATGGGTGACCACAAAAAGGGCATCGAGGGTCAGGCACTCCCAAATGCTTGAGTCTAGAACCCAAAGGAAGACCTTGAAAGAGAACACACCAGGAAAAGTGGGCAATCTTAGGCTCGGTGATGGCGGACCAGATAACAAAAAACTTGAATCTCCAGGCAGTCTGGGAAGACTGCAAGTGCCACCGCTGGTTAAGAGTACGAGCCATAGGCAAGTGAGGAACCAACTAGAGATAACCCATTTTGGGTTTGTAGTTGGTAAAAGGAGTCCAAGGATACCACTTCCAGTCTTTCCACCAAGGTCTAACAGACCAAATACCGAGCTTATAATGCAAATTTAAGGGAAGGGCCGAAACCAGAAGGTCATAAGTCTGTCGATCAGGCCGAGATAGACGAAACTAGACCTGGAGGTCCTCCCAAGACTGGAGGCTCATAGTAGATCTGGAAGAAAGATACTTAGGGGTATGAATGTCGTGCTTGTGAAAGTGCAGAGCATTAACACCTTGAATTTTGGCCAAAGGTAACCCTTGCATCTGAAAAAGACGGGATCACAGAGGTTGTGTTGATTCATGGATAAGCCATCCCAAAAGCCATTGCTAGCCCACCGCAGCCAAGGCTTGATTGCTTCCCAAGCATGCCAAATACTTTTGACCACAAAAGAACCTTGTATCTGAATAGGGTTTGTCATGGTGAGCAAGAGTTGCAAGCCTATCCCCTTCTAGGCTGGCCTTTTAGAAGGAAAGCCTGAAGAAATGCAATGGCAAAGAAGAATTTTCCAGGCCTCGTCTCCAAGTAAGGCTCTGATAACCCATTTAGTACATAAGGCCAGCCCTTGGTTCTGGGTGGAAATAAGGTCGAGTCCTTTGGATTCCTTGGGGGAGACAACAGTACTCCCAAGCAACCCTGTGAAAACCATGATGGTTAGACTCAGAGACCCAAAGAAAGGCTGCAAAAGTCTTTCCAACTTCATGTAAGAGGCCTTTGAAGGAGCCCAACATGAATAATAGTAAATAGGGTGGAGGCCAACACTTTGGAACAGACTTGGAATTTACCAACCAAAGAGAGAGGCTTGGTGATCTAGTAAGAAAGCTTTTTCTCGATTTTGTCTAAGACCGCCTGCCAGAGATCCAAAGGCGAAGCTTGGAAGGCAAAAGGAATGCCCAGAAAATGAAATATTTCATCATGCTGAAGCCATTTCCAGTCATACTGAAGGATCCAAGGCAGAGTAGGAAGAAAGGACCGTCTGTAACATTACGTCTTGTGCGACTGAATGGCCGAACCAGAAGCCAAGCAAAAAGTGTTAAGACACTGAAGAGCGGACTACATATTATCTTCATCCTCAATGAGAGTGAGAAAGGAATCATCGACAAAGTGGCTATTGACAAGCTGGGAAGGTGACTCAGGCAAGGAGATACCACAGACATGCCCAACATCGATAGCATTATCAAGTAAGTAACCAAACCCTTCTGCTGCAAGAACATATAAAGCAGGAGCCAAAGGGCACCCCTAGCGAATGGATTTGAAAATGCCAAAAGCCTCTAATTGTCGGCCATTAATGGTAATGCAAGTTGAGGCATCCTCGAAGAACATTTGCACAAACTGGATGAACTGGAAACCAAAGCCTAGGGCTTCGAGCATAGCCAAGATAAAAGGCCATTCAATGTGATCATACGCTTTAGCAAAGTCAATCTTAATAAATATTGCTCGTTGTTGAGAGCGGCTGGCCCAATCCATACCTTCCCAAACAACAATAATATTGTCCATAATAAACTTGGATTTAATAAATCCAGTTTGTTCCGGGCGAACAATAAGCGGTAGGAGATGTTGAATCTTAAGGGCCAAAGCTTTGGCAACGATCTTATAAGAGACATTAAGCAAGGTGATAGGATTCCAATTGCAAATGTCCTCTGGGTCCCCAGTCTTAGGGATAAATTTGATGTTACCCTGATTAATCATTTTTCCCAAGGAGCGGGAATGAAAAGCTTCCAAATAGACCTTATGAAGGTTTAGGACCAACACAAGGCCAAAGAGGTTTGTAGAATTCACAGGGGAAGCCATCATAGCCTGGGGCTTTGTCATCTGCCATAGAAAAGGAGGCTTCTTTGAGATCATCAAGGGTCAATAAGAGATCACAAAAGGCCTGTTGCGAGTCAGAGAGCCGTTTGGGAACAACAACTAAGCAATCTTGTTAGAAACTAACCAATAACTCTTTTTTGGCACCAAATTTGACTAACTATCATTTAGGAGGGAAAATATGAGTGGTCCAAAATGGTAACTCTTTAAGAGTCCATGCTTAAAAAGGTATATTCCAAGTTTGAACTAGAATATGCTAAATTCAAATTTGAATCGCTTAGTTAAACTTGCCTCCAAAACTATGGCTACTAACATTTGATAAAAATATTGGCCTTCTATTACAAATTTATCCCCCCTACAACATTATTTGGCAACACATAAAAATTATTTAAAAATCAACATATTTTTGGTTGATGAGGATAGCCCTATACCATGGATGACCCTACATAAAAAAAATAAAAATAAATATATGAATAATTTTGTAATTGAAAACATAATAGATTAAAGAAGGCACCATTATCGGTTGGGAACCAATTCCATACAACAAAGCCCTTCCTAATGGCTAAGGCAAGCCTTGTGGTCATAATTGATTTCCACCTCTTGTTGGATACATGATTCAACTACTTACTATTTGTTCCTTTTGATATGTTCATTTAGGGCATAGCCTTGCATAGACTTTAGGATGTGATTTATTCTACCCACTTTTTTACGTGAATATGATGTAATATACTTCTTTATACAAACTAATATATGTAACATTAATTCATAAAAAGAACATACCACAAACCTTGAGTTACAACCAAGATCACAAACATAAAGGTAGCTACAAGGAAAAGAGAAAAAAAACATACATGATACATATAACAAGTATTTTGAGCTGATTACGGTTTAGACAAGGGTATCTTGCAATTTTATTTTGATTTCATAGTGGAAGTGATTAGGATATCTAAATATATGGGTGAAAAACTGTCATGACCCAAATACAGATTAGTAATTTTTAGACATTTATTCGTGATAACATTTTGATATTTTGACGATATTTGAAGTATTGACGACATTATGCTACTAATGACATCTTAAAATAAGGACGATTGACATTTTAATATAATGTTAATTAGGTGACGATGTTCATTTAATGATCTTTATGATGCTAATCATATAAATGACGATATTATTTTAATGAAATAATGATATGCTATTGACGACATTATTTTGATGCCATGATATTGACAAGACAAATTATTTTAGTATAATGATGATCTGCCAATTTTTGTTGAGTGTGAAGTGGATGGAGGGTCAGTCGTCGAAGACAGACATATGACTGAGGAGGAGTTTCTAAGAATGTGGCTTGTGCACACACACACACACACACACACATGTAATAACTAAACAAATTAATTAAATAATAAAATCGATTTGGGAAGTTGATAATAAATAACATTATGATACAATTGAAGCATAAAATATTAAATTTAAATGTTTTTTATTAGGGGAAAACAGGTTTTGAGGGGACCCGAAACCCCATACAACAGGTTTTGGAGGGACCTGAAACCCAATAGATTTTATTGGGATCTAGAGCCCAACAAAGCAGGTTGCTAAAAGAAATAAACAATGAAAAACCACAACCAAAATCTAGCAAAGATGACTCAAACTAGCAACAACCAGCATAGTCACGCCACACCCAACAAAGCTACAACTCCAAACTATAGCACGAAAGAGTAATAATCGAGGGTATAACAAGCACCCTCATCCAACTTTCAGGGTTTTGAAAGGTACCCCTAACCTTCAATAACAACACCAGATTACAACAAATATTCATACAATTTGAATCTGGCTAGTAGGGGTTTTGAAAGGCTCCCTCAACCTTCAAACTAGGTTTTAAAATGGAACCCAAGACCAACAACCAGGGGTTTTGCAAGGCACCCTTAACCTTAAATGATGAGCTCAGAACTCCAAACACAAGATTTTCCCCAAACCAAAGACAACAAAAAGACAAACTAGGCCCTTTAAAACTATTAGCAATCGACCTGCCTATAGGATAAACTAGGAACCCACAACTAGAAAAAGGGGGAACAAAGACACCAAAAACCAGAAGGAAGGAGGCCAAACCAAGAAACAACAAAAAGGAACTAGTCCAAGAGACAAGCTGGGAGTCTGGAAAAAAGAACTTCCAGACCCACCCAAGGAGACACCCATGAGAGAAGAAATAGGCATCCATAGCCAACAGCAAGAGGAGCACCAAAAGTCGAAAATCCCATCTCTCCACCTCAATAGGAAAGCGCTCCACCTCTACAGGATGAAGAATGAAGCAGAAAGACAACAACCAACACTCTCCAACAACAAGCAGAAACCAACCCATTCCCCTCCACCAAATGTCCACCTCCATAGGAAATATGGTCACCTCTAACAGACAAGGAGGGAAAAAGAATAAGAGCCAAGAAACCCCTCTTAAAGGTTCACACCAAAGACAACTCTCCACCTCAATAGGAGAGTAGCCCAACAAAGAAGAACCGAAAAAAGAAGCTCCTTCAAAGAAAATTAAATATTAAATTTAAATGTTAATAAGAGATTTTAAGTAAATTTAAAATATTGATTTAATGACTTAATATTAAAATTAAAAATTAAACATGTTAAAAATTAACACATGAGTTTTAAATGGGAAGTAGAGTCAAACTTTGTGTAACATTCTGTTAGCTCTCAATTTGCTCTTCCTGATTGGCTAATCAATCCAGTCCAATCTCTTGATCAACTTTCTTAATTGGCAATCTATTTGAGTTTTTTTCATATCCACTTCCAATCAATCTTGAATTCTCTGGTCCAGATCCACAATCTATGGATCGATTCTCTCAACAAAAAAAAAAGATTATAAAGCTAGGGAGATATCAAATTCGCCATCATCTCTCTGCATTGATATCGACTTGAGAAAGTCACCTTCAGATGGTATCACCCCCTTCCTTTTTCATTTCTCTGTTATCTTTGGGGTCTGCAAGTATGTTTTGGGTGGGAAAGGGACTAGTTTAAGGCACTAGAAAGGTGAATTGGCAGATCGACTGCCAGCAAGGTCCACGCCTTGTTTATTTCCTGTCACCACATTGCTAGGGAGACCAACATCGCCCATTTTCATCCCTTGGGTCAGGTATTGTTTTTGGTAAATATTATTATATATCATCAATATTCTTGCAGATCTTTCTCTTATCAAGCATTGGCTTGAACCCTCTTCCAAATCGGTATGTTTGGCATTGGATTTTGATTATTGCAGACTTAGCCCAATCGATATGAATGGCAATTGATTTTGTTTGGGTAAACTCAGCCAAATCGATATGATTGACATTTGATTTTTGCAGATTGTTTTTTAAATTATTTAAATATGAGATTAGTATCGATCTTGACCTTTTATTCTGCTAAAGTTTTTGTTTGGTCCCTTACACCAAATGGAGCTCAATCGACTCTGTTGGCATTTGACTGAACTGGTAAAGATTGTTGTTGTTATGCAACTGGTATATGATTAGTTAGTAAATGTGATGAAGAGATTGAGATTCATGTTTGATGACTATGTTTTGTGTTGTCATTGATGGCAACAATGTTTTTGTAGTCATCTAAGTCTTAGAAGCCAATTGGTAAGTGTAGTCACATAAATCTGTCCACTTAATTAAATGAATACTTAGTATTTATTTGATTATTTAACCATCAATTAATAATTAATTAAATTAATATTTAATTAATTCATCTTAACCCTATTCTCCTATTAATTAAATAAATTATTCAATTTATTTGATTTAATTCACTTAACCAAATTCAGACCATTAATTAAATAAATAAATCATATTTATTTAATTAAATCTTCTCTCACATTTAAATAAATTAATATTTATTTAAATCCCCCAAAATCCCACCTCTCACATTTAAATAAATAAATCATTTATTTAAAATCACCTTTATCCTCCACCCACTTGCATTTTCCTACAAAAGCAAGTTGCACAATTATTTTAAATAAATAATTTATTTAAATCACCTTTATCCTCCACCCACTTGTATTTTCCTACAAAAGCAAGTTGCACAACTATTTTAAATAAATTATTTATTTAAAATCCTATTTATCCTCACCCACTTGAAACCTTTAATGGTTTCCCTTAAAGTATTCAAACTTGATGGCTTCCTTCTATAATCTTCTTAAGACTTTAATGGTTTTCCTTAAAGTCTTCAAGCCTTTAATGTTTTCCCTCAAAGTCTTCAAGCATTTTAATGCTTTATCTTCATTTTTCTCATTTAAATAAATTAATATTTATTTGAATATTTATCCAAATGCAAATTATACCATTTAATTGAAATAAATGATTTTATTTTAATTGAAAATACCAAAATTTCTCCCACTTACATTTTCCTACAAAATCCACTTGTATGCCTAAACCCCTTCTAAATTCTTCTAAACCCTTCCTAATTAGCCTAATCCATCCCCTAAATATTGTCACATTCCTAAGCAAATTGGAGTCACTTCTCAAAGACTCCAAAGTCTTTGAAAAGCAATTAATGCTTTGTGTGTTCAACAAATTAACCCTCAAAGTCTTGGATAACCTTTGAAAGCTTTCAACCTTCAACCACTAAATGGCTCAAAGTCTTTGAAAACCATTGAAGGCTTCCAACCTTCAACCACTTAATCCCCAAAGTCTCCAATAACCATTAATGGTTACCTCAAACCCTCCTACATGGTTAAAACATTTGTTTTGACTCAACTCTACCCAACCCAAAGGTCTCATCAAGCCTTTAATGCTTTGACCATGATTATCTCTTAATCATTTGCACAAAGGTTTATCCTTGCATTAACTCCTAATCCAGTGGGTAATCCTAATTTAAGCTTGACCCTTACCTTCTAGATAGCCATGAGGTCTTCTTAGGCCTTTAATGCCTCCAACCTCTTCTCTCAACCCAATCCTATGTTGAAACTTGTCACCATTTTATTGGTGCCAATTGTGCACATGGATCCCCAACTTTCAATCCTAACCCTTGTTAAGATTGCTCAATCTTAACCCTTCATTTCCCTATTTCTTCTATAAATAGAACCCTTCTCCTCAAGCAAAAGGAAACATTTAGAGTATTGTTGTTATACTGGCATTAGCATAGAGCTTTTTCATAGCATCACTATCTACTCTTGCATAGTATTTGCTTATCATATTCAACCATCTTGAATCTCCATATGACATCCATGGCTAGTGCTAAAAGCTGAGAGCTACACTCATTTGGGACTTGGAGAGGAGAGGAACAAGGGAGGAGCAACTATGAGCATCTTGATTAGCTATTTCATTCTATGTTTATATGCTTTCTATTTCATGCTTAATATCTCTCTTGATATGCCTGTTTAGGATAATCTTTTGTTGCTAACACTAACGTTTGTTTCTTGTGCTGTTGTGTGTGTTGCCATCAAACAGATTTTCTAATCCTTTTTGCAGAGCATCATTTGGTGAACCCGACGTGAATCCAAACACCAAAAAGATCAACTTTTTTTTTTAACCAATAACATGTTTGAATGTTGAAAATGTCACACAGGTTGCGCTTTTGACACTGTTTTGGTGCGTTTGACATTATTTTGGCGCTATTCACTCTGTTTCAGTGCTTTTCCCTTCTCTGTCTTTCCCTTTCTTTTAGTGCGTTTGTGTTAAATAGTGCCTCTGTTCAAACGCAGACTAGCGCTATTGTAACAAAACGTTGTACAAATCACCTTGTAACCAAAAAAAAAAAAAATTAGGCTTGTAGAAGCCCACCAAATAGGCGGATTTTACTAACTATTTTTCTCTTTTGTGCAGATTTAAATTAGATTAAAAAGTAGATTTATATTTTTTACTAACTTGTTTTTTGAAGTTGGTTTTAAAAATGAATTCACTTTTTATTTTGGTTTAAAATTAACTTCACATTTCAAATTTGGGCTTTTAAAAAAAGAATCACACATTTGTTTGGGGCTCTTAAAAAGAATTTCATTGTTCCAAGGTAAAAAGAACCACAAACTTATACAAAAACAACTTTTTTTTTTTGCAAGTTAGGAAACAAACTTCGTTTTGGTGCTTAAAATCAACAAGGCAAATTTTATTTCTTGCATCAAGATAAAACTCACAATCCACACTTCCATTTTTGGTGCAAATAAAATTCACAATCAACTTGTCTCATTTTCAAAGCAATTTTACTTCATGCAAACGTGTTTTTCATTAAGTTGACCAGGATTTTCAAATTCTAGTTTACTCAAACAATTGCCTTTGAAAATTAAAAAGAACACCATGATTGTTGGAGCAACATCTCCAAATAGTTAGATCACATTGCAATGATAGATTAAAAAGAACAAGTGTTTTTCGTGCTTGTCACACTTGTGCAAAGAGTTGGTTGAGTGGTCCTACTTCTAACACACACTATCCTCTCCCTTGGCTTTCGTGGTCCTAGGTGCAAGAGAAAAGTGTTAGTAACACTCAAAATTTTATCTTTTTAAGAGAGGCCTGCCAAGAGACACATCACTCTTGGGAACGACCTTGAGCGGTAAATCCTTCGAGCCGCTATAGAAATCAGGTGTGAGCGAAAGCTGTAGCCTTGGGTATAGCTGTTCCTACAGTGTAACTGGCCGAAAGGACAAATGGGCCCCACCACCAGTTACAAGGCTCTTAAGTGAGTCACTGCTGAATGAACTTATGTCCAAAAACATCGAACATGACTAAACACCTTTAAAGTAGTAGCCCACCCGTTCTATTGATTGAGGATATTTGAGATATAATTTAGTGCAAGAGCATAGATGGTTTTGCTCCCAAGATACTCACCATGCATATTTCCTTGAGTAGAAACATAGCTTTTTGAAAAGTCACTTGTGGCTTGATAAAAGTGGTGATTCCCCCATCATAGGGATCATCTATTTGTTATGCTCGTGCAAGACTTAGTATATCACATCCTTACCTGCCACGGCGGGATTCATAAGGTATGTAGTACCAAAGTCGAAGAAATATCAAGATGTGGGCTAAATTTATCACAACTGGCCATTTGACCTTAGGGATAAAAAGTGTTTGAAGTGTGTTCGTTTTACAGACCTAGTGCAAATTGAGCCGACTTCAGGCTTTGGAAATACACTTTAAAATAAATCTAAAGGAAGGGTCATATACAAGTCCAAAGATTGGGTTGATTTAGACCCATACTCATTTGTGCCTTTGGGGGCAACATTCTTGTGTTTGTGTGCTTGCTTTGTTTTCTTGTCAAAGAAAAATCAGCAAATCACTTTCAAAAACAAAGTACTCATCCAACATTTCTCAAAAACAACCAAACACATCAAAAACAAAGTACAAACAACAAAGAGTCAAATTTTATGACCATTCTTCACATCTTGCGAAAGAAAAAGTGTCATCAGAATATCAACTTAAGAAGGAAACCATTAAGCTCAAAGGCTTTAATCAAAAGGAGGAAATTCTTCTATCTCAATAGAAAAATCTTTGTCTCACATAGAGTCTTTCTACATCGCATGCGTCTATACCTTCAAGGTAAAACAAACGAGTTTGATTCAGAATCATTGAACAACAGAGCTTTTATGCAATATAGAGCTCTGAGTTATCACAAAAATCAAGGAGGAAAGATTAATCCCAACTTCTTCCCAAACATCTGTATCACCTACAACACAGCTCGAGAAGTGCCACCAACGCTCGAAAGGGAAGAGATAGAGTTTGTCCCATTTGTAACACAAAGTTTTTATTGAAGTTGAAAACATTTTCATCCATCATCTCACTCATACATCATCACTTCATCATCAATCCGTCCCAAAACTCTCAAAACATTAAGAGGTTCTTGTCCCAAGTTCTCTTTTAGATATTGCTTGAAATCAAACACATCACATCACTTTTAGATTGTTTCTACATCTAGGATAAGCTCATCCTAAGAGACACATCTATGCAGGTTAAAACTAGTTCATGAGTGAATCCTCTCATTGCTAGGTAGTCAAAATCTGTAACACATCTCAGATTTCTCTACACCTTATCACATCCAAACTCCTCAAAACAAACAAGCAATTCAAAGAAGGAATTTCGGTTACATCTACCTTAAAGTGCTAGAGATCCCCATACAATAAAAATCATCAATCATCAATCTTTCATCAATAACTCATCATCATCTTCAATCAACTTCAACACAAACTTACAAACAAAATGGCTCAAACCCGATCGCGATCAAGGCAACGAGAAATAGAAATTGAGGAAGAAGAAGACAACCTCAATGAATTTCAAGAAGCACTTGGAGGAACTATACCTGATGAAAACCCAAGTACTCCCACTCCTTCAACAATTGAAAGGGCTCAGCATAACCCTCACTTCAACAGATTATTTGATGAAATATTAAGGAGCAATGCGGATGCTCACTTCTTAAAACTCGCTCAAGAAGGAGCCAAACTCCCCTCGGACTTTGATCTTGCCCAATTAAGACAAGCATCAGAAAGACAAAGTCGCCATGAGGAGGAAAGGGGTAGAAATCACATCAGATATAACATCCCTCGAGGTAACCCACCACCTCCTCCTCCAAATGAAATGGAGATGTTGCGGCAACAAGTCGAGAATCTCGCCCAACAACTTCATAGTGGTGTTAAGACCAATCAATTCTCACTTAACGACATCTGTCCCTATCCGTTTGATAGGAATCTTTATATGCCACCCTTTCCACGCGGGTTCGAAACACCAAAATTCGAAAAATATAGAGGAAAGGGAGATCCCCGCGATCATGTCCGAGAATTTCATTCCGCTTGTCTCAAAGTCGCTTATGAGGACACATACCTAATGCGCCTTTTTCCCCAAAGCTTGGGAGGAACAACCACATCATGGTTTTCCCGACTACCAGGTGGCATAAGAACATTTGAGGAACTCATCCAGAAGTTCCTATCTCATTACTCTTATAATATTGAACGCGACATCACCATGGCTGATCTGTGCAACACCAAACAAAAACCAGGTGAATTATTCTCAGTATTCCTGCAACGATGGCGCCAAATGTCTAGCAGACGTTCTCTTCAGTTACCTGAACGAGAACTAGTGGAAATTTTCATTTCCAACTTAAACGAAGAAATGGAATTTCACCTGGATGTCAAAGACACAGACTCCTTTAACGATATGATCACCAAGGGTATAAAATGTGAAAGGGCACTCATCAAGAAAGGACTCATCAAAATCTTTAATGAACCAAAAGATGGTCCTCGCCCGCGCTTCAATAGTGATAAACCAAACTTCTGGAACAAGAATAAAAATATCGTCAACGATGGGGTTGTGGATGCTCAAACTATCCAAAATGCACAACCTGTGGTTCGGTTTGCAGGACAAAATCCTCCACCTCAGAATAACACAAATGTTCCTCCTAATCAAGGTCGCATCACATCTCATGATGAACCAAGACCTCGTCCACAAAAACAAAAACGCACATACACTCCCTTAGGGGAACCCATTGAAATAGTGTTGCGACAACTCCTTTCTCAGAATTTGGTCACTCTACCTAAACTATCCAACTATGAGCCTCAGGTCAAACCAGCATGGTGGAGAGATACTGAACACTGTGAGTTCCATCAAGGACGAGGACACAAGACAAGTAATTGTCACTGATTGAAGGATCTCATTCAGGATCTTATTGATCGAGGAGAAATTGAAATTGAAGGACATGACCCAAAAACGACCAATAATGATCATCTCATGTTCAAGGATCCACTTCCATCACAAGATCAAAGGGGTCCTTCCACTTCCCGGCGAGGCACTGATACCACTGATTATACGCAGGCTGCGTATAACTACACTGTAAATCACCTGTATGATGCCAGTGAACAAATTGCAACTATAACCTTCAAAAATCCCACCTCAAATTGCAATGTTGTTACATGTCGTGGCAAGGTCACCATCAAGGCAGCTCCACAGGGCACCACCTCCGTCCCAAAGCAATATAATCTTGTGGAACAATTAGATAAAACGCCTGCGCTCATATCCATTTTAGAACTATTGCGCCTATCGCCATCTCATAAAACAATCTTGGATCAAGCACTCCAAGAGGCGTCAGTCCCTGCAAACCTGAACACAGACCAATTTCAAGCCATGGTTGGAAATCTAAAGTCATCACCTTGTCTCACTTTTTCTGAAAGTGACAACTCTTCCTTCCAACAACCTCATAACGTTTCACTACACATTGAAGGCTTTATCAACCAACACAGGATCAAGCGAGTCTTGATAGATAATGGAGCAGGCCTAAACATTTGTACACTACAGTTGGTCACAGCATTGGGATATGCAATAGAATCAGTGGATCCTCGCAAGAAGATCACCATCAAGGCCTATGATGATGCAGAGCGTTCATCCAAAGGAGCGGTGGTGCTACCAATCCGAGTGGGCCCTGTGGTAAAACACATAATTTGTCAGGTTCTGGACCTTCCTCTGCCATATAATCTATTATTAGGAAGACCTTGGATACATGCCATGCAAGCCGTTCCATCTACCTACCATCAATGTATCAAGTTCCCACATAATGGTGCAGAGATCACAATCCTGGGTGATGCAAATCCCTTTGCATTTTGCCATAATATCAGCCATCAACCAGAAATTACTGTTCCTAATAATAGGGAAGCCATTTCCTCTACATCATATGTAAGTCCCACCTCTCTTGCCAGTTCGAACACCCCTATACCCAAGCAAGAAAAGCTTAAAATGAAAGTCGCAGAGGAAGGTCCCGGGGAATATAACTTAAGTCAACTCTTTTGTGTGGGACAAATGCCCACTTCTCCTAAAACACATGGTAAACCACAACAGTTACTCCAGCAACGACTAATCACGCCAGCATGTGCTTGGACGCCTTTCGTCCTTGGAAGGAGTCAAGAGGAAGAAACACAAGATGAGGACCCAACGGACTGGATCTATAAAGATCCCATCACCACTGACAAACCGCGAGTTACACTTCCTACAGAACAGTATGGCAAATGCCTCCTCATTATGCAAAGAATGGGATATGATGGTCAGAGTGCTTTGGGATACTGCAAACAAGGACGACATGAACTGCTGCTGCCAAAGTTCAAGCCCAAAGGTAATACAGGCCTAGGCTTTGAAAAAGAGATCCTTCCTAAACTCAGATTTAAAGGAAAACCTAGCAAACCATTTTGCCCACCTACTGTAAAGAGGACACCTTTCATAATCAAAGCACCATCAAGCAATATTGTCACTGCCCCATCGAGGCTCACAAACCCACCGCAACCGTCATCAGTGCCAAAAATCCCACCAATCGAACTAGTAATCCCATCCACAACAGTCATCACATCAGTAAAATCATTCATAGCAGCAACTATATTGGAACCCGTAGCAGCATCTATGGCACCAGCCATTCCAATAGAAGCCACTAAATCAACACTGTCGATACTTCCAATGACAAAACCTTTAAACCCCATCACAGTTCCTGCAGCACCGATCACCTCAAAGGTACATAAACCAATCACACCTGCAGTATTCAACTCCAGCGACATCCCAGTATGGTATAGCAATCGGATGCTGGAAAGTGATTCAGAGACCGACTCACATGAGTGGGAATTTGATTCTGTACAGCTTAACACTTCAGATGAGGAAGACACGTCACCACCTCCACCACGCAAAGACATTCCTGTTTACGGAGAAGCACAGATAAAGACCACTTGGGTAAAGACCACTTGGGTACCTAAGCTGGAAACATCTTCCACAGACCCTATGTCTCATCCTACGCCGGATTCTGATAGGGAGAGTACCATCAACGACCTTCACCACACTGTCTTAACCCTCACTGATACATCTCCCGCACTTAACTTAATCGATGAAGTAATGCCCATTATCCACCCTGAACTCATCGAATGGAACCAACCAAATCCCCCATGTCTTGACCTCTTCCAAAACGATGAGGCTATCATTGACTTTTTGGAATTAAGGGATAATCTACCAAGCGGGGATCACAAAGCTGGATTCGCCATTGAACTTAATAGCGCAGCATACTTCGGGGCGGATGCCAAACCCTTCAGCTGCAAAAATATAACATTAAAACATGGATCTTCCAGTGAAAACCACACTGTGGCACTGTTTGATCCAACAAAAGTAAAAAGAAAGAGCGTATCCAACGGTGAAAACCTCTCTGAGGCACTTGAGGATGAAGGGTTTGACATTCTCTCTGCTAGTACACAACAGGAACGATCGACGATTCTCATTGAGGAGACTAAAGAATACAATGTGGGGACTCCTGAAAACCCTCATATCATACATCTGGCATCTCTTCTCACTCCAGAGGAACAGCTTCAATTTATAGAGTTCTTCCAACAGCGTCAGATCAACTTTGCATGGTCATATGCAGACATGCCTGGGCTTGATCCTGATTTAGTCATGCATCATCTCACAGTAGCAAAAGGAGCCAAACCTGTCAAGCAGAAGCTTCGTAAGATGCATCCTCAGATTGCCGTGCTAGTCAAAACAGAACTCAAGAAACTCCTGGATGTTGGTTTCATTAGACCAATTGATTATGCAGAATGGATCTCCAACATTGTACCAGTTGGCAAACCAAAAGGGGGCATCCGCATTTGTACAAACTTCAGAGATCTGAATAAGGCATGTCCTAAGGATGACTTCCCTCTACCAAATATCGACATCATAGTAGATTTGACAGCAGGACATGCCATGCTTTCACTCATGGATGGCTTTTCAGGATACAATCAAATAAAGATCGCACCAGAGGACCAACATAAGACAGCTTTCACATGTCCATGGGGCACATACTGCTGGAATGTAATGCCTTTTGGTCTAAAGAATGCAGGAGCAACCTATCAAAGAGCAATGACCACCATTTTCCATGACATGATGCATACTATAATGGAAGATTATGTGGATGATTTACTAGCAAAATCACTTACTAGAGAAGGACATCTTCACATCTTAGATAAAATCTTTGATAGACTGGAACAATACCATGTTCGACTCAACCCAAAGAAATGTGTCTTCGGAGTGACCTCCTGGAAGCTTCTAGGATACATTGTCTCAAGCAAAGGCATTGAGGTCGATCCAGCAAAGGTTAAAGCAATCATGGACATGCCACCTCCAAAGAATATCAGTCAGCTAAGAACACTACAAGGACGGCTTCAATCTATCCGCAGATTCATTGCACAATTGGCTGATAAGTGTCACCCATTCACACACCTGCTACATAAGAACATCCGCTTTCAGTGGGATGACAGATGCCAGCAAGCATTTCAGGCGCTTAAAGACTATCTCATGAATCCACCATTGCTGATGCCACCAGATCCAAGTAGACCATTATTGCTCTATATCTCAGCAACAAGTACAACATTAGGTGTACTACTGGCACAACATAATGCAGAAGGAAAAGAGTGTGCTATTTACTACATCTCTCGCACACTGGTGGGCTATGAACTCAATTACACACCTATTGAGCGAGCTTGCCTAGCAGTAATCTTGGCAGCCACTAAACTGAGGCACTATCTGTTAACACACAAGGTGCAACTCATTGCAAAGATTGATCCACTCAAGTATTTACTTAGCAAAGCAGCATTGACAGGTCGCTTGGCCAAATGGGTAATGATTCTAAGTGAATTTGACATTGAGTATGTGGACCGTAAAGCTATCAAAGGTCAAGTTATTGCAGATCAGTTGGCCGATGCACCACTCATAGGCGATCATCCTCTCATTTCCAATTTTTCAGATGAAGAGATATTCATGATTACAGAAGCACAGTCATGGAAATTATACTTTGATGGTTCATACACTAGGCACGGCTCGGGGGCAGGCATTCTGTTTATCACACCTCAGGGTGATAGCATCCCGAAGTCTTACAGGCTCACATTTCCATGCACAAACAACATAGCAGAGTATGAGGCCTTGATCACAGGACTCAGATTAGCCATACAATGGAAATTAAAAGAATTGCAAGTATATGGCGATTCCCAACTAGTCATTCGACAAGCAACAGATGAGTATCAGACCAAAGATGATAAACTCATGCCATACAAGCAAATGGTGGACAATCTAAAGGCATCATTTACTACTATCACTTTTGAGCAGATACCAAGAGATCAGAATCGAGCTGCTGATGCCATGGCTACCATCGCATCTCTACTAGATCTTCCACAGAATTCAACACGCTACGAGTTCTTGGTAGAACAACTTTGGATCCCCGCTTATGATATCCCTGAATCCGAGATGATATGTCGCCTTGTCGGTTCAGAATCCCCATGGTATGGTGAGTTCTACACCTATCTCTGTGATCACACCCTTCCTTCTAACCAATCAAATAACCAACGAAAAACCTTCATTCGCCAAACTGCTCGATATACCATTATTGCCGAAATCTTATACCGACGTAGTCTTTATGGTACTCTCCTTCGATGTCTGGAACAAGATGAGATAACAAAGGTTTTGGAAGAGGTACATGAAGGAATTTGCGGGACTCACTCAAGTGGTCCGTCACTAGCCAAGAAACTCTTGCGAGCTGGATATTATTGGCCATCTATGGAAAAGGATTCCTACTACTTTGTCAGAAAATGCAAGAAATGTCAAGTTCATGGCGACCTGATACATGCACCAGCACAAGAACTGCAACCAATCACAACACCATGGCCTTTTTTTCAATGGGGCCTTGACCTTGTGGGTAAAATCCATCCATCTTCATCCAATGGCCATAAATTCATTATTACCGCCACCGAATATTTCACCAAGTGGATCGAAGCTGTTCCACTTACTCAAGTCACCGGCAAGCAGATCGCCTCATTCATCCTCAATTACATCATCTGCCGGTATGGTGTGCCCATGTCCATTGTCACAGATAACGGTCTTCCTTTCAAAAATCAGGATGTCCGTGAGCTTTGTGAGAAATTTCATATCCAACACCGCTTTTCCACTCCCTATTACCCACAAGGCAATGGTCAGGCCGAAGCATCCAATAAAAACATATTGAGGATCCTAAAGAAGACAGTCAATGATGTCGGCCGTGATTGGCATGTTCAATTGAATCCAGCGCTATGGGCATATCGAACTAGCATTCAGACCCCTACAGGTGCAACTCCTTATTCATTGGTCTATGGTGCTGAAGCTATCTTACCTATTGAGGTCGAGATACCATCCTTATGAGTTTCATTGCACAATCTCATCGATGATGAAGCATACAGAGTATCCCGTCTTCAAGACTTAGAGTTACTAGATGAGAAGCGACAAGCTGCATACAATCACCTCAAAGCCTATCAGCAGCGCATGAGTAGAAGCTACAATCACCGAGTTAGATCTCGTACATTTGAGGTAGGTGATCTTGTTCTTCGAGAAAATCCTCACAACCAACCAAACAGAGAACATCAAGGCAAGTTTGAATCAAACTGGTTGGGCCCATATGTTGTCACTGCTGTATTCGGGTCCGGGGCATATCAGTTGGCTACATCAGACGGAGAACCGCTCGCAGATCCAATCAATAGCATGCACCTCAAACGGTTTTATACCTAAGGTGTACAAGGCATCAGGCTCCCCTACATATCAGAAAATACAAAAACATTCAAAAATGTCTCGCAAAATATCAAAAACATTCAAAAATGACTCACAAAATCCACAAACATTCAAAAACTATTACACAAAATCCAAAAACATCGGAAAAACCATCGAAAATCACCCAAAAAACATGACAACACCTTGTACATATTCATCTGATCAGATACAAAACAAACATTGACAAAATACTCACACAAATGACCACTTATCACTCGACCAACACAATCAACATCAACAATCCAAACTGTCTTAAACAAGGATGCATCCTTCCTTATCAAAACAAAGACAAGATGACATTTTCTTTGACAAGAAAATTATGTTAAGCTATCAAATACTTGGTTGATTTGTGAGTACAATCGTTTGTTTATCTGTATTGGGATCTTTCAGCATTGTTTTGTATCGTTTGCGCATTACTTCCGATGAAGTTCTGGGGCATGTACTAATGGTGTCTACGTGGGAAGTTCACTAAGCTACGTAATCTTATGCCAAATACAATCATAGATCACTACGGCTTGCTGACTACAGCGTATACCTCGACCATATGAGCATGAACCATTACCAAGGATCCATATTCTTTATTCTTTATGTATATATTGTTTGTTTGCAGGTACAATTCTCTTTCTTTGGTTCCTCCTACCTCATCCAAACTGGATAAAGGTTTTATCTCTTATTACGGTATGCACTTGTCTCAGGATATGATCAGCCTAAGATCAAGGAGGACGTTCCAAGTCATGCATGAAAGGAGATAATCCTTATCTGTTCCGCAAGCAATACTCAGGTCAACTTGATCCATTATATCAAGTTGCTTGTATTAACTTGCTATATAAAAATCCATGTAAGAAATACTCTGGTCATCTTGAATCTTTATGTCAAGTTGCTTGTATTTTCTTACAACATTTTAAAGCTCAATGATGAAAAATAAAGCACCATGGATCGTCATTCCATCTCATTTGTATATATTGCATTTCGTTGCATTCCACCCATCCATACATTCATAATAGCTGCATATCATGCATACGTAGTCATAATAATGCATACTGTATTTTACTCATCTTCTTCCATAGGACTCGGTCCTAGTCCTCCATATCTTCTATCTAACATCAAATCCCCCCTCACCCTCCCTATCTTGATCATCAACATCATCCTAATCCCTTCATCGCTTCCCATCCTCACTCATCCACAAAATTAAGCCAGTTACTCTATCTACACAGATACATCGACTCCCACACACCTAGACTATCAACAGATACTCTGATCAAGTATCTTCGGGTCTCAACAGGTAATCGATTATGGTAATCCTAGACTACATCAGGCATTTATCACAATGACCTAGTCTCAACGGGGTTGCCATGATTCTCCACAACCATCCATCACACGCACACACTATCAATTGATCAACCAATCAAACACAATCCAACGGACAATTACATCAATTGTCTACGTCTCAACGAGTATTTTGCTTCATATACCTTGACTTCATCGGGCAATTACATCAATTGTCTAAGTCACCATCAGGTCACTTTGATTCACTTACTCAGACTTTATCATGTCCAAGCAACCAACTGACATCAACTGTCACGTTTTGACTTGACCGGGGCAATTAAACCGATTGCACCAGATTGTCCAACCAATTTTGATCAATTGTATAGCATCAATTAAAACCCCACACTACATCTGCTATGTATCTCTTGCATGACCTCAGGGTAGTCGCTGGCTTGTTGTTTCTTCATATTCACTCCATTTTCTCCCATTCTTTCATCATTAGTTCTAATTTCTTCTATTCTACCTCCCCTCCACTTTACATTCTTTTTCGAGAGATCGCCCGATTTTTCAAAACAAAATTTGGCCCATCTCTCGAGGGGGCATACCACCCATTAAATTTACATTTTATGGGGCATTTCTTCACACCTATTTTTCTTTCTTTGAAACGACGCGATAAACCGCACCGTCTCAAAGAGGGGCAAATGTAGTCACATAAATCTGTCCACTTAATTAAATGAATACTTAGTATTTATTTGATTATTTAACCATCAATTAATAATTAATTAAATTAATATTTAATTAATTCATCTTAACCCTATTCTCCTATTAATTAAATAAATTATTCAATTTATTTGATTTAATTCACTTAACCAAATTCAGACCATTAATTAAATAAATAAATCATATTTATTTAATTAAATCTTCTCTCACATTTAAATAAATTAATATTTATTTAAATCCCCCAAAATCCCACCTCTCACATTTAAATAAATAAATCATTTATTTAAAATCACCTTTATCCTCCACCCACTTGCATTTTCCTACAAAAGCAAGTTGCACAATTATTTTAAATAAATAATTTATTTAAATCACCTTTATCCTCCACCCACTTGTATTTTCCTACAAAAGCAAGTTGCACAACTATTTTAAATAAATTATTTATTTAAAATCCTATTTATCCTCACCCACTTGAAACCTTTAATGGTTTCCCTTAAAGTATTCAAACTTGATGGCTTTAAAGTCTTCAAACTTGATGGCTTCCTTCTATAATCTTCTTAAGACTTTAATGGTTTTCCTTAAAGTCTTCAAGCCTTTAATGTTTTCCCTCAAAGTCTTCAAGCATTTTAATGCTTTATCTTCATTTTTCTCATTTAAATAAATTAATATTTATTTGAATATTTATCCAAATGCAAATTATACCATTTAATTGAAATAAATGATTTTATTTTAATTGAAAATACCAAAATTTCTCCCACTTACATTTTCCTACAAAATCCACTTGTATGCCTAAACCCCTTCTAAATTCTTCTAAACCCTTCCTAATTAGCCTAATCCATCCCCTAAATATTGTCACATTCCTAAGCAAATTGGAGTCACTTCTCAAAGACTCCAAAGTCTTTGAAAAGCAATTAATGCTTTGTGTGTTCAACAAATTAACCCTCAAAGTCTTGGATAACCTTTGAAAGCTTTCAACCTTCAACCACTAAATGGCTCAAAGTCTTTGAAAACCATTGAAGGCTTCCAACCTTCAACCACTTAATCCCCAAAGTCTCCAATAACCATTAATGGTTACCTCAAACCCTCCTACATGGTTAAAACATTTGTTTTGACTCAACTCTACCCAACCCAAAGGTCTCATCAAGCCTTTAATGCTTTGACCATGATTATCTCTTAATCATTTGCACAAAGGTTTATCCTTGCATTAACTCCTAATCCAGTGGGTAATCCTAATTTAAGCTTGACCCTTACCTTCTAGATAACCATGAGGTCTTCGTAGGCCTTTAATGCCTCCAACCTCTTCTCTCAACCCAATCCTATGTTGAAACTTGTCACCATTTTATTGGTGCCAATTGTGCACATGGATCCCCAACTTTCAATCCTAACCCTTGTTAAGATTGCTCAATCTTAACCCTTCATTTCCCTATTTCTTCTATAAATAGAACCCTTCTCCTCAAGCAAAAGGAAACATTTAGAGTATTGTTGTTATACTGGCATTAGCATAGAGCTTTTTCATAGCATCACTATCTACTCTTGCATAGTATTTGCTTATCATATTCAACCATCTTGAATCTCCATATGGCATCCATGGCTAGTGCTAAAAGCTGAGAGCTACACTCATTTGGGACTTGGAGAGGAGAGGAACAAGGGAGGAGCAACTATGAGCATCTTGATTAGCTATTTCATTCTATGTTTATATGCTTTCTATTTCATGCTTAATATCTCTCTTGATATGCCTGTTTAGGATAATCTTTTGTTGCTAACACTAACGTTTGTTTCTTGTGCTGTTGTGTGTGTTGCCATCAAACAGATTTTCTAATCCTTTTTGCAGAGCATCAGTAAGGTATAACCAGTACAAAAGACATTTTTATAGAGAACCGGTAATTAAGATCTCAACCGGTAAACTGAGACAGAGTTGCATTCCGAAAACTGGTATAGGCGATTCATGAAGAGTTGGATGATGCGGTTTCACAATGATGATGGTGACAGGTATTTGGAACTATGTTCACAACTGCATTGGCTGATTCAACTGGATGAGAAAGATTTGATTTGCAGAACATACAAATTGGTAGAACACTTAACCGGTAGTGATATGATAACTTAAATCGGTAACACGACACAAATTTTAATTTTTTATGTTGGTGGCCGATATATGTAAAGCATGTGATGCAAGTTTGTCTAGATTCATTGAACCTAGGAAATTGTTCCAAGGTTGTAGCCGACTTAATGTAAAATGTTTATAAAAGTGTGATGAGGTATAAAGTCAGTATGTGTGTGAAGAGAGAATTCATAAGCCAATATTGTGAATGTGATCATGTAGTGGTTAGGGAAGTTTTGTAATGAAGTGTTGTTGATGTTTTAAGGATTGAAAGTGGATCTTATCAGACATAGAAGGTGTTTCTTGAAGATCTTATCATTGTTGTTTTCCTAACAGTTTGTAGCAGCAAAATCCCCTAACCGGGTAGGTCCTAACATGCCTTAATCTGTAAATCCCCTAACAGGGCAGCTTTGAATCAGAGTCTCAAATCCTCTTACGAGGTTGATCCTAACAAGTCATTGCTCCTAACACGGCTTATCATTCAAATCCCTTAACCAGGTGACTCTTAACCGGGTATGCTCCTAACAGGGCATAGTTGTAGGACTTTAATCGATCAAGATTTGTATTCTGCAGATAGTGAATTTTGTGGGTACCAACTCCCACCGTGGTTTTTCCCTGTTGGGTTTTCCACGTATAATCTCATGTTATATGGAATTTGTTTTATTGGGCATTTGCTTATGTGGTGATATTTATCATATGCTTGATAAGTTTTAAGTTGTTAATGTTGATGATCAAATTTATATTGTTTTTGCTTGCACTGATTCACCCCCCCTCTCAGTGCCTTATAAGTTCATCAGACTCCACGTGAGTTTGTTGTTCTATGGGTTTCTTTGTTCATAATTACATTTATATTGGCTGTCCCATCCCAAATGCTATAGCTGGAGATTGATTCCATTGGAACCAATTGGTCTAGCTAGATCTCTTTGTGGCACTATCAAACTCTCCTGTGACCAAGAACACCCTCTCTTCTTTTCTCTTCCTCTGCGATTTGTGTTAAGACTATTTTTTGTTGCTGTTGCAACCGATTCTCTTGTGGTAAAGATCACCCCTCTTTTCCTCTTTGCGTTTTTTATTCGGGTCGATCCTCTTTGTAAATGCATATTGGTTCAAATTTAATGAACCAAATTTGATTGTTGTCATCAATTCCTGATTGGCATCGATCAAATTTGAAGGTAATTTTTACGTCTATGACTGCTCTAAATCGCACTCCTTCCTATCTTTGATTTCGCAAATTAGTTTACAGTTCCAGTGTTGAATAGAAATCTTCCTTGCAAATTCAAAATTTCTCCTGAATCGTATCATCCATTAATCATTGAATTTGATTGATTAATTTGACTGAGCATGATTGACTCGTGATGTGGGTAATTGAGAGCTGTTTGATAATTCTTATCACAGCCTGTTCAACTGCTGGGAAACATCCTTTCAACAACTAACAAATTTATATAAGTTGCTGACACCATTACTAACAGACAAAGTCTTAAGTTGATTCGATTCTTTCATCTGCTAATAAATAACTTCTCTTGTCTCCATTGATGCTTAGAATAAGCTATTATTATTATTATTATTTTTTTGGTTTATACTTTTGGTTGTAAGATTGAACCACTGATTTGAATTCCAGTAATTAAGTAATGATACGGTGAAACTTGTTTTAAATTTGTATTAAATCTATCTTTTTTTTTTGGAGTATTATTCCTTAAATGAGTACGAGTAAGGAAGGAATATTGAAAGTGAAATGGCATCTCTTTTACAAATAGAACTAACCAAGAAGGGTAGTTATATTCATTTTATCGTCTATGATGGATGTTTTATGGAAAGATGTGCTTGATTATGGGTCAAACCAGGGAAGGGTGTTTTCACGTACCCAAAAGGGTTAAAACTTGGCCAGGTAATTTAATTAATTCACTCCCTACTATAACACATGTTGCTAAGTTCAACAATTTGGTTGTTAGATATTACATGCATGCATAGGTTCCATTCCCGAAGATTGATGATAGTTTGCTAGGATACTTTATCGTGAGGGACGAGAGCTTATCATGAGCATCGGGAAGCGTCAGCTTTGTTTGGTTGGGTAGATAAAATGCTTGGGTTATATGTCCATCTTCCAAATTGCAGATGGAGGTGATTCCGATGGCAAGGAAGACACTACATCCAGAGATAGAGAATTCACATCACGATATTGTAAAATTTTATGCATTGATGTATATTGTATTATTGTATTTTATAAAATTGACCAAAGTCATCTCATGATTAAGCTATGTAAAGCTATGCAAGATATGTAAAGGGCCTATGAGGCCTACTATCAAAAATGTGACAGGAAGTCACCAAGAGAATGCAACTAACATGCAAGTAAGAAAACACGCTAACCCACTAACCTACTAACATGTGTCCTATGTGTGAATGACTCATGGCTTGAGTGTTTCTTGATGAGTTCTCTATTATTTCCTTTAGAATGCATGGTTTAATGATGCTAGTTTAAGTGTGATAAGTTCTTATGCATATTACCTTAGATCATTATTTTCATTGAATATTTTATAGAAATGTGTGGGTTCTCCATGCATGTTAAGCTTAGTTATCTAATCATATGCATGTTTCAATGATTATGTGCTTCTTGATTAGTTTTCAACCATTTCATCAATGAATGCTAAATGTTAGGGATAAAGGGTAACAATGGGATTTTAAAGTGTCCTTATTCATATGCTCACTAATTGGTCGTCAAGATGACATAGTATATCATGCACATTAACTTTGGTGTCTTTAATTTACCTTATTAAATGGTTGAAATATTTATCCACTTGTCATGATATTTTCATACTTGATAACTTATAGTTTCCACTTTATGTTAAGCTTTGTACATTATATTTATTCATTTGCGACAAATGTATGTGGTCTTTAATAAATGAATGTTAGATTAAAATAGGATTTAATTTTGTTAGTTAGTCTAAGGTTAGGACTAGCGAGTCCATACAAAAACAATATAGTCTCCTTAAAACCAGTGGTGTAAATTGCAAATCAATCTAATTCATGAGAGAAGAAAGTTCCCTGAAGAGAAAAGGTGAGTAAATGACAATAACCACAACATCCAAAAGATTGAGCAAGTGAGTTTTAAAATTGAGGATCTTAAGCACTCGCAATAGCAGATCTTGCTCCCTAGATTTAACAGAGACACCATAATCCTATCATAAATTGATTCACTTCTCTTATATCAAACTCTATTCAAATTTTATTTATTTATCACAATAAAATAATCTCCCTTTCTTATACAAATCCCAAACCCTTTACACAGCCACCATTAGATTTTTCTAAGCTTTAATCAAATGTGCATCTTTTGCATGCTAAGTCTAAAACAATGGCAACGACATTGAATGCATATAACTCATCATATGTACAAGTAGACAACAAACAACATGTACAAGTGTGGCTCAATGTTGTCAAATTTGATAAGCTAAATGGGCTAAATACACATGATTTTTTCATTCCAAATACATGTTAATCTTTTTGTAATCTATCATCAGTTAAATTTGTAAGAGAATATATCATGAGGGCCATCAATAATAATTAACAAACAAGTAATTTTAATCAAACAAGATTTACAATATTAGAAAGAAAATAAGTATAAAATAATTTATTAGTCAAAATATTGATTATTGTATTAAGAATGATAAGAAACAAAAATGATATTTAAATATTATGATTAATAATGTGTCAAATAATACCAAATATATTTAATTAGTATATTATTTTTATACAATTAAATTTTTATTACATCAAAAAAATAAAAATGAAAGATTCCAACATCATAGGATATGAAATTGGGATTGGGTTCTAGACAACTTTAACAAAATCAATACCCCTCATCCTTACTCTTAACCAAAGATGTTCAACCTAAGATTCATATTCCCATATAAACCCTTATTTAAAACACAATGAATAACTTTTAATAACCCATCACCAAATTATAAATAACTTTTAATCATAATAAATTTTTATTATTTTAAAATATAAAAAAACATGCAAGGTTATGAGATAAGTCCTATGAGGTTGAGATTCCTAGACAACTTTGAAAAAATTATAAATAACTTTTAATCATTATAACTTTCTATTATTTTAAAATATAAAAAAAACATGCAAGGTTGCCACATCATAAAAAATGAGTCCTATGAGGTTGGGATTCTATCCTAGACAACTTTGAAAAAATGACTACCCCATAATCATTTCTTATAAAATACACTATAGACCCTCAATCCACCCCATAATCATTTCTTATAAAATACACTATAGACCCTCAATCCACCCCATAATCATTTGCTCCATCCTTAACTCTAAAAACCAAAAATTCAACCTAAGACTCTAAACCCTTATTAAAAAAAAAACCCCTCATTTAAAACACACCACCAATAACTTTTAATAACTCATCACCAAATTATGGGCATATATGTAGTTGAACTTAAACCCTAGAAGCTCAAGAAAAAGCTGTGTAACATCTTTCCGAGCTAAACGACAAAGATTTTAGTCCACTAGTCGGCCCATCGAGCACATGACGTGTTACCCGGGGGCTTTAAAGCCCTAATCCGAAGATTTTATTGTACAATTTTTTGAAATAAAATTGCGCGAGGGCATACAAATAAAAGGAGAGCAAGTGGGAAAAAGGATTGCAACTTAAACGGCCGGGACAGCAGCTTGGCCTCTGTTCTGGGCGTTTCCTGAGGATAAAATGGACCCTCACAGCAAGAAGCTCAAGACCCTCTCCAATGGAGTCGCCGTTTCTGATGCTAATGGTAAGCTCTTCTGTTTCTTCTTTTCTTTTCTTTTCATTGGTTTTAAGACAAGTGGTTAACTATCCCTTGGCTCTCAATCCCTGTAGGGGAGCGCTTCACTATCCCCTAGCTCTCAGTTCCAGTAGGAGAACAGTTCACTACCCCTTAGCTCTCAGCTCCTGTAGTTGAGCGGTTCACTATTCCTTAGCTCTCAGCTTCTGAAGGAGAGCGGTTCACTACTCATTGCCCCTTACCATTCATTTTCCTATTTCTTTTTGACGAAGAGAGGTTCGTTATGGTCCATTTCCTCTTCTCCTTCCCTTATATCGTTTTCCTCTTTTTATTTTTTTTGTTTTTTGGTGTAAGAGTGGTTTGTTCTGTCTAACAGTCTCACTCCTAGTTCTCTTTCCCCTCTATCATTTAATCACCATACAAGCAGTTCACTAGCACTGACCCATGTGCATGTTCAGCTTTGAACTCCTAGTTTATATGTTCTTTTAGTCCATGGCTTTTTGAACTATCTACAGTGATGATAAAGCCCCAGCGAGACTCCTAAGTTGGAAATGGCCCCTGAAGATTATGTGATGCTTGCATAGGTCGCTGTTCGGTTTTGTTATAATTGTTGTTATCTTTATGTTTGGTTGTTAAGTTTTGGGTTCGGTAATAGGAGATTTTTAGACGGTGCAATCCAAGTTGGGACTGCATATTGGTTATATGTTTTGTCTGAATGCATCTCGTAATTGTCAAACCATTGTTTTAGTGCTTGAACTTGGGATATTCTCTTTTTGCTAGTTGTTGGCTCGAGTTATGGGCTCTTATTGCAGCAAGGAGATTTGAGCTTGGCTGCCTTCTATTCATTTTTGTTGAAGAATAAACATCTTGTTGGTGTTTGGAGGTCCGAATAGTTGATGTTATTCTGCTTGGTGTGAATGAATGTGCAGTATTTATTGTGTCAAATTAGTTTTATACTCAAAAAGAATTGTCCTAATGGGCTGTTTGGGAACCCATAATTGTTACCGGGAGATTGATCCTAATAGACTTTTATTTTTAAATATTTTTACTATTCTTTTTCCTCGGTGAACCTCTGGTCATCTGTTAAAGTGAATAAAACGCAAGGCTAGCGAAGATATGAGCCAAGATACTCTATTAGGTCACTTTTTTTTAATTTTTTGATGTTATTCTAATCTCGGGTGATCTATTGAAGATGGTGAATGCTCTTCACTGGACGATCAACGGCCAGATGCTTATATTTTTAATATATTTTTTCTTGATAAATATTGAGTGGCTTATTTATGTGGCTGGAATGGGACGGTGGTGAAAACATTGGGAGATCAGTGGCCATAGAAAATTCTTATATTTGATAACCTTAAGTTACCCATGCAATTGTATGGAATGGATGGCAACTTAGTGAACAGATCAACTTCGTCAATATTTTGATGGTAACTTGACACATTTTTTATATCTTAGGTATTCTTTTATTTGATAAATCTTGGGTGACCCATTTAAGTGGATGGAATGCGACCTTAAGTCACCATATGGACAGAAGGCAATTTGGAACGATTGCCCTAGTTTTACTTTAATTTTAGTTCTATTTTGTTTGCCTAGCTGATCTAAATGAGGTTATGTTCCCCCTTTTCATATCGAATAAAGCTACAATTACAAGGATAGAACAAATTATTTGGATCGCAAGGATAGGCTAGAGAGTATTTTGATCACAACAGATTCTGCACAAAGACAAGTCTTAGGATTACAAAGAGATTTGTCAGTAAGGAACAGTGTTAAGTATATTACTACCATTTAAATTCTTCCACCATAAGAGAAGCAGCATCAATGCTAGTTCTATCAGCCAACTTGTTCACAATTTGTTGGACATTCTTGATGTATCGATTGTTTGCCTTCTTCAAGTGACATTCAGTATGTAGTTTACCATCCATATTGACGTGTTAGTAGTATTAAGAGGAGTCTATACATGATGGTGTACCAAAGTTATGCTCGTTTCTTTGTGTTCTTTTTCTTTTCAATACTAAGTGTTCAATTATTGTTTTTGTATTGTTTATCATTCAAGTCGTTGTGGGGGAGTTTATATTGAAATGTAGCAGTTTATATAGTAATAATAAGAAACTAAAACAAGCAAATCAATTCTTTGCAACAGAAAAGGAGTCAATATCGGTTGGTTTAGGAAGCAAATCAAAGGCTTGCACCAAGTTTTTCAGGTTCTCATCTTAACCCACAGTAAAAATAATACTATTTGTAAATTAATAATTGATGGAGTTCTATACCTTAGTTTTTTTAATGTTGTAAACAATTTAAAGTATTGAGTACATGTAAAATTGCTAAGTTTTCTTATAAAAAAATACAGTTTTAACAAAATATTGGTTGAAAGTGGTAATACAAATACCTTTTATTCAGTTATGATAATTTAGATTGAAGCCAAAATGAATTTGTTGGTGTATGTGTCTGACATTTTAATCACTTTATTCTTTATGGCTTATTCAATTGATCGAGTGTTTTAATGGAAAGTTCATGGCTAGAATTGTCTTGACAATGACGCGTTGGTGCATGTTCAAATCCTATAAGACATCATATATTAAGGAACTATGATATCATTTTTTATCCTCAATAGAGGAATAGGGGACAAATATGTGCCTGACCCAGTGAAGGTTCTGGGAAAAGGACAGCCTGACAATGTAGGCATTCACTTTTGACATTTTTTGCTTCCGGCTATTGTGAATGTTAGATTCTTGTGGGCTTATGTATGATATATTCAGTAATAATTTACAAATGCTGGATGAATTCATCTTTTTATTTTAAATTTTTTTACCTTCTCTAAATGAAGGCTTCTGTTTGATTTCATTTTTTGAGGAATCTTTAGGTTAACTACTTCAAATTATTTGTTTACATTTATGTTTTAATTGAGAATACTCAATGAATTTCACTTCTTAATTATTTTGTTTTTAATCATAAAGTTGTGAATCGTAGGATGTAATTATTTTTCTTAAAAGTTATTTTGGTTGTTAATTGGACATGAGTGTACTGGAAATGGCATTGCTCCTCTCTCTGGTACTAATATCGGTGGTAGTGTGGGTGTCAAGCTTGTGGGCACTCTCTAGCTGTTAACTTCGGTTACATATCCCTTGATGGGGTTTTGTTTCATGTTAATACTCTCCTTGTCTTAGTTTCATGGATGCAAAACATTAAAATTTCCCTGTAAACTTGGAGCTAATGTTTTAGATTATGCTATCATTAATATTTCTCAATCGGATACATTCTCCATCATTCTTCATCTCATATTTAATATTTTTGACCTATATTTTTGTATATAACTAGTACAAGCAGATTACGATTAGCTTTAACTTTTTAAGTTTTTATCTTTGTATACTTGTTGTACAAGCAGATTACAGTTAGTTCTAACTTTTTAAAGTTTTTATCTTTGTATGCTTGTTTTCTGTTACCCATTCTTGTAAGCATTGGCCTACCTACTCTAATGATATTTGACTTGTATATTGACATTATTTGTGTTCTCTCAATTCACTTTCACACAGAACTTCTTGATGTGCAATGTAACCTACAAATTGTACATAAAAGTAGAACTTTTCGCTATACTTGCAACAGCAGATTATGATTAGTTTTAATTTATGTTCACTTGTGCTTTGTTACCAATTCTAAGTTCTTGTAAGCTTTGGCGTGCTCCCAATGATATTTTACTTGTATGTTGACATTATTTATTTTTCCTCATGTCACTTCCACACAGAACTTCTTGATGTGCAGTGTTACTTACACTTTGTACATTAAAGTGGAACTGCTTGCTCTGAGAAGTCATTGTATGAATCTCTCGAAGGTGATATGGGAATAGTCAATGGATTTGCATTCTGATGTCCCCATCCAATTCACAATGGATGCAGTAGGTGTAAGGAAGCATAGAACCTAAAGTGGCCATATTCTAACACTTTTTGAGTTGTTATTGTCCGTGAAGGATTACAAACAACAATTTTCCTATTCATGGTGTTGTTTTATAATTTACAAGGGTCATTGACAAACAGTAGCTTGAAACGTTTTCATACTCTGATGCAACCTCCATACTCATGTTTGCACAGGGGATATTGCATAGATAACTGTACTCTAGTGCATCTGTCCCATCCAATTCGCAATGATGCAGTAGGTTTAGGTAAGCATATAACCTAAAGCAGGCCATATTCTTAACACTCTTTAAGTTGTTATTGTCCATAGAGGATTACAAACAACAATTTTCCTATGCATGGTGGTGTTTTCTCAACTTACAAAGGCCATTGACAAACAGTAGCTTGAGACTTTTTCATACTCTGATGCAACCTCCATGCTTATGTCTGCACAGGAGAGTTTCCATAGATAAACCTCCATGCTTATGTCTGCTCAGGGGAGTATCCATAGATAACCATACTCTAGCTCATTTGTTTTGACAAGAGATGCTAATAAGCTGATTTTGGTGAAGCTGTGTCATGGATGCGAATCCTACTAAAGAGGCCATGATCAAATCTTCACTTCTCCAGGAAGCAAGAAGTGCATAGTACACACTCAATTGCAAACCCTTTGGCCATCCAGATTATGCTTCTGATGGCTAGCTGAGACTTGTATTTCTCCTTGGATTTGTAATGGGCTAGCTACATCTACAATATATTCTCTATTGAGGTGCACATAATGAGTTTATTTCAGACGCTTTTTATTATAGTTCATTATAGATACATTGCATGATACAATCATCTTCAGGGGTGAATGGATAATAATCCTAGTGTTGCGTGAAGGTGTCTTCTCTTTTCTGGAATTGAATTTGTATTAAATGCTTCTAATACTTGAGAGGATGGAACTTGGTGAGTGTTTCTGGAAGAGGGTTTTCATTATGTTCCTGCTATATGCTGCATCAATTTAAGTTAACGACCCTATTTTGTTCACAAATTGTGCATATATTCCACAGTGATGACTGAACATTGTTTTCCTCAAATTTAATGGGATTGTTCTCCAAGGTTGTTAGAGCATCCTCCAAATTAAGGCCAAAACAAGTTAGTGCTGGGAAGTTTTACAGCTTAGTTATTAAGAAGCTGTCCATTTGTAGATGACATTTATTGTGTGATAAGCTCATTTTTTCTTGGATCAACTTTAACATGTAATGATAAATGCTAAATGGGGATTCCTGTGATGTTTCACAAAATGCCTTGTGGTATTCAAATGAAGAGATCTTTGCATAAAAATGATACCTGTTAACCCGGACTGCATTTGTTAACTAATTCAAGATGTTAGATGAGATTCTTCTTGCCCGTTAATAGATTACAGGATGTTGTAAGGCACAAATTTCTCTCTATGACATGCAAAGTAGGTTTTGAACTGTTGGTTACTAATGAAAACGTATGATAAAATCATTGGTCACTATTGTTTTCACTTGTAGGAATTTGCAGAACACTATCACATACATGTTATTTTTGTCTCTTTTTATATTTTAGATGTGACTTGAGATATACTGCAGGCACAGATTAGAAATATTACATGTGCGATATTATATCATTAATCATATTTTCTCTTTGATGTACAGCTTTGTCAATATTTGTATTTCTTCTCTTTGATAGTTGCCTTCTGCTGAAACAACTTATCTTATCAATGCTTCTTGTCTGCTATATGGTTATTGTCAAATTGCTTTTCAATTCGAGTGTTGGGGCATAAGTGCCAGCCATTATAATATTAGCATCTTCACAACTATCGACAATGTTGTCAAGCTGTTTCTTGCACGCACAGTGCATTTCTATCATTGAATTTTTAGGTTGTGAAAACTGATCTACTAAAAGCAACTTTCCATGGCAACTTCCTTTGTGACGATCTCTTAATGTGACTGAAATGCTGTAAGCCAATAGATGGTTTCTTAGGATGTGAATGTAATCTATCTGAAAATGAGAATGCTCAGTGAATGTTCTTTTATCTAAAAATGAAGAGACTCAATAGTTTTCTTAGGATTTCGTACATGCAGTATATTTATATTAGATTTGCATTTTCTTGAAATCTTTCACGTGACTGTAGAACAGCATACCTATCAATTCATATGAGATGACAAAACCATAAGCAAATGAATGACTACCTTTAAAAATAGCCATCTTTAAGGATGTTTTTAATAGGTAGGTTTTTGGCCATACTTGTTACGATGATGCGAGATGTCTATTAGAGAAAAAAATGAAGATGCAAGATACCCTCCTTTTATTGGTAGAAGATGTGTGTTCATTTTATGTTTTGAATTTTTGAGGGCTTGGATCCATCAGTTGTTGTGGAGCAATATCTAATGCTTGTTTTTGACTAACCATATAACTACCAACTCATTTTATGACTGCCTTTGTGAACTAGGAGTAGACTTTATATGCTATCACTGATGTAGCATATTCAGCTGTCTAATTGTCAGCTGTCTAATTGTCTGGCATTTAAAATTATTAATGACAGTTTTAGTTCTCACATTTGAATGCATGTCTGTTGTAATGCAGTACATCTGGATGCCCATATGGTGAGGATTGCCATTACCTTCATTATGTTCCTGGTGGAGTAACTGCTGTATCTCAGCTGTCAAAACTATCAAACACTTTAGGACTTTCAAGAGAAGCAATAGGGTTCACCTCCAGTTTTTCATTATCAGATAAGTCAGGTCCTGTGACAGGCTACAAGACACGTCTTTGTAACCATTATGCTAGTGCTGAAGGATGCCAGTTTGGAGATAAGTGCCATTTTGCTCATGGAGAAAAGGAATTGAGAAAAGAAATTGTGCTTCCAAACGAGTTACTACCATCTGGGGTGGGTACTGTTACTACAAATTTTGGTGCTGGCTCTAAAGCAAATCCTGGCTATAAGACACGAATTTGTAACAATTTTAGCAGTTCTGAAGGATGCAAGTATGGAGATAAGTGCCATTTTGCCCATGGAGAAAAGGAGTTGAAAAAAGAAAGTGCGCTTCCAAATGGGGCAACTGCTGCAGCAAATTTTGGTGCTTCATCAAAAGCAAACATTAGTATCGCTGCTGCTTATGCTGGTGGTGTAATTGGGAAAGATGGTGTAAACTCGAAGCACATTTACCGTGCCACGGGGGTGAAGTTGACAATAAAAGACCACGAGTCAGATCCTAATTTGAAGACAATTGAGTTTGAAGGTTCATTTGACAAGATTAATCAAGCCACAGCCATGGTTCGTGAGTTGATTTTAAAAATTGAGTTACTTTTGAGTAAACAATCTGGAAATTCTCAACAAAGTCACAAAACTAGGCTATGTGAACATTTTGCTAAGGGTTCATGCACATTTGGGGATAAGTGCCACTTTGCACACGGTGCTAGTGAGTTGCGGGATGATTCCGCTTCCACTGCTCCTTCATTCATGTAACTTTTTATTATGTCGATTTGTTTCTCTGAATAGTTCCTAATGTGTATCGTTCTAAGGTCCTCTGCCTTACCCGAAACTTTTGGCCGTCCAAAGATAAAAAAATGTTTTGTTCAATTGATGCATAAAATTACATGTAAACAAGAATTGTAGTTTTGTATTCAGAAGGTTTCATGTAAACTTTGGCATGACCATTAGAATCTTTCAACATTTCTTTAAAATTACGTGTCAACAAGAATTGTTAATTGAATATAACCTCTGCTATATATTGTGGGGTAATTATTGGCAGTTGCAAGATCCATATGATTATTGATGTGTTATTATTTCAGATTAATTACACTTTTATTGAGCTTAATGATATCCTCAGAAGTCTGGAATGCTGAAACCAAAATCTTGTGTCAGTTGTTAACTCAATTTTGTGAAAGCAATTAATTACTAATGAACATTGCAAGTAGATTAGTTGTTTGTTAGAAGGTAGTTGTTCAGAATAGTTTTTTGTAGATTAGTTGGATTAGTTGTGAATCTTCTTGTATAAATATGTACTATGTGCTCTCCAAATCTATATGTTTGTTGATGATCTGCAGGTCACCATCAAATAGTTTGTTGTGTTTATATACCTTCATTTCGTGACAGTGTAGGGGAATTTGGTTGCCTTCAGTTTGATTGCTGTCGAGTTGACAACAGATAAAATTGACGGAGAAGCACATTGAGTTCTTAGTTGGCCCGGGAATCCTGAGAGAGCAGGTCGCCTGGGGAGGAAATTTCTGTTTAAGAAGAGATGGCGGGTGTGATTCCTGCGTTAACCAAGGCACGATTTTTTTTGATAATTTCTAGATTTCGTAAGGATATTTTTGTGTGGAGTTTACCTTGTATGGAAAAATTGTAGAAGACAAATATAAATCTGGCCGCCGTGTTTGAGGAATCGGCCTTGGAGTTTTGGTTGGCTGAATTTTCTGGAGATAATTCTTATTGCATGCCTGTTACACTGCAGTTTTTTTATACAAAAACTGGTCGGCCAGGGGTTTGAATTTTTAGAAATTATGTTTTTTAAGTTTTGATAAAAGGTGACAATTGCTATTTCTTCTGAGGAGAGAAGGGCATAGATTGTTTTTCACGAGGACGGTAGTTTTTTTTTGAAGAGGTAGAAGTTTTCCGAAGTCATTTTCTAAGGATATATCTTTGTGAAAGAGAAGGGTGATAGAAGGAAGCAAGATTCTTTTATTAAATATTTTAAAGGGAGATTATTTTAGTAATTGGCTGGGGTTTGATGTCATATTGCAGGGATTAGGTTATACTTTATGGGATTGATTTTGCTTACAGCAGTACACACGCAAAGAACTCTAGCATATCAATGCTTTAAGTAATTAACAGAAAGAAATTTAAGCAAAATGTATAATAAGAAATTTTATTTTTATTTTTAAATTAGGGTTGTATTGATTCAATTGATGTATGAACTATTCTTGTAAATGCATATCAAGGTGTTTACCCAACTTGATTGCAAACATTAATATTTTTGGTGGGTGATATTTGATTTTTTATTAATATTTAAAGTTAGAAGATTACACAAACTATTACATTGTCAAAAATGATTGGTCTAATTTCAAAAAACCAGTGCCATCTTCGAACCACCACCTACCATGAAACTCTATCTCACATATCAGCTTTCAATAGAAATCCCACCACCCCCTACCATGAAACTCTATCTCACATATCAGCTTTCAATAGAAATCCCCTTAGTTATATGAAAAAAGAATACATTTAAACAATCAATAGAAATAAAGACCAAAACGCCTGTACATCGAATCAAAATCTAGCAACTTAGTAAAATTGACTCAAAAAAACTTCATCCGTTGAGATAAAAAACATTATTCACCATTGTCCCTCATTGGACCATTAATCCAATGGTCCTCCAAAGAGAATTTGTCTCTTGCCAGCAACACCTCCGCAACTTTCACGCACCTGCCGTTCCTGTTTTCCATGCCTTTGTCTGCCATCCACTCCCATTTCTTTCAAACGCAGAAATTGCACCAACTACTTCAACCCTACCGTCAACTCTGCTCGCCTCAATTCTCTATTCTCCCCAATTTGCCACTTGATAAATGGCATCAATAGTCGGACTCCTTCCTTCGTTACCTCCTCTTTTTTGAGATCAAAGCCAATGCCTAGAATAGCCCTCACGAGCACAGGTTGGAGGCCATAAAGCCAGTTCTCCCCCACACACGCCTTCATCACCCATTCAATCTCCTCTTTTCGCCCTACCTCCAAACCCCAAGCCACAACCATGGACACGATGTCCACATTTGTGCGATATCTGCGTGAAAACCTTCCCAAACAACATCACCAAAGCCTTCAAGAAAGCCTTGTCCTCATTTAAAAATTGATCTCTCTTTTAAGAGATCTTCTCCAAAAAATCTAACTTTATGTTCCCATGTGGCTGCTTAACTCTATTTTCTGTTTAAATTTAAACAGTTAAGTGTTCCCATGCAACTTTAAAATTGTAAAAAAAGGATAATTTAGAATCTTTCCCTACTTTGCTGGAGCAGCTATTGTTTAGGAATTAAAAATAAGCCATGGAAGAAAAGAGGGCGCTGGAAATAAGCACTGACTGTTTATTAACAAAAGTGCCACGTGGCTCAACAATTTGCTCTTCCTTTTTTTTTAAAGATTTTATTTCTATTTCATTTTTCAAATTTTAAGTGCACAAATTAGTATTAATACTATTAATAAGAAATTAAAATGTTTTGTTTAAAAATAAGCAGCAAAGATAAATATTCATGGAGCCAACTGCTCCACAAATAATTCCTAAAAATATTGAGCAGCGGCTGCTAGCCAAAATAAGGCGTGTAAAGCGAGAAAGTCGTTTCCATGCTGCGATCAAGATGCAACCCATCACCCTCAATGTATTCACACATATCCATCTCTAGGTTACACCTGGTTCCTTTAAATCCTCCTCCCATCACCTTACCACCTTGCCATGAATTAAATGCACCCCCAAGATGATGACATACCATCACTCCCAATAATCGAGAGGAAGATCTTGATAATCGTCAAATACATTTGCACCTACTTTAGTATTAAATGAGGTTGCCCATTTGGAAAGAGCATCTGCCACCTCATTCCTAGATCATACGACATGCATGTTTTGAAATTCTTCAAAGGAAGAGATAATTTGCTTGGCAATCAATAAATATTTATTCAAATGCCATGCACTTATTTGACCTTTTTTAATGGCATTAATCATTATTAATGAGTCTCCTTCGAGTTGGATTCTTGACACTCCAAATTTCTTCCTCGCTTTGAGTGCTTGTATGGCTACCCGAGCTTAAGTTTTATTATTTGTTCCAAAGGCCAGAATGTTTCGCTTCCAATCTCGAACCACCCAGCCAACATCCAAAGGGCCAAGGTTGCCCTTCGATGTGCCATCAAAATTGTTTTTGATCCATCCTTTTGGTGGTCTAGACCATTCCACCCTCCTTTCCTTCTCCATTCTCGGATTAACTTGAGTAGGCCCATTGATAGGCCGCAAACATTACTATTTTGAAAATAACAAAATAGGCTGTAATTAATTAGTAAATAAAATTTTGACTAAGGTTTTTATTAAGATAGCGTTTGGACCCATTACAAAACAGCTACGAGACAAACAAAATAGAACAATGAAACCACTCAAATGGAAACAACCAATGAGGCGAATAAAACAAGTGTCACAAGGAGTGAGATAGAGACCAACGAACAACAACAAAACCAATAAAAGAACATGATTATAATCAATCACACAGGAGTAGTCCAGAAGAGTCAAGGTGGTTTGAATTTTTTTTTTATTCAAGACCTTAGGAGAGGGGCAAGGCAGGAGTGAAATGTCTTTCCATTGTTCAAAGGAGAGAAAATAGTTGACTTCAACATTGCTTAAGTTTTCTCTAAACCTTACTAGAATCACCAGCTTTAATGGTCTCTTCTAGTAGGTACCAACAAGTTCCCTTCAAAATAAGGCTGAGGACATGTAGAATGAATATTCTCGAAAGAGGGGCTTTCAAAAATGGTTTGTTTCTTGCATGAACCTAATCCTTACTCAAGATGTTCTCGTTACAATCCCCACATTGTCTTAGACTTGTGCACTAACTTATGATTATCTTGACACAACAATGAGGAATGCTCATTAATGTAGAAGTGGTTCAACCTAGAGGACTCAAAATAGAGTTTTGCTCTCAAACATAAAGCTTAGAGTTTAGTTTAACATTTGTGGGCAACTTCGAACCAACTTGTACACAAACACATGATCTAACATAAAGAAAAATTGATCTAGCTTTTGTGACATAGTCAATGGAAATAAATTGACCTATAGTATTAGCAATTCCATGAATAATATTGTCATCCGAGAACTCCAAGGGAAACTTTGGGAGACGTACCTAGCTAGGAACCGGAATTATCTTGGTAACACCAAAACCAATAGACCATCTATGTGGTAATGAAAGTATCTAGGGGATAATGTTGCTTCCACAATGGAAATCTTGAAGGATATTAAAATAATGGAAGTCAATGAATTAAATGACATTTTATTGATCACTGAAGAAAGAAAACAAATAGTAAAGAGAACAAATCTTTACATATAAGTTAAACATAAGAGGTAAATAAATATTTTTCTAAGGATTATTATAAATCTAAATATGACAATGATAGTCAATATGGGGTAAGTGGAAATTAAAGTGGTATTGGGTTTGATAGGGCTTTTTGACTTTGCCATGTGCATGTGTCATTCCTTAGTATTTTGCAAGATTTTTGTATTCCTTGTGTTCCTATTACTTCCATTAGGATTGGGAGCTTTCTTTTTGCTCCTTTAAATGATTTCATTCTTTCATTCCTCCACAAATATTGTTGTCGGAGTTGAAATTTTGACAATGACATCTAATAGCTCCCCCACCCAAATAATCTTAGAAATTTGTTTCGAAAGTGTCTTACGAGGTAAGTCTTTAGACTCACCACATGACTTCCGGGATTTGAGTTTGATGAAGCTTGTAAATGGCTTGAGAATTTCACACTAATTGGATATTTTGTGGGGAGGCCCCTTCCTCCAAAAGTGTTATCCATGTCTAGGTTAGCAAATCTTGGACACCATATGGGATTCAACTAGTTGTTGTGCAAAACTTTACAATTTTTTTTTCACTTTTCACTTCACGAAGGCTAGTCATGCTTAGGTAGTTCTTTCCCAAGGTTAATGGCTTGTTTGCCCCTCTTTTCTCATGCTTAAACCTTAGACCCGTGAATAATCTGTCGTAAATGAAAATTCTCTCTGTCTCAATCTGGGTTGAATTACTTGGATTACCTCTGCCTTTCTAAAACTTTCTTTTCTCAATTTTCTCCCCAGTAGGTTTTTTTCTTTGCATAGAGCTTGCACAATTTTACATAGCTCAACCTAACCATTGTGTCTGTGTTGAGGTTGTAAGGTTCTCCTTAATTAGATAGTTTTATGATTCACAAAACACACAAGATAGCATAAAGTAAAGACACATGTTCAATATACAAGATTAAAGACATGATGTGCAGATTTATTACAATAAGCCAATGAAAAGGCAAAACATAAGGACACTTTATCCTTTGCAATAGACCTTAAGGTTAAGTACATTGATTATGTAAGAATTTGCCAATAACAACCAATATCTAGAGGCCAATAAATAGCACAACACAAGAGAGACAAAGATAGACTAACAAACCATATTCTCATCAAGATGCAAAATGCCCAACTAAGTACAATATACATGAGCTTGCTTAGATAAGGCAAGGCTATAGGGAAATGAGAGCATACAATCATGACATGTGGCCCAATGAGATACAAGGGTAGGAGAAATAATAGAATATTCCACTAAAGGTGGATCACCCATCAAAGGTGGAATGTCTCCTACAACCATCTTCCCTAGATACACAATTCCCTAAGTGTCTCATATGCAAACTACAATGAATACACTATCCTAAATCAACTTAAGTAAAGTGTAATTATGAGACATAATTTACACCAACAAATTACGTATGAACAAAACATGAAGACCCTCCTGACAAGAACTCCTAAAATTTGTCTCCTTAAGTAAACTGTGAGTGAGAACATTGCCAGAGCATGTTTCTACCGTACCATGACGTGTTAATACTTCCTCAAAATCTTTCATGACATGAAAGATACTTGACCAAGTGCAATGCAATATTGGCAAGAGTAATGGAATTATGTGGTTTGATTCTAATACAACATTTTTAATTATCCATTGAAGACAATTCAATAATTCTAGATCCATCTCAAACACAAAGAAGAACATATTAACTTCATTATGATCTTTAACACTTTCCAAAGGAGATTCTAGATTACTTATGATTATACAAGATCAATTAATGCACGCAAGATCACATAAGAGCATAGAGGAGGATACAAGAATATTCAAGAGCACATGTTTATCCATTTTCTTTATAAGCACATGAACATCATTATGAAACTAATGCATGGTTCTCTTTCCATGATAATGGGAGTAAAGATATTTGCAAGATGAGAAAACACATTTTTATTCATGCAACAAGTATTCTATATGCAAGTTGTACTTCTAGTACGAATATTCATCTTGTTCTATTGCAATGATAACTAAATACACTTTTCAATAAGCATATAGACTTAAAATAGGATTAATGAGGATTTCATCATTTAAAGATTATACAATAATTATTTAAAAGAAGATATAACACATGTATGTATAAATACATATATAATCCAATGAACATATATGCATATACATTCTAATACTACACTAGTTTAATTGATTTCGTTTTCATAACTTAAATAACACAATTATAAGTTAAAAGCACATAGTTCAATGAGAAACAACAATATCTTGTGCAATAATATCACAAATCTCTTCTAACCACTACTTCTATTTAATTTAGAGACTTTTACTTAATCTCAATTACAATAACTATGATGGTTTAATACCTTTACTAATGAGATATGTCCTTTATACTAATAGATATTCAAACATCACTTGTATGATTATAGGGCCGATCCTTCTACTAGGTAATAAATATCGGCTATATAATGACATTGTTAAATTATACTATTGATTTTCATATTATGAACATTAAGTTGATATGCTTTCTAAGGAATATAGTCTTTTGAGTGTTCGAACACTTCTTATGCAAATAGAGAGCCTATCATAAGGATATGCATTACTTTCGATTCTAATGCTATATTCAAGTTATTTCCCACTCCTTGTTGATTAATTTCATATGGCTTAAGCAAGTCAAAATCATTTATAACTCAATATTTGAAATGTAATATTTAAACAATATCAAAATAGAAAAACTTGATAATATTCCTATTAATAACAAAGGATTATCTCTAAAAAACATCTTTGGCAAATATCCAATCATTTATAAATAGAAGGAATTCACTTAATTATAATAGAACTTCATGTTCTTTTAAAATACACATCTAACTAAGCACTTTACATTGTAAAATCTATCTCACTTGTATATTTTAAAGGAACTTTTATGTTATCCAAATTCATATTTTAAACTAACCACTATCACTTAATGATATTGTACTTAAATATAATAATATGATCATTTGTTGAACACTCAACTGGACTGAGAGCGGGGGGGTGGGGGTGAATCAGTCTAGAACTTCAAAATCAATTATTAATAAACATATCAAACAGAAACACATGAACACCAGATATACATGGAAAACCCAAACAGGGAAAAACCACGGTGAGAATCTAACTTGAACAATATGAATAACAATGTTTACAACTTTTTAGGCTTATAGCCAAGGAGCATCAACATCTGAAGGACTTGCAAAACTAAGGCACACTACCTTAGGCAAGGTACAAAGGAATTGTGCAACTGAAGAACACTTCTTCAAGACAAGATACAAACTACTACCAAAGGACTCACTGTCAATCAACAATGAATGAAAGAGCTCAACTGAAATTGAGAAGGATTCTCCTGATCATGAAATTGTTAAATTGTAATCAAGTGATCAATAACATGACAAACATCTCTGACAATCTCCATTGTCACAATAATATATCTGGTAGAATATATCAGCTTCAAAGGTCTTCCCAAACCGTCTTTCGCATCACCACAAACTCAAATTTGCTTGCAAATCATTCACATACACTTCTCACACAATTCACTTCTCATCCATACTCAATTCATCCTTTCGCACATCTTATATATGAGATATAACATTGAAAGCTTAAACAAGGGTCGGCCAAGACAAAAATAAGCCACCCAAACAAAAATACTTAGATCGGTGCACTCTAGGAGAAAGAGGGAACCAAAACATGTTATAATACATCATCTAATGAATAATCCGACAAACCGCACACGCTTTAACACATATTCCAAAAGATGTTACAAAGCATAACACGTAGATATAATCCACCAGTTAGCCACATAACTAATTCTGATGCAAAATAATTCATGTAGATCTCCACAATCCAAAGTGAGACCCAAATAATCACCTCAACACATCTTCCAACACATATCCAGACCAAGAGAACATGATCCACTAAACCACAATGCAAATAACAACATATCTAGAGGGCACCAAAAGCTTTCCAGACCACCCTAAATATAGGATTTCACAACCAACACCAAAAGAGTATCTAGACCAAACTCTATCTAGATAACTAAGATCTAACCAAGCATATCTAGGCCGATATCCATCCAGATAACCAGTTTGACATCAATTACAACCATACAAGCTCACGCTTCTGACAATCTCCCCCTTTAACAGACAACAATTGATAATCTCTCAACAACTCTCCATAATCTCACAACAAATTTCTCCATAATCTCACAACTCTCCCCCTTTGACAACAATGATAAAGGGTGCATAAATAGAAACATAGTTACCACTCACACCATTGCTCTGCTTGAGAGCAACAACATCATCAATTGAGGAACAAAGACAAGCATTAAGTCTCCCCCTGGAAAGATGCACCACCAAAACTGCATCTAGTTGAAAGGAGGGGCAATGACCCCTAAATTATGTCTGAGATACTCAAAAGTATCCTTCGCCAAAGCCTTTGTAAAGATATCTACTGTCTGCTCTGATGTAGAAATCTATTCCATTTTGACTTCCTTTTCAACAACTTTCTCTCTCAAGAAATGATATCGAATTGAAATGTGTTTAGTCCTTGAATGCATAACTGAATTGTTTGAAATGTTTATAACACTGGTGTTATCACACATGATAGGACTAGCTTCATCATATACAACTCTGATATCCTTAAGAGTCCGTGTCATCCATAAAACTTGAGTACAACAAGATGTTGCTGCAATATATTCAGCTTCAACAATAGACAATGATACTTCTTGTTTCTTACTCATCCATGGAATCAATCAGTCTCCCAAAAAGAATGCTCCACCACTTGTAATCTTCCTGTCATCAATACTTTCAACCCAATAAACATTGGTATATGCCTTCAAAATGAAATCTCACTCTCTTTTGTGTCATAGGTCAAAATCTCAAGTTCCTTTCGAATATCTGAAAATCCTTTTCACTGCTTGATCACGAGTCTGCTTTGGTTCAACTTGAAATCTTGTAACAAAACATACAACTTGTATAATATTTGGTTTAGAAGAAGTAAGATATAGTAGCCCTCCAATCATAGATATATACTTCTTCTAATTAATATCTAGAGATGCATCATCTTTCCCTAACTTGCATCCAACAGCTAAAGGGGTAGTAACATGTTTACAATTCTCCATATCAAACTTCTTCAACATATCTTTAACATAATTTGCTTGAGAAATGAAAATTCCATCATCCAATCGAGTGACTTGAAGCCCAAGCATGAAAGACATTTCACCAAACATAGACATCTCAAATTCTTTTTGCATTTCTTCAACAAACTCTTTGCACAAACCATCACTTCCTCCAAAAATGATATCATCAACATAAACAGTCCAACAATCAATAACTTAATACATTCAACCTTAAAGTAAAGATTGCTGTCAATAGTACCTTTCCTGAAATTATGTTGCAACAAGTACTTGTCCAGTCTCACATACCATGCTCTAGGTGCTTGTTTAAGTCCATACAATTCCTTCTTTAACCTGCAGACCATATCCAATTTTTTTGACAGCCTGAATCCATCAGGTTATTTGATGTACACTTCTTCTTCCAACTCTCTATTAAGAAATACCGACTTAACATCCATCTGATATACTCAAAATTTTTTGTAGGTAGAAAATGTAAGAAATATTTTGATAGCTTCCATTTGAGCAACATGGGTAAAAGTTTCTACAAAATCAATACCTTCTACTTGAGAATAACCTTTACATACCAATCTTTCCTTGTTCCTTATGACTTGTCCTTGTTCATTAAGTTTGTTCTAGAACATCCACTTCATTCCAATCACATTCTTGTCCATCGGTCTAGGTACCAATTCCCAAGTTTGATTCTTCAGTATCTGATTCAGTTCTTCTTCCATATCTTTAACCCAAATTTCTTCTTTGATTGCTTCCTCATATGATTTTGGTTCAATAAGTGAAAGAAAACATCAATTAGTGCTTGTTTACCTCTAAATGCTTCTTCTGTATCTGATTCAGTTCTTCTTCCATATCTTTAACCCAAATTTCTTCTTTGATTGCTTCCTCATATGATTTCTTCTTCTTCTTCTTCTTCTTCTCATTTATTCCTACTAGAGGAGTTTTTTCTTCTACATCAGTAGGTATGATCTTAAGTTCAACTTCCTGAATAAGTTTTGTGATAATCGAATCCCACGCTTTGAATACTTTCACATTTGCACTCTCCACTATCTTGTTCAGTCTCTTGTGCCATAACCAACATTCATTACTATGACCTAGACAACATGTGTTTCCAATTTTGTCCTTTATGTAGTAAACATTTCCACTTGTCCCGATTCCTTCCACTACCAGCTTTCCGGTTTTACCTTTTCTAATTGTACATCCAATTTCTGTGAACACAACTTCATAACCTCTATTACATATCTAACTAACACTCAACAAACTATGTCTTAATCCGTTTACATAATAAACACCATTAGCTTTATTCTTACCATCAATAGAGATACTCCCTATCCCACAAAATGATGCAGCTTCATCTCTTGCAAATTTTACATATCCAACATCATACTTCTTTAGGGTAATAAACTTGTCTTTGTCTTAGGTCATGTGATTTGAGCATCCAAAATCAATTATCCATGATCTAGGTTCAAATTTAGCATGCAGTGTAGTCTTCTCTTTTGATCTTTTGATAGATTCCTGATACTTCTCTTCAATTTCCAGAAATAGGGATTCTTCATTTGATTCTTCAACATCTTCTTCTTCTAATGAGTGTCCTTCAGTGCAATACAAACTTCTTTTCCCTTTATCATACATTCTTCTCTCAAAGTCATTTCTTCTAAACCTACTTTTCTTTTCACCATCCTATGAATTTCTATAATCTTCTTTATATGTACATTTTGAAGCATAATGACCAATTCTTCCACAATTAAAATATTTCAAGGTTAACTTACCTTTTTACTTTCTAGTTCCTCGCTTTAGTCTTCTTACAAAGTTTGCTTCAATCTCATCTAGGTTCTCACTGATTTCCGATTCATCTCCTAATATCCTTGAAACATTAAATACAACTTCTCTTTGATAGAACTTTATATCTTCCATCTCACCAATCTCATAGGCACACAATGTACCAATATAAGCTAATCAATTGTGTAGTTGTTCAAATCATGACATTCTTCAATAGTGCGCTTCTTTAGTTTATAAGGCTTTGTCAAGGTAAACATGATCTTTCTGATAACATCACTTTCTTCAAGCATTCCACCAACAAGTCGTATAACATCCACTGTATCATTCACTCTATGTATGTAACTCTCAACACTTTCATCATCAACCATTCTGAAACCTTCAAACTTCTGCTTCAGGTTCAGCGTCTTGCTTGCTGTGTCTTCAGATCACCTTCATATGCATAACTTAACTTGTTCTAGATTCTCTTAGCTTCCTTCACAGTTGTTTCTTGAGCCTTAATGTCATTTAGAGTAGATGGTCCATTAGGAGGTCATTCATTAACCAATCTGTATAATCTCCCAGATTCCATTTTGCAATGCTTCCAAATATGATTCCATTATTTCCTTCCAATAGTTATAGTTAGTTCACAGGGGCTTCACTTAGTGAACTTGGGTTATAGCATGCGCGTTCATGGCATACTAAAGAAACCCCCTATTTCCAAAAAATATTGCCCTAAACTCCTTTTTTGTCAACCCCTCCCAGTACACAACCTGAATTAACAACCCCCCTATTTTTGCCAAATATTGTATTTTTTTATAACCCAAATTAAAAACCTCCCTATTTTCATCATGTTGGTTAATAGATTTGCCCCTTTCTTTAAATAATATTTAAATTACAATATGACTCTTGTACACCCTTTTATGAAAGGAAAACAAATGAACCAATAGTTGGATGAACCAATTTAAGGTTCATCCTTTGCATTAGAGGGCAGCTCCTCGTGAGATTTACAATGAATGTTTATGCAGAAAATTTAGAAATAAACACACTTTTCACCAAAAAGTGTGAAAGGCTTTTGCATTCATTCATCAACACAAAAAGATGCTATGAAGATTGAAAAGAATATCACTGAAGATCTATTTCAAATGTAGAGCTCATAGACTTCTACTTCCACACATGTTCATTCCATAAACCCAAAATAAAGTAAACTCGATGCAGTGTAAATACTGATCGATTCTCTCTCATGTCTTACAGGACAAGGGGGATTAGTGTCATTCCAACAAAAATGAGGATTACCTATAAATGATGAAAATCAATGAATCCACAAACACATAAATAACTGGTAAATGAAATGATATATTTCACGCATCAACATATATCCCAATAGAGATCGCTAATCCTTCAAACACACATATTTTAAAGATTGCATCCAAAATATCATCTTCATTCAAATACCACAAATATCAGTTATAAGAAATTCACGGAAATCAAATTTGTTCCTCCAAATCACGGTTTTTCGGACCTTTACTTAAACTTACTTCCTTACATAAATAGCCCCCAGGCCAATAGTTTGTTACACCATAACTAAAACTTTTAACTCTAACCTAGAGTTAAAGAAACCGTTTGCTTATAAAACAAATGAAACTAGATAAACAACAGTCGCAGATTGGCTGACAGCTCATCCATTAGCTGATCAAGACTCCACCGTGGCAGAGGAGGCCGTTGATTTATCCTGCTTTGTTGTGGAACTGCGCAGGTTACACCACTCCAGATGTGCTACTGAGAAATTCAAGATGACTTAAAAATATGGGGTCCAATATGTAAGATGCGTTGCTTCCAGACCTCCATATCCATGTTTACCCGCAACACCTTATCTTTATGCGCCTCCAAATGATCAGAGAAAACTATGAGCATTGACTCTATTCTAGCCACCTTTGAGAAATCATCTGTAGTCAAAGACTTTGTTTCCCTGATGAACTATATTCTTTCCTTAAAGTTCTTCACCATGTTTGCAGCAGTTTCAATTGTTGAGCAACTTCCTTCATGATTTGAATGTCGATAATTAAGATCTTTTTGCATCGTGTCAATTAGATCTACCAACCCTTTAAGGAATCTTGTAGATTCCTCATGGCCTTGTTTGATGATTGAATTTAACCACTCTACATTCTTCCTCGACACATAAAGCACATTGTCATCTAGACTCTCCACGAGTTTCTCAGCTAAGAACTTCATTACACCGAATTTTTGCACATCATTCATTTGCGCAAGTACTACCACCCATTTAGTCCTTTCCTTTTCCCAGGCAATGACTTCTAGTTCTAACTCCTTACTTATGGTTACAACATCTTCATACACTTTTACCAAGATGAAAATATAATCTGAACCTTGCTGTATTATGAGATCAAGCCATTCATTGAACTTTTTTGCCACCATTCTGTTTCTCTGAACCTGATCTAGCATCTTTTGGTTCACTGGAGACTTGGGATCAAAGGATAGTGTCATTTGTGACAGAGGTTGAGGAATTGGATGGTGTATAGCATTAATGTATTCAACCATTTGGGTGACGATATGTTTCAACTCCTTTTTATCCTTTTCATCTTTCCAAGATCTTGAAATCATCCTCTTTGTGGAGGATTCCAAGTGCTTGACATCAATCGCCCACAAAGAAACTCCTAAGTCGATTTTCTCCACGGTGAAGTCAGCTTTAGTAGTTTTCTTTGAATCTCTGCCTGGGATAGGTTTAGCTATTTCAGCGGTCCAATGACTTGTAGTCTCGTCTACCTCCACCATTGTCTGAGTTTTGAGTTTCTTTGACTTAGACACTTTTCTGAGGCACTTGCTCACCATATCTTCCATGGGGATTGTGATCGGGACAACACTGCGCTTTTTCCTAATGGAAGCCCCTAACCATCGCAGAGTGCTTGAAGTTTCTTTGGACAGAGGAGTTGTTTGAACACTCGGAGAATCAACAACAGTTAGGGTGTTCATTGGATTCGGCTCACCTTTTGGTTCTTTACCCGTGTCTGCATCTTGTAATGGAGGATTATTCAATTCATGTTGATCCATTATCACTTCAACTTCTTCACTCGGATCCAAGTCAACAACAATTTGACTCAATGCTGGCTCTCTGCTCTTCTTTTTTCTTCTTGAATGAGTTACTCGGACTAGTGAAGAACTCAACAAGGACCTTTTTGATCTTCTGGGTTGAATTTCTTCAACAACTGGCTTTGTATCACCTGCAACATCAACAATCTTGTTAGCGGTTGAAATAGGAAGTTGAGTTGCTACATGCGAACCAACGTATAGTTCATGTGAAGGCATGAATGATCCTTTTCTAAATTTCTCATCTCTTAACCATTTTTCTGTTCTCCTTATAACATTGAAGGTCCTGGCCTGAATGCTTTCATCTTGCTTTTTGTCCCAGTCAATCTCAAGAATCGACTGCCCTTGAACCTTCTTGTTAAATTCAGGATCTAAAATATCCTCCCTTGCATCTTCCTGTACCCCATACACATTGGAATTCTCATGGTAATCACTTGCTGTAGAGTAAATCTCGACCATAATCTTTTCCTTACTTCGTACTCATCACTACAATTTTCCCAGTAGTCTTCTAACTGGGGTTCATGATAGAAATGATTATCTACATTTAGATTCTCCACAACATATCCCCTGCTGTCAAACTTCTGTCTAGCAACATAAGGCTTCAAATTCATCTTCTTAAATTCCAGCTCCAAGTTCAAAGCATCAGACATAGATTTACAACTGTAATAGCCAAGTTCAATTGGAAAAGAAACCCCAGATTCACCCTTTGTTCCTAACCTTTTATCAATATGAGCCAATTGTCTTCTCACTTCAATGAGTACATAGCTATCAAAGGCGTATCTAGGTAACTTAAACGGTTCACCCTCAAAACCACCTACTCGAAGATAGGTAAACCTGGGAAATTGAATGAAAAAGCTGCCATATATACTAATCAATTCCATGGCTTCAACTGACATCCTTTTATTAACATCACCATGTAATTCAAATGCAAGTCTTCCTGTAAAGACACCATTCCATCTGGTGACGTGCTCTACATATTTTTGTTGTTGTAGTAAAGGGTAGTAATCATAGACTTTCATACCATCCACCCATGGTTCACTATGTAGTCCGTGCCAATCTCTAGTACAGGCTAATATGAAGAACAAATAAGAAGACATGTAAAAACTAGACATACCCACAAAATTACTTAATCCCTCATGAAGTGTTTTTGCAATCACTTGCGCCCAGTCAAGATATTTTTGACCTGATAGAAGCACCTGAATATAAAAATACATCCAGTCCTCCCTATAAAAGGAGTGCGAATTCCCCTTCAGCTTGTTCAACAATATCACAATATCTCGCACTTCTGTAATGAAGTGCTCCCTGGTAAGGGGTTTCGACAGCCTTGATCCTCCCTTTTGAACCTCCAGAAGCCAATTTCTTACCATAACACTTCTGTATACACTTTTCTTCTCAGAGAAGAATGCGTAGGAAGTTCCAATTGACCAGTCTTCATATGGCTCCTTATGTGAGATGCCCATCGCAACCATTACTATTTCTCGGTTAATATCAACTAACAACTTGCCACTACTGGTTCTTATGCACCTATTTTCAGCATCGTACCTATTCATACATGCTATTACCAAATCTGGGCATGGGGCAACAACTGGAAATGCGACAACTTCAACCAGACCACTTCTTACTATTCTCTCCATTATTGAACCAACTTCAGGGTTTCTGGCCCTTTCTAAGAAATTCCCTAGGTCGGCTTAAGCTAAAGAAGTATCATCTAATTCTGGAGGTATGCTCACCAAGCATGATGTCCAACCAAGTTTCGGAAGTGTCGGCCTCATAATGTCTACTTGTACTTCTAACAAACAATCTTGAAGCAAGATAGAATTCTATTCCAACAAACCAAAGATTTCTCTTATACTGACAAACCTTCTGAACTAAAGAAATACAGTATAGGGAAATTGTCTGAACTCACCTGTCACCACCATGAATCTGGGAAACCCTCTTAGGAAAGTGAAGCTGAAATTACCTTCGGCGTCCCCGACTCGCTCAATTATAACAACTACAACCTTTACAAATTTGCTTATGAATTTACATGTCTTTTAAAGCAAACGAGAAGAAAAATCGAGAAAAATCTACAAACGCTTCATAATGATTCATTCAAACATGTGAAGTAAGAGTGATATGACTGAAAACCTGACACTTTTTTAATTGCCCATCACCTCCGCACAAATAGTTAATGTCCTCACGATTTCTTTCCAAATTAAGAATTTTAAACTATTAGATGCTTGGAATATTCCTTTTTGCTGCGTTGCCTCCAATGTTATTAAAATCTTTAGAGTTAACTTGGAGTGAACCTTTTGAACCTTGAACCAACCCACAAGGACTTCAATGGTTCAAGTTCATTCAAAGAGAACAACAAAAGACTTTCAAACTAGCGGCTCAAAACAATACCGGGAACAAGTAATAACCACAACAAACAAGTGAAAGGAGTTTGAACTTTGAACATCTTATATATGAGATATAACATTGAAATCTTAAACAAGGGTCAACCAAGACAAAATAAGCCACCCAAACCAAAAATACTTAAATTGATCCACTCCAAGAGAAAGAGGGAACCAAAACATGTTATAATACATCATCCAGTGAATAATCCGACAAACCACACACGTTAGCACATATCCCAAAAGATGTTACAAAGTATAACTTGTAGATATAATCCACTAGTCAGCCACATAACTACTTCCGATACAAAATACTTCATGCGGATCTCCACAAGCCAAAGTGAGACCCAAATAATCACCTCAACACATCTTCCAACACATATCTGGACTAAAAGAACATGATCCACTAAATCACAATGCAAATAACAACATATCCAGAGGGCAGCAAAAGCTTTCCAGACCACCCTAAATATAGGATGTCACAACCAACACCAAAAGAGTATCTAGAGCAAACTCTATCCAGATAACCAATATTTGACCAAGTATATCCAGACCAATATTCATCCGGATAACCAGGTTTGACATAAAAGACAACCATACAAGCTCATTCTTCTAACACCATCAAATGACAATATAAATGATATGTAAACATTAGTATATATTGTCACCTAATAACATCTTTAAGATATTTATGTCTTTATAATGGAATGGAATCAACTAGAATAATCACATTCTAGTCTACCAATAAATCTTATCTAAAGTTCTCATTATGATAAAATATAGATATACTTTTAATCCACTTAACATTCAAAATTATTTAATATGTAATTATGTCTAAACATTTAATCATTCTACAAAACAAGCAATCAACACTTTCTCTATATTATAAATTTTAAGGGTTATTTAATTTAATCTAAGAGAAACCTACCACGTTGACAACCTTGGCCGACAACGAGCACACCTTGAAAATAGGATTGGCTAAGATATAACTAAAAAACTTGGATATGCATGCTATCTACGAAGGTATATTAGTGTGGAGGTAATTGTGCTATGTTGTGTGATTTCCAACTCACTACTAGGTAAGTTAGGAAAAATTGTTGAATATGGATCTTATACTATTGCTCGGAAGCATGACCATTATAGGCAACTACTTTTGTCTGTAATAAAAATATAGTTTAGATTCTAATACGAAAGGTTTGATCTAGCTCAAGAAGAAGAAATTGATACACATGTAGGCAAAGTGAAATAGGATTAAACGGATATGCAATCTTTATGCTTCACATAAATTTGGTTACATGGATTTCAAAGACAAAAAGGTTTATGATGCTTCAAAAAGTGCAAAATTTGCAAAATATAAATTGAAAATGTATTTGAAACAAATTGATAGTGCAATGTATGCATACTAAAGAAGGAACAACTTGATGGACGAAGAGCTTCCATCATTGTAATGAACACCTAAGAGTTGTAAGCTTGTATTGGGTTTTCTTTCCTATGATAAATCTTGAATGCTCAAGAATGAGGTGAATCTATATTTGTTGTATTAGATCTAATTGACATGCATTGAAGAAAACATTTAAAGAAAAAGACTAATCAAGATTACACTCCTTAGATATTGTAGACAAAAAGCTACTACATTGCAAATATTAGGTTTCAAAAAGAAATACAAAACCTACTTGTTATCGATTGGAGAAGAATTAGTTGCCTTTTGGGCAAGTCGATCCACAATAATATGGTAGTTCTGTTATTTGACTAGCAAAACACAATCCTCAGATTGTTCACCTCTGAATAGCTCAAAATAGTTTCCATTGGTATGCTTAAAACTCCTCCCAAACCTTTATATATAAATTGATATATCATCCAATGACTGGTTGCTATATTGCAACGATAAAAGAAGATAGCAAAATTAATTGCTTACACTTTATCTATGCAGGATTCTATGTGAAAAATGGAGGTTTAGAAAACTATCAAATGTGATCATAATGCTACATGAGTTTTAAACTTAATAGCAGAAAATGATATGGTGTTAGTGCTATGTCGTTGCCTTTCTTTTTAAAATGTTAGTCCTTTCTTAACATAGCTTATCAACCACCTCTTTTTAAGGAGGCGTTGTAGACGAAAAAAAATAAAAAGTTGTTAATGTAGGTTGATTTAATGCACTCGACGACTTAGGCTGGCCGTTACAATGTTCTAAGATAATGCATTGATTTGGTTAATTTCTCCCTTAACATCGTTTGATAGTTGAAGTTTATGGTAGTTATTCTCCATGTTATTAATACTTGCTGTTAGGCTAGTACTATTGCAATTTGTTGGATCAAGTTTTCATTAATTCATTATTATTAAATAGTTTTTCCATCAATTATTTTTATGAATTTTTTCTTTCGATGGTTTTAAATTTTTTTTCAATAGTCAAGATGCATGATTTTTAAGTTTTCAAATTAGTGAAATTGTTTTTCTTCAATCTAATTGACTCAAATAATTTGCATCTTATTATCGGATTTCCCGGATCCCCTTTCTACATGAGTTTTTTAAGGCAAATTTTTAGGTTATTAAAATAATATTTAGGTCATTAATTTTTAGGTCATGAATTATACTAATATATATTCTCTATTTCATTACTTTCTAGATGAGTTTTTTAAGGTAAATTTTTAGGTCATTAGTTATAATAATATATATCATGCTTATTTCATGTTAACAAAAAATATTTATACTATATTTAGACTCTGCATCTAAATCTTTTAAATCTTTATATTAATAAATAAACATATATATAATATAAAAACATAAAATAATAATTTAACTCATATTTATAATAATAAATTAATAAATAACAACAACATAATAATAAATATATTAAACTTAATGCAATTTAATATTATAATATAATTATTATATTGATAATATAACAATTTAAATATAATATTATAAGAATTCTATTGTTTATCCATATCACTCTAATATTAAATTAAAATCATGAAAACTACATGTAAAAATATATTTACTTCTATTTTAAAAGTTATTTTATTTTCTAAATAAATATCCTATTTTATATTAATCTAAATTATTGTCAAATAATTCAAAGATCATAATTTTACTATATTTTATTCTACTTATAAACAATAATGAGAATACTTTGGTGAATGTGATTTCACACTATTAATAATATTCTTCCATTATTTTTAAATCTTTATTTAATATTATATAAACAATTAGTTTAATATGATATAAACAATTAGTTTCATATATTCATTTCATTTAGTTTCATCCATCGTTATTTGTGCAACTAGTATAACTGTTTGAAACAACTACATATAATCACACTTTCTTTCATATGAAAATATTTTTAAAGTTGAAATCAATTGCAACTGGATGGTTCTTTCTTCTCAAATAGTTGTTGTGTAGTGGTTATTATTCCTATAATGACCAACAACAACGAAAAGAATACTAGGGATGACCCTTTGGTGAAATGGTGGGGCTTCTTGCCTGTAGTGCCTACAACCTAGGTTTAAACCTTGCAGGTTCGTCTCTACCGTGTAAAAAATAGAACACCCTTACCTTAAGGAGAACCTTGGAGAAATAGTGGGGCTTTTTGCCTGTAGTGCTTACATCCTTGGTTCAAACCATTTAAAATGATTCTGAGGACATGAGAAAAGATGGAAGCGAGATGGAGACTGATGAGTCTGACGGAGAGGAGAGTTGGAAAGGAGAGGAAGTGGGGGAAGAGGAAGGAGGAGATGAGGATGTTTTTGATCAGAATAGCCCTACCCACAGTGTGAGTATAGGTAATGTTAACAACCAGCCAATGGAGAAGCAGGACAATCAAAGTAATAAGGAGGAAAGAGAATTGGAAACTGAGCAAGAGAAGGATAAGGAGAAATCAAGCAGGGATCAGGATAAAGCTGGAGATGGGATTATTCTGGATAAACTCAAAAATCAGTCCGAGGTTCGAATGGGTTTTGACAGGTGGGTATATGAAAGAATCAAGAATCTGGAAAAAAATGATAAGCAGGAAGAGAAAGGACAAAAAGCTGAAAGTAACCAGGAGCAGGGGAAAAAGGGTATGGAGGAAAAAGTGGAGAAGCTGGAAGCTCAGATTAGTAAACTGGAGGAAGGAAAAACTAACATGAAAACCTTTTTGGTAATGATTCCGGATATTCTTACCTCTGTGACTAAGAATTTAGAGGAAATTACCAATTTCCTTGATGGCTCCAGCACTTCCAAACCTGTTGTGGACCTAGATATTGAAGAGGATGTTATTGAGGTAGGGACAGTGGAAAGTGCTAATGGTGGTGCGGCAAAAAGAACTCGGGCGAGTATGAAAAAAGTTGCCTTGGCCTCTTCCAAGGATATCCCTATGCTCAGGGATAATATTAAAGATTTGCAAGGGATTAGCGGAAATTTGGCTAATGCCCTTAAAAACATTAAGTAATTTGTCTTTTGTTGTTTTTCTGTTTTGGCTGGATGTTCTTGGTTTTGTTGGGCTTAAGCTGATTTTTGCCCAAAACTGTGCTGGTTTTTTGGCATAATGTCTTTTCTTGTTTCTTAATGCTTTTATTTATTAAGTATCTTTTGTAAAGGGTTTCGGGATCCCTTCAAAACCTGTTTTTACCCTAATAAAAAATAATGAAAAGAATACTAGAAATACAATGTTCTATTTTAATTTTAACATCAAGAATGGACATGCTAGGGCATGGGAAACACTTTTATGATTATTTTTTATTTTTTTGGCAGGATAGGATTTTAAGTTTTGCTTTTTCTTTCATTAATTTAATATAGTCATATGGGTTTAAATTGATAATTTGCAAGAAAAGAAGATATGAATTTATATTTGCAGGAGGTTCAAAAATAAATTAATAAATTGATTTTTTTAGATTTTTCATAAATAATCTTTTATTTTATGCTTATTTTAATAGCAAATTAATATTAAGGTTCTTTATGTTTGATTGATTAAAAAATCATTTTTATAGATTTTAGATAAGTAATATTTGTATTTGTTCTTTTAATAAAATAAATAATAAAAAACTATTAGTATTTTTTTGGTGTAAATTAATTATAAAAGTATTTAATGAATATTACGATTTGTACTATTTTGATTAGTTAAAATTTTTAAAATAATGTTTCAATTGATATTTATTGTTCTTATAAAATAAGAAAACATAAATTATAAAATACATCATGAAGAACAAGTTCTTTATAAATTAAGAGTAAAAATTAAATTTGGGTATGATCTTTCTTTCAACTTTTTTGGAGGTACAAAAAATTAAATATTTTATCATATTGAAAAAATTGCTTTTAATCTTTTCCATTATATACCTTTTTCCAATAATATTTAATTTTTAAAAATAAAATCAATTTATAAAATAAAAAATACTATCTTTTACAAAATTACATTATTTTTATGATTGGAATTAATTTAGAGTTTGGAGTTATGATTAGACTCTTCTTAAATTAGAATTGGGGTTACTATTAAATTAGGGTTATCTTTTATAATATTAAAATTATTATTTTAGTTAGGCTAGGGTTATCCTCATGTAGTTTAATATCACAATATATTTTATTCTTTCTAATACTCAAGTTCGTTTCTCAAAATCAAAATTAAAGTCAAATTACAATACATATAAATTTAACCTATAATATATATTAAAAAAATAAAATTTTGGATAATACATTTATTACTTCTACTTCTATTACAATATTATGAAGCGACAGGTACCGGCCACTACGTGGCACTTGTTAATATTTATTTTTGAATGTTTATGATTTCACAATGTATGTGCAAACTTACTTTTCATAACTAGTCGACTTCTTGTTGAAATTAACGTTTTTGGTAAAATGGCAAGCATAAAGAAGATTAATAGGTTTATATAAAAATTAATTCTGAAAGAAGTTAGGATGTGTCAGAGGTTGACCTTTCAAAGGATCTCAAAGAAAATGTGGATATTCAAATTATACCTTTTTTTTTTACTTTCCAGTAAAGTATATTATATTTTATTAATATTAACAATTTACATCTTGTAGCCATCCATTCAAACAAAACCATTCGAACCAAAATTACATTAGAGAAACAAAGATTGGGATTCAAAAAATAACTTTTCTGCAACACCCCAACCACCCTTAAAGTGTCTAGTGGATATACAATAGTTACAAAAAATACGGGCAACCCTATCAATTGAAAACATACAACCTTTGATAATCTTCAAAAAAATCATCATAGATCCAAACATTAAAACATGGACACCTCCCTACTAGTACAATCAAACACGAAAACAAAAAAGAGCACTCGCTCATCTCCTACCCCTGGCTAGAAGTCACAATGGACTCAATTGCAACCAACCTTGTCCCATGGTAGGATGTCGCCCTAGGTGCCGCATTTTCCCTTGGCCTCTTGGCTTTATTAAACCCCATGGGTTGCCCTCTTTTGCGCTTCGTCTCCTTCCTCTTTCCTCCCCTTCTCTTTGACTCGGGCTTTGCTTCCCCTCATTCAACTCTCCCTTCCCTTACTTTGAGGTAGTCTTTGATTTTTCTCAACCCAATTTTAGCTGTTGTACGTCACACTTTCTTATCATCTGAGGCACCACAAATGAAGAACAAGCATAGTAGAGGAATGGATTCCCCTACATGGAGCCAATTGCCACCTGGGGCCACCAAACCTTCCCCTAGCCGCACAATGCCAATGAAAGACACTAGACCACAACGCCACTCATCCTACATGCAATGGTTCACAAGCCAACAAGCATCTTCCTTGGTACCCAATTCAAGACACCAATCTAGAAACATGGAGGCGATGTCTGCATTAGTTGTGTACCTATAATTGACATTAAAAAAACTCATCACCCAAAATGATAACTGTAGACACCCAAATCTATCCATTTTTTTTTGATAGGTAATGGGTCGAGGTCGATAAGGTGTACATACCCTACTCCCTTGTGGGATTTGAACTTGTGACCTCTCTTTCAAGAGCACAAATTCTCCACCACTAGGCCAACTCAGGTTGTACAACACCCAAATCTATCCATTGAATTAAATGAATACTTAGTATTTATTTTATTATTTAACCATCGATCGACAATTGATTAAATTAATATTAACTCTCTTCTCCTATTAATTAAAATAAATTATTGAATTTATTTGATTTAAATCATTAAACCATGTTTTAACTTTTAATTAAATAAATAAATCATATTTGTTTAATTAAATCCCCCTCACATTTAAATAAATTAATATTTATTTAATATTTATTTAAATCCCTAAAAGCCTATCTCTCACATTTATATAAATAAATATTTCTTTAAAATCCTAAAACCCTCACCCACTTCCACTTTCTAAAAAATGTGCGTTGCACACTAGCCCTTCTCGTAATCATGTCTAAACCCTTTTTATTAGCCTAATAATCCTCTAAGTGTTTACACATTCCTAAACTAAGGGATTACAGAAGGATCTTGTAGAGGAGGAGGACAAGGAAGAGCTAACGCAAGGGAGTATCATGGGGAAGTTTTGTATTCATTTCATTTAATTTCTTTCCTAGTTTCTTGTTTACTAATCTTCTTCCTTGATAATGCTTTTAAATGGTTTTAGCTTTATTTTTAAATGGTTTTAGCTTTATGTTGAAGACTAATCTTGACTAACCGTTTTATTGCATCTCATTTGGTGAACCCGACGTGAATCATTGTTTAAAATGATTTTATTTGTAAGTGATTACTAACCTACTAAAATAATAGCTTTTTTTTTGGATCGGGCTTTGCGTTGTTTGAAGGTTTTGTATTGATTTTTGCTATGACCTTTGCAGTGATGGGCTTATTTATCTGTGATAGATTTGTGACTTGTTTAGTTCATGACCGGTTCCAAATATTTCACCTAAGCACAACCGAGAGACTGTTCGCAAAGATTATCATAATGTATATACAATGATTGGTAATATATGTATTGACATATATTCATGTCTATGTATGAACTAACACAATTTCTGTTCAAATTGCTGTTTTGAACTGGAGTAATGCCTTTCTATGTCCTCTAAATTGATGTCAAACCTTATTTATAGGTGTCCAATGTATTTTTTGTACTCACCGAATTTTATTTCATGTAGCACATAAGTACATCACTTACAAAAATGATCTTAATGAGCTGTTACAATTTATGGGCACAAATGATATTAGGAAATTTGACATGTTGATTTGTCGGTGCTATCAAATATTTTTTAATGATTACATCGGTGGTAATTTGAATTCTCTGAGAAAGCAAATTACTTGGTGCTTGTGTATTTAGTGATTGCCTTTGCTATAAAGCCTCTTCATTGTGCGTATCCTGCAACAAAAAAAAGCCTTAAAGCACATTGACTGAGGCGTTAAAGCCTTCTCATTTCATGCCCCTATGGTTGGCAGTTTATGCTTAGTGGATATTTGACTTTACGCTTGCCATTTGCATTTACTTGAAAGTTTCTAAAGCCTTGGAACAAAATCTGAGTCATCTCTTGGAGGCATTCTGTCAAATAAAACATGCAAACATGTCTTCTATGCACTCCCAAATTTTAGATGCATATCTAACAGAGCTGCCGCAACAATTAAAATATCAGATTCAAGTCCAATTTTCCTAATTCGATGGTGAATATTCTTACCTTCTTCCAAAATCAACGCATACATTTAATGGATATCGTGCAAAATCACTGCGTTTTACACCTGCTGGTTGGATGAAATCTTTTTAGTGAAGAACACTTTGCTTGTTTGAGAGGCCGGTTATTTGTAAGTTGTAACAGGTTACTAACGATAACAAAGAGTATGTTGTACTACAACCTGTGTGCACAAAAGTGTGACTGTCAAATAATCAAAATGTTAGTGACACACCAATAGATCAAAGGATTAATTAAAAAAACCATCATTTTAAAAGAGTTCCATTGTTTCTCTATCCCAAGGATTCTTCAAGTCATGGTTTTGCTCTTAGATCATTGAGCAATTGACCTTTAGAATGACAACTCAAATAATGAGTGCTATGATGAAATGATCTATGTGATCCGAATTATGGATTCGGATGACAACACTTGAGTGAAAACCTGCCGTATTATAAATTCTGTTTACAAGAACCAGAAAGCATAGAATTGAAGCAAGCCAAAAAGTAATCTATTCCATTCGAAAATCCAACATATAGAAGTTCATGAGATTCCAAGGGTCACAAAAACCCCTTGAGAATCGAAGTCCAATAGTCACATTTGTTTATTACATAATAAAATCTAAAACCTACAAAAATTTCAAAAAACTATATGAAATTTTATCCTAACTTTAACTAGGCATAACTTTCTGCTCGGGACTCAAAATTATGAGCCGCTTATACTATGATAATGAAACTAACATGCTATGATAATGATATTGTAAAATAAAATGCTTCTAAAATGCACTAGTGAGAGATACTTATGTAGAACAATGTATATAACTTGATAATGAAATAACCTTGATCATGTGTAGCCTTGATAATGAGATGATGAGTCCTATTTATAGAAGAATTGGGCAATTGGATGGCTAGGATTGAATTGATTTAGTAAGGGCTAGGATCGCATGAAGAGGGCTTGATCCTCAATCCATGTTTGCAACTTCCACTAATGTCACGATGACAAGTGACATCATGATAGGGCTTGAGAGGAGAGGTAAGAAGCATTAAATGTCTGAACATACATGATGGTTTGGTTAGGGTTAGGTCAATGTATAAAGCTTTTATCCAAGGGATAGATGAATGTGCAAGGGTTAAAGGGTAACCATGGTCAAATCATTGAAGGCTTGAAGAGACTTGAGGGTTAGATGCATGGTTGAGTTAGAGGAAAAGCCTCTAACCAAGGGTCAAAGGTGGGTTAGTTAGATTAAAGCCTTTAAGGCTTTAAGAAGACTTTGGGGGTTAACTTGAGGAAGGGAGAAAGCTTTTAATGCTTTTGAGAAGTGACTCCTTCCTAACCCTTAGTTTAAGAATGTGCAAATGTTTAGAAGGGGATTAGGCTAATTTAGAAGGGATTAGAAGAATTTAGGAGGGTTAGTGTGCAAGTGGGTTTTGTTGGAGAATGCAAGTGGGATGGATTTTAGGATTTTAATTAAAATAAAATTCATTTATTTAATCAATTGTATAACTTGCATTGGATGGGTTTTTAAATTAATATTGATTTATTTAAATGTGAGAGGGATTTAATTAAATGTGAAAGGGGATTTTAATCAAACAAATATGATTTATTTAATTAATATGGCTAGGTGAATTAAATTAAATAAATTGAATAATTTATTTAACTAATAGAAGAAGGGGGTCGGGATGAATTAATTAAATATTAATTTAATTAATAGTTGAGAAGGGGGAAATGATTAATAAAATGTGAATTTAATTAATAGCTAGATGGATGATAATTAAATAAATATAAAATTTATTTAATCAAATGGACAGAAATAGGTGTCTACACAACCAATTGGGATAGGTGCTTTATCTAAAAAGCTTCCTTTTAACATAAGTCCTAGTGCCAAATCTTGTTACAACGATTGTTTGACTTTTCATAGGATATTGACTTGTAATACGATATTTTATATCCTTTTCAAAATATTTTATTGGGTAGAATGAGAACCAAGACAAACCAGAGGATATAAATAAATTGGTTTTGAGAAAGTTAGATCACTTACTGCTGACAATTTTAATTGTAAAAATGAGCTCGGCGATGTGAAGTTTTCTTGCAAGGATGCTAGTTTTAGTTAGCCCCAGTGTAGAGGCATTTTGATGGTGGGACCAACATGTGCCTTGAGATTCGCAATTCAAGGTGACTGACTTGTTGACATTGATAATTTGAGGAGTGGTATCATTATCATTATTACATGCTGTCAAAGAGATTTGCAAGGAGTCACACACAAATAGGGAAAATTGCAAAAATGACACATTGGGTTTTGTAAGTATTGCAATATTTGTCCCTCCATAAATCATTTTTTTAAGTCATTTTTTCCAAACTTCCTTTGGTTTTTTTGCTAACGAATTGTCTAACCAGGGTACAATTGCAGGATTTCGAAAAGAAGCTTTAACAATTTTTTTTTTTGGCAGGTTAATACATTTTTCAATGATGGATTAAAAATAACTTCATTCATGTTTGACAAAATCCTAAAATTTCACATTTTGCTATCTTTCTTTAATGATGAACAATCAATTTGTCATTTTCAAGGTTAAAAAAAAACAATTAATCTGTCATTTTGGGTTAAGAATTCACAGCGTTTCAAGTGCCTTTGTCTGTTTTGTAGGTGAATTTTTAACAATTGACGCTCAGACAGAGAATAATTCAAACTACTGATAGTATGTTGCAGGGGCTAGTAGCATGGAGATCTTTTTAAAAATAATTGTTCATTTCCTTTATCTACATGCTTAAAATAGGCACATAGCTTAAGTAAAGGGTTAACTGAACATTGTCTACCATGCTTGTAAAGTGATAGGCATATGCTCTCCCCTTAATTGGGTGACCAAAAAGCTAGACTCACTCTTTGAATTCACTGCATTAAGATAACACCTTTAGAAGGCCTTCCCTCTTGAGTAGCGAATAGGGCCGAGTGAGAGAGGAATGACCTAAGTGGGAACGACTAAAGCCAAGTTATTCCAACCCACTATAATCAAATGTGGTTGTGATGAAAATCACATCCAATAGTAGTGTTCTCTGATAGCCCTCCCCAATATCCTTGTGATGCGTAAAGCCTTTGTTCTAAAGGTTGTGAGGCCCAATGAGGGAGTTTATCATTGACACACTGAACAGGAACCCTTTTTACAAATCATAAGGGTAGAATCCAACAAAGTCAGTAACCAAACGTTATAATATAACAATGCAATGGTAGGGAAGAATCCACCCCCAAGTAGTCACCATAAGGATCCCAAGAAAATGATTCAATTGAGAAGAAATTATCTTTGGTTCAACTTCTAGCAAAAGGAAAAAAATGGGCGCACCCTAGGGTGTGACATGGTTGTTTGAGCTGACAAAGATTCCAAGATGTGAGCTATGATACCATAATGACCACTTGAGAATATGAGAGTTTGATTGATGTGTCTTCAATTGTTCAAAACTTGTGGAAATCATTGGGGTTTGAAAAGATCCTAGAACATACACATTTCATCGAATTTATTTCAATGTTACTCTACCAAGAAAAGATGTGTTTATGTGCTTGACATGTCTTCTTGTCAAAATGAAACATTCAAAACAAGTACATATCCTCAACTGATCAAAACAAGTTACTACAACAAATTTTCCAAATGCATCATATCATCAAGTCCTTGAAGCATATAAAGAAGTCCATTTACTGTCGATTGAAAAAAAAGAAACCTAGTCAAAAAGAGATCTTAACTAAGAGAAGCTTTCTCTACACAAATTGTAAACTCTTATTAAAACATCGAACATTCCTTCACCATTTTCACGATTCTCTACATGGTTATGGAAATGAGTTTGACGAAGAACCTTTGAGATCACGTGCCTTTCAACAAAGATATGCCTTGTCCCAATCTCTCAATAGAAGTGGTCAAATCTCCTTGTCTAATCTGCCTCAACAAGAAATCACCTATTGAGTCATTCCCCGTTTAGGGTAACCTTTCATCCATTCTTATTTTCCAACTCATCCTTCTTTCAAAATCTCATCATTCATCTTACATCTCACAACCAAAAATTTCCTACTAGAAACTCCAAAGTTTGCATTTATCGTGAGAATCCATCACCAAATCACAAATTCATTCAACTTTCGATATTAACAAGTTTTGTCCTGAAATCTCTTTTAGATCTTTCACATCTTATCAACAGATCAATTCATTACTATATCTCTAACATCTAGGATCAATCATCCTAAGAGGTTATACTAGTCATCTATGGTAGGTAAAACTATCAATTTCACTGATAACAACTAATTCATCCCATTCGAGTCAAACATTGGGGCTATAGAAAGAGGTAGATAATCATATTTATCACAATCCCGCTTTCATACAACAAATTTTCACATGGGTGAGACTAGATCTATGAGGCGTAAGCAAGTAGAATCACAACATGACTTAGAGGATGATGAAACTTTCAATCCTTTTCACCATAAAGAATTTGTAGGAGAAGAAGATTCACAAACTCCTACACAAGATGAAATAGAAGAAGCAACTAGTAATCCTAGGTTCAATAAGATCTTTGACATGATCCTCAAAGGGAATGAAAATGCTCACTTTATAAAACTTGCACAAGAAGGTGAAAAACTCCCTCCTTACTATGATGTTTTCCAAATAGTAGAAACAAATGATCAAGCAGAAACTAGTAAACGTCGAAACAAGGATCAAAATGGTCGCAGGCAATGAAATACCCATAACTATGACAATAATAAATACCAACATGACGACCATGATTATATCCCACCCCCAAACATAGAGATGGATATCTTATGACAATAGATAAATGATCTCTCCTAACAGCTAATAAATTCAGGGAGATCATAGAAAAGGAATTCTCTACATGACATTTGTCCTTATCCATTTGATAGGAGTATGACCATGCCACCTTTTCCTCGAAACTTTGAGGTTCCCAAGTTTGAGAAATACAAAGGAAAGGGTGATCCTAGGGATCATGTCCGAAAATTTCACATGACTTTTCTAGAGGTTTTTCATGATCAAACATACTTAATGCACCTTTTTCCTCAAAGTCTAGGAGGATCGACTATGCAGTGGTTTTCTCTGTTGCAAGGTGGAATCTGGAGATTTGCTGACTTAGTTCAAAACTTTGTTACTCATCACGCACATAACATAGAACAAGATGTCTCCATGGCCAATTTATGCAATACTAAACAAAAAAATGGAGAGTTATTCTCAACATTCTTGCAATGGTGGAGACACCTTTCTAGCAAACGTTCCTTCCACATTCCTAAGGAACAATTAGTTGAAATCTTCATTTCAAACTTAAATGACGAGATGGAATTCCACTTGTAAGTCAAATGTTCAAACTCTTTTGAGGAGTTGATAGCCCAAGGACTCAAAATTGAGAAATCTCTTATGAAAAAAGGTTTGGTGAAAATCTTCAAAGACAACAAAGATGGTCCTCACCCTACTTACAATAGTGATAAACCGAAGTTCTGATCTAAAAACAAGAACATTGTCAACGATGACATTTTTTATGCTAGAATAGTGAAAATCACACAACGTATTATGAAATTATCAAGACCAAACATGAAAAACAACAATAACCCCACAAAAAACCAAGTGAACAACACTCAACAAGATGTACCTAAGAGTAGGTACACTACATACAAACCAAATCAAACTTACACACCTTTTAAGGAACCTATCAAAATGGTGTTAGTGAAGCTTATATCATCTAATGTTATCATGCTTCCAACGACATCGAACAATGGGCCTCAAGTGAAACCTCCATGGTGGAAGGATAACGAATATTGTGAATTTCACAAAAGAAAGGCCATAGAACAAACAACTGTCACCATTTGAAGAACATCATCTAAGATCTTATTGATCGAGGAGAAGTAGAAATTGATGGCATCAACCATAAAAGATCAAATGCTGACCATACCATGTTCAAGAATCCACTCCTATCATATGAGAAGGGAAGTACCTCCCATTAAGGGAAGAATAATGGGAGGAACAATGACAATAAGGTCAATTATACACTGGCATCCCATGATTATACTGTCAATAACATCGATGAAGATATTGAACACATTAAAATGATAACTATGAAAGCCAAGAATCCTGAATGCAATGTTGTTAGTCGTCGTAGCAAGGTCAATCTACAAGGTGTGTCTTAAAAAATGACATATGGTCCAAAGCAGTATAACCTTGTTGACCAACTAGAAAAGACACATGCACTAATTTCCGTCCTAGAGGTTTTGCGATTGTCACCATCACATAAAACAATCTTAGACAAAGCTCTCCAAGAAGTGTTGGTCCCATCCAATATTAATACTGATCAATTTCAAGCCATGGTTGGTAATCTTAAATAATCTCATTGCCTCACTTTCACTGAGAATGATGATTCATCCATACAATAACCACATAATGATCCACTTCACATTGAAGGTTTCATTAACATACATAGAGTCAGGCGAGTCTCGATAGATGATGGAGCTGATCTGAACATATGCATATTGCAGTTGGTCACAACACTAGGATACATAAAAAATGAAGTTGATGTTAGAAAGAAGATCACCATCAAGGCCTATGATGATGCAAAATGATCCTCCAAGGGATGCGTCACTCTACCAATTAGGGTAGGACCTATGGTGAAGGATGTGGTTTGCTAAGTCCTAGATCTACCCCTCCCATATAACCTTCTGCTAGGGAGATCCTAGATACATGCCATGCAAGAAGTGCCCTCTACCTACCATCAGTGCATCAATTTTCTACATAATGGAGTGGAAATAATAATTTTAGGTGATGCTAACCCATTTTCCTTTTGCAACAATATAAGGCATCAACCTAATACTACTGTTCCTAGCAACAAACAAGCTACTTCCTCATAATACAAGCTACTATGCCTAGCAACAAGGAATCTTTTCAATGGTTTTAGTTTTATGTTGATGACTAATCTTGACTAACCATTTTATTGCGTTTTAATAACCACTTGGTGAAGGAATTCCAAATCTACAAAATTGAAGACATGGTTAAGCCCTTGTTTTGAAACTGTCCTCCAAAAAGCAACCACAGGCTTAAGCATTTGTAGGGAGAATTTAGCCCACATCTTCTCCAACTACCACCTTCGCTATGATTGTAAGGAAGAAAAAATTATAGAAGAACACTGTTTCTCGCTACAATATGAGGCAATCAAAGCAACTCTGGAAATGAGTAACGACATTTCTACCAACACACTATAAGCTCACTTCACACACTCTCCGCGATACGACAAGAGCTCCAATATAAATGAAGTCATTAATACTCTGCAGACCATCTCATCATATCATCCTCGTTAGCCACAACCTCACATAGCCCATTGCCTCAAATATCCTCCTCATTCCCTTGCTCAAACTCCACTGCCAACTTGGAGAAATCGTAAACCATCATGTTTCCCTCATGTTGTACGTGAGAAATTTTAAAATTCTTGAATGGTGAAATCAAATGTTTTGTAACCTTCACCAACTTGTCCAAATTCCAGTTATCCATACCTCGTTTGATTAATGCATTTGTACTGATTTGCGAATCTCCCTCCAAATGAATCGAGGGGATTGACAATTTCTTCGCCAATTTCACAAGGAGGAATGTTGATTTCGCTTCTACTTCATTATTAGTGCTTGAATCAAGTTTTTGTGTACTCCATGCCAAAGTGTTCCCTTGCCAATCTCTTGCAACACAAATTTCTCCTGATGGCCCCGGGTTCCCCTTTGATGGACCATCAAAATTAATTTTGATTCAACCCGTTTTAGGTGTTGTTGACTTTTGTGGTTTGCCACTTAAAGTTGACGGATTAATCAAATTCAACCCATTAACATGCTCAAATTGGTTTGACTCATTACTCTAAGAGAATCTAGTATATTAATTTGCTAGACAATTGTTATCAGTGTCAAGCCTCCAATCATAAGATCAAGGTTAATATATTGGTCACCCAACGTCCTAAGCCCGCTCCACATACCTCATTGGGGTTGTTATCTCCTCTCGAGGAGGCTGATTTGTTGATTATGGTCAACCCCAAAACCAAGAATGATAGTGCTTCAAATTATCCTTAGAAATCCTCATGACAAGGAGTTCCAGTATTGTAGATTTTAAAACTGGTTGACATTATGATGTTGGACTCAAATTCAACTTCTTCTTAGCCTGGATTGATTGCTTTGTAACCCTCAATTGTCATGATTTACATTCTTCCCCACCAATGGTGGATCAAAGAAGATCTCATAGCCCATTAGGCCGTTTGGAGGAAGGAGAATTCATGTCACAAATTAGACAACCAGGCCAACTGAATTTCCAAATTGGTAGCTATGCTGCTCTCGACACTCTAATTCAAAATATTTATTTTTCCCTTGATAGGCTGGATAATGATGAAATTCCTCTTGACAATTAAATGAATTATGTTTCTTTGAATGTGTGGGATATGATATACCTTCCTCATAAATACTCTATTAGAGATGTTCATGCTAGATTCCTAGATTTAGACATCCTTTTCCTTGAGGAAGCCAAGGTTCTAATTTTTTGCATTTTGTTGTATGTTGAGTCATTTGGCTTACCACCAATGCACTTTGTTTCAATCATGAGGCTCGCCATGGCAGAGTTGTTGCCTTTCTCTCTCTTGACATGGTGCTAGCTTTTGGTTGATTAGTATGCAACCCCACTAACTGCATGGTCCGGGCTCTTTTCCATAATCATAATAATTCCTTTGGAGGTGATTGATGTTTATCTTCCAGTGATGTTGTAAAAAGATATGTCCTTTAGCAATAGATTGTGGATTCAATACCATTCACCACTTGGGTGTTGTGTGGATATTTTAACATGATTGATCAACCTCATGATAAATGAAAAGCATTGCTTATGTGTTAGACAAATGGAAAGAGAGAGGCTTAGTTTTGCATGCACAATAAATTGGTATTTTTAACCCTAATTCCAACCATTGTCTCGTTCATTCACCTTGGTACGTGTTGGTGAAATTTTTCTTTAGGCTTGACAGAGGTTTAAAGAGGCTTGATCATGCCATGATTTCAGTGCAATATTTATTCACATTTGCTTTTTATTCCTTACTTGTCAATTAGTTGGTTGATGTTGTCTTGTCTAGTCACTTTCTCAAATGATTTCACACTGATTGGCAAGGTGTGGCTCCCAAAGCTATGAAGAGTCAATTTTTTCTCTACATGTCTCTTCTCAATCACAAGGCTATGTCGAATCACATCCAACATGTCTATAATCTTGAGTCACATTTGCTTCAAGGTACTCAATGGATCAAGTGATGAAATGAACATCACTTGTATTGCTTTATTTCTCAACATTTATGGGTGTGAGCTGGTTTATTTTCATTGTTACTCATATATGGTCATCCTAGGAGCATCATTCGCCACCACAACTCTAAAGGTTTAATCATTTACTTTAGCTGCTCAATTTTGACTAGCCCATCTGCACTAGCAGGCATAAATCACTAATTCTTATGTGACTTGTGGTACTTAGTTCAAACCCAAGCTTCACTGGCTTAAAATTAGGGAGTTTCAATTATTTTTTTCAAGTCATGATTTTAATATTGCTCCAACTGTTAGGAAATAATAGATAAATGATTTGATCAATGCACTCTCTACTTGCTAGTACACATCCATTTCAGCTCCAATCTACTTCACACATGCAGACATCTCAATCTGGTTTGACACACTCTCCTTCTCTGATCACCGACACAATAAACCTTCTCAAACTGGACCTAAATACACTTTACAATTAGGTCGGTTACAAAACCCTAGAAACATTCAAAATACATGAATTTACATCATAGATCATATCAGATCATTACAAATCATTTATAGATCATCATACAGATCATTACAACAAATTTCAAGACAATTACAACCATTGAATGATCATAACACATCACCGCACATCGATAGGATAAGTTGTCAAACCCTTAACACATTTTGCTAAGAACTTTGTTTTTTCCTAAGAAATTTGCTCCTTGGTCATGCTCAAATGCAATCTTATCATCACATACGATTTCTGACATGTCACCACTAAGTAATGAACATGATAAGATTCACCGCCAAACCATAAATCATTACTGGTTCAAGATCTTGACATCGGTTCTCAAACCTTGCACTGAATATACAACAGTCAATTATAAACATGACTTCTGGTTCTCCAAACATGATGTGGTTCTAGTCATAGAATCATTATAATGTCATAAGCATATGTTCCAAACAACAATGCCTAACTCAACATAGATGTCTACCGCAACCATCTCCTTCACTGTTCCTGCTTACCAGTTTATTGTCAACTTAGCAGTTTTGCTATCCAACTCAATTCATTAATGGTTAGACAAAAATTAGATAACTTAGATGATATACCAAACATAAACAAACATGGTTTCCATCAATGACAACACAAATAACTGATCATAAAGCATCATATCATAATTCTATCATCACCAATAGTCATTAATATATCATCACCAACAATCCATCAATATATTGTGTCATCCTTTACCGGTACATCATCATCTCCATTAGTTATGACAATATTCCAACACACTTTATCCTCCATCTAATTTAAAACCCTCTCTTCCACAACTTTACCACCCTTCAAGGTGTGTGCCAATGTTGATCTTCCAAACATCCCCATCCATTTATCCACAAGTCTTTCACAATCCCATCCATTATCCAACGTCCAATTTCCATAATCCCATTCCTTTAATTCAAGCTTTTGCATAAATCCATTCCATCTCCTCATCTATTTCTACCAACATCTATGAACATACCTCTAGTTATCTTGGTTCAATATATCACATATTTAAGGGATATGATCCATGTAAATATATGCTTGAGTCCTCCCTCTATCTCCCTTTTATGAATCCATTATATTCCACATCCACTTATCCCCATCCCTATCCATCCAAAAATAAAAAATAAAAATAAAAATCAAAAAAAGAAAAGAAAAGAAAAAAAACTCCATCCAATGGTGAAAACCACTTCTTGTGGCACCTTGGGTAAGTACCATGATGAAAAATTGGTAAACAAGCATCATGTGTAATCCTTTTATCCTCTTGCACTCTACACTTGGGGGGAAAGCTTCATCTATGCCATCATGTCATCCACATCTTCCATATTCCTTATCTTCTATTTGCATCCTATCTACATCCATCCTCCTTTCATACCTTTGATCTTGACTATCCTATCCATATTCTCCATCTCATATCCCTCATCCTATCTATTAGTTCCCCCCCGCAATTTTTCTCTTTTGAGTGTTCATACTCGCGGGTTGCCTTTTGTGCCTTTACTTTCATCGGGTCATTTGTTTTCCTTTGAACTTGAACCGTTGAACTATTTCTAAAAAGTTCAAATGGATCAAGGTTCAAAGCGCGTTTAGAAGAGAGTCATTTGTGGTCATTGTCGTTGTGTGAATAAGTGCGCTTTTGTTTGTGGTCTTTGAAGTTTTGAACCCGTTGAACTTTTTGTTAAAAGGTTCAAGGTTCAAAATGCCTTTTGTGAGTCGCGACAATGTATCATTATATAACGAGCGTGGGTCCATATGTTTAAGTTGATATGTGGTCTTGAACCTTGAACCAAATCTCAAGCAGTTCAAAAGGTTCAAAGTTCATGTTTAATAGTCTTTATTGTCGCTTGTTCCCGGTGTTGTGGTGTGTGCTGCTCACTCACTGTTATATTTCTTAAATGAACTTGAACCGTTGAACTTTTTGTCAAATGGTTCAAGGTTCATGGGTTCATTTCAAAACTAAGGCGTTTTGGTGAAAATAAAAGCGGCGCGACAAGAAGGAATATTCCCTTATTCGGCAATTTAAAATTCTAAATATGGAAAGTAATCATGAATGCATCAATCACTTGTGCGGAAGTGATGGATAATTAAGAAGGTGTCAAATTTTTGTCATTTCACTGTTACTTCGCATGCTTGGGTAAATCATGATGAAGCGTGTGTGGATTTATAGATATTTTCCTGTCTGATTCAAGGAAATGTGTATGAATTTATTTCCATATTTGAGAAGGTTGCAACTGCCATACTTGAGCAAATTGGAGGCGCCGAAGGTAAAACCAACTCTGTTCTCCTGAGGAATTTCCAGTTTTCATGGTGGAAACGGGTAAGTTCAGTTGATTCCTCCTAAGTTGTGTTTCTTTAAGTTATGAGGATTTATCATTATAGAAAAGGAAAATCTCTAAATTGTTGGGGTAGGATACTGCCTTATTTTTTAGAATTTCTTGGTTAAGAGTATAGATAGGCAGTATGAGGCCATTGCTGCCAAAGCTTGGCCGAACTTTGTGTCTAGTGAATATTTTGCCAAAATTAGAAGACACCTCCTTGGTTCATGTAGATTTAGGGGATTTCCTAGAAAGAACTAAGAACCCTCATACCGGTTCATTAATGGAGAAAATAGTTAAAAGTGGTCTTGTGGAAGCTGCTGCGTTCCCGCTTGTCGCACCGTGTCTGGATTTAGTAATGGCTTGCATGAACATATATGAAACAAAGAACATATGCATCAGAACTAGCGATGGTGAAGTGCTAGTCAATATTAATAGAGAAACGGTAATGGCAGCAATGGGTATTCCACACAAGGATGAGTATGAGGACTAGACCATTGGGAATTCATACGCCCATTTCTCAGAAAAGAAGAGCAAGTATAGGAGAGTAATTGCTACGAATTGGCTCTTGAAGATTCAGAAAGGAGGGTCACGTTTACCCAAGCCCCTGACCAGAGAGCACTTCATCACTGAGGTGCGGGATATTGTTATACTTTTGAACAAAGTAAAGGGGAACTCACATTCCTTCTACTGGGAGGATTGGATGTACTTTTTCATTCAAGTGGTTTTATCTGGTGATAGATATCTAGATTGGTCTCAGGTAATTGCAGAGAGACTTCATGAAGGATTGAGCAATTTTGTGGGGATGTCAGGGTTTTATATGTCTTCCTATCTTTTCTACATTTTAGCTTGCACAAGGGATTGGCCTGGACTACCTAATGAACCCTAGATTGATGGAATGAGGGTGTATAATTATTACCCCCTGCTACAACAACAGAGGCATGTCGAACAAATTGACAGGTGGAATGGAGTCTTTGCGGGAAGACTTGCCTTTGAGCTACAGGGTGATGCAAACAGGAGAATTTCCATTGAAGCAATGGAATTTGTGAGTATATATGGAAGCTTATTTATTCAATTTCCCAGATTTACTTACCTATGGGTAGGTGGTTTTGAGGGCCAAACATTCAAGCTGCCCATGTACGCTTTTGACAGCTATGTGCTTATAGAGGTGAGCAGGCAGTTGGCTCACATTGATAAAATATTAGGAACAAAGGGTGAGTTTGGATTTGTATTCCCAGTTGAACTCAGATACTATAGCTGTAAGTCTGTATCAAATGCCTTGAACCTGGAACTAGAGTTCAAAAGGATGAACCTGCATCCATATGTGGCAAGGTGAAAGTTTGATAGCAGGGGTTATGCAATGGAGAACCTAAATGTAGATAATCATTTTTGTCATGAACCTCAATTAGAGGATTACTGGGAAAACTGCAGTGATGAGTATGAGGTAAGGAAGAGACTATGGTCTAGATTCACCTTGCAGCAAATAACTACCACGAGGCTTCCAATTAATATATCCGAAGTATCAGAAGATATAGGGGAGGATGTTTTAGATCCCGAGTTTGATACAAAGGTTAAAGGCAAACTGATTCCAGAAATTGATTGGAACAAAAAGGAAGATGAAAGTATCCAAACTAGGACTTTCAACGTTGTGAGGAGAATAGAAAGATGGTTGAGAAGCCAAAAGTTTAAGGAGGGACCTCACATGTCCTCACATGAACCAAGAATTGATTCACACATTGTGATTCAATCTCCTGTTTCTTCCACTAATGAAATTGCTGATGTTGCAGGTGTTGCAAGGCCCGTTGTAGAGAAAATTCAACCTAGTAGGTCAAAGAGGTTACCATCCGGTCTCATAGTTGCTTGAGTAAATCGGTCTTTGAGTAAAAAGAAGAGAAAGGAGCCCATCCTGAAATAGGTTGTTGTAGACTTGGACCCTAGTGAGGAGCTTGAACAAACAATGGATCCACAGGATCAAGATGAGCCCGAGATGCAGTAAATGGACACAAATAAAGAAGAGGAAATCTGATAAGATCCCATGAATACCTTGGTAATTGTCACTTCACCAGACGTATAGACAACTCCACCACCTAAGGAACCTGTAAACGCACCAAGATGGTTGGAAGTTGCTATTGGAAAGAAACAGTGTGGTGCCGGTCATAATTCCAATGGAGGACATGGTTAGCAGATGTTTGGGAAAGGCGTCAAAGCCAAAGTAACTCAAAACACGTGCAATGCTTGATGTAGATGAAACAAAAGGTCACTGGATGACCGAAGTAGCCAAACCAATTCCAGGAAGAGATGCAGACAAGGCTACAGAGGAGGATTTTACTGTGGAAAAGATAGATTTGGGGGCTGCTTCACTGGATGTAGATGTCAGGTATTTGGAATCCTCCATGAAGAGGATAATTTCAAGAACGTGGAAAGATGAAAAAGACAAAAGAGAACCGAAGCAAGTTGTTACCCAGATGGCTGAATATCTCAATGCCATCCACAATCCAAACCCCCAACCATTGTCATAGATACCGGTAACATTTGACCCTAAATCTCCAGCTAACTAGAAAATGCTAGACCAGGTTCAAAGGAACAGGGTAGTTACTGAGATGTTCAATAAATGGTTGGACCTTATTATACAATAGGGATCGGATTATATTATTAATCTGGTAAAAGTTTATAAAGATGCTGAAACTATGAGCAAGGAACTAGAACTGGAAACGGTGGCCTGGGAGAAAGAAAGGATCAAGTGGGTAGCAATCCTCGCACAAATGAACGATGTTCAGAAATATGGAGTGATGAAATTCCTGGCTAAAAAACTGGTAGAGAACTTGGATGACAATGCATTGTACATGTCAAAGAAAAATGTGGAGTGGCACAATTCCATCATCAAGAAAGGTCATGAAGAATCCACCAAATTTCTCAAAGGATTGATTGACTTGATTGATACAATGTAGAAAGACCTCAAGTGTATTGATATCCAGCTCATGAAGGAGGGCGCTAAGCCAATTGAAGAGGCTACATACATGACCAAGATTTTTCAGGAGAGGATCCAGTTCATTCAGACGATGAAATCCTTGACCACAAATGACTTCTCAAAGGTGCCAAGGATTGAATCGATGCTTATAGTCTGCTCAGACCATTTAGAGGTTCACAAGGCAAAAGTTGCACAGGTAAACATGGACAAAGAAGTATGGAAGCAAAGAATCCTACACATTGGTCTGCCTTATTTTCAAGTCATCCTGAACTTCTCGGCAGTGCACCTGGAATGGCGTGGTTCTGCGGCAAAGCAGGACAAATCTGTAACCTCCTCTGCCATGGTGGAAGCCTATCTAATTCGAAGATGAAGTGTCAGCCTCCTAGTGGCTGTTAATTTAGTTTTCTTTTATGTTGTTTCAAACAGTTTCTTTGACTTGGATCAAAGTAAATTTAATTTAATTATGTAAAAACTATGAGCCTGGGGGCTATTTAAGCTAAAAAGCTTGTCTTTGTAAGGGTTTCGAAAAACTGTGATTTTTCGTGCAACAAATAATATTTTGTTTTTTCTATGAATTGTCTAAAAACAGAATGGCTAATTATCAATAAAGTGCTATGTTATGCAGTCTTTGAATTTGTATGTTTGAAGATTAGTAATCTTTCTTGAGAAAATTTCTATAGGAATGATATCATTCTATGATCAGTTATCTATGTGTTTTTCTCAATTCATGGTTATCATTAGTTGTTAGAAGACTCACATTGTATTGATTTGCTTGATCCCCCTTGTCCTGTGAGGCATGAGAGAGTATTGGTCAACCATCAGTATTGCTAAGCCTCTGTTGCGTTTTGAATTTATATAGTGAGTATGTTTTTAAATCAGAGTCTGTGAACTCTCTTTAAATATTCTTTCAGAAAATTCCCTATGTTTACAGTTTTGAAAGCGTTTATTTGTGTTGATGAATGAATGCTAAAGCCTTTCAATGCTTTCTGGTAAAAAGTATTAGAATATCATTTGTATAATAAATTCATTGCAAATCATACGAGGAGCTGCCCTCTAATGCAGAGGTTGATTTTTTATTAATTCATCCAACTGTTGGTAGTTTGTTTCCTTTTAAAAGGGCGAAACATAGTCATATTTTCCTTAAAGAAGACAATTGTTAAGATTTCAAAAAAAAGGGACAAATCTATTTACCAACACTATCCAAATCCATCCTTCATCCATACCTTTGATCTTGATCAAGATAGAGGCAAAAAAATATCCATGGATGCTTTGGGAAATTCAAGCCTTAATTCCTCCATCCATATCCCTTGCACTTTATTCTTCCATCTCATACGTCTTTATCCACCATCCTTCTCCTTAAATTGCACTACCCTTAGTGGGGAATTTTAAACCTTTTCACAATAGTTCTTGGATCCCCATTCCACCTATCTTTCATATTTTACTCCTCCATATCCTATCACTATCCATCTCCTTAATCCCTCCATCCCCTATCCAAGAAATCTCCCTATCCATCCATCCTATTACCAATCCTAGGTTCTCCCTTGTCATTGGTCCCCATCCATTTATCCTATATCCACAATCCAATCCTATCATATCTAATCATTTATCCTCCTCCCATCTTTTCCAATCTATTTGCGATCCCAAACATACTGCGCTTCCCATCTATTTGAGTTTTTCCCATCTATCTGAGCTTATATTGACTTGTGTCTTATCCAAACACCTATCCATATTGTGCTAATCGGATCCCAATGAAAATCCTCCCATATGTAGGCCCCACACAACCAACTTGTCTTTTATTGTCAATCAATCTATCCACATACTACCCATCAGGATGCATCCTTCCTATATCTGGTAGTTTATCCATATCCATCACCTTCCCATTTGGATGTATCCTTCCCATGTTTGAGAGTCTATCCAAATCCATGTCCTACTCTTGGAAAGAGATATCAATTGGCCATGTGCATGTTATTTTCATGATTGAGCTTTTCACTTTTATTTTTATCTTGTGTCCCAAGACTATACCTGTTCAGGGTTGCCTTGATTATCCTATATCTCAGTATGTCTTGGTTGGTGTATAATGGGGCATAGTTTTTGTGGTATGGAATGTTTGATGGTTTCTCTTGTACAATCCCATCATTCTGCATTTACATCATCATGATGTTTGCGAGATTGTGAGCATAGAGACACCCATTGCATGAAAGTCTAGTCCACGCCTTGGGTATTCACAAAATCCTGATTCCTATAATTAGTGGTTTAGATAATCCTTGGAAATATAAAACTAGGTTTTCTCTCCACATCTACACAACAAGAAATCCCATCCATTTCATTTCATTCATTCATCTCATTTCATCCATTTATCTTGGGGAGACTCCAATTCATTCATTCCCCCTTCATCATTCTTTCATCCTCAATCCTCTAGTCCTCTAATCCATTTTGAGAGCACACCCGTGTTCTTAGGACCCACATGTCCTTTTGAGTGGGATTAGCACTACCTCCTCGTCATCCTTCCTCATCTCACTTATGACTCGAGCATCATGCTACTAGTCCTTATTCTTTCCATCCATTATGTTTTATTCTTCTTTGATATAACATCACTTCATGACGTTATATCAAAGAGAGGCAAACTGTAGACGCCTAAAATTAATTAAATTAATTTAAGCCTTTCTACATAATTAATTGATTTAATTATGTATATTCTTATTCTTCTTGAAATTAATTAAATAAGATTTAATTAATTTTATCACTATAGCCTCATAATTAATTCATCAAAATTAATTATGCCTTATTCTTCAAAATCAAACCAAACTTCATTGTTTCTTCTAAACCCTAATTAGTTAATTAATTTTAATTAACTAAGGTAATTCCCTGATTCCTACAAATCACTTTCTCTAATCTTCATCTAGCCTAATTAATTTCTCTATAATCATGCTCATCAGTATCCTCAAATTTTATATTCCTCCACTCGTTCTCTCTCTCCTCATGTCACATCCTCCTAACTTTCCCACTTGCACTCTAATACTTCATTAAGCCACCTAATAAATCCCCCTAATCAGTTGCAGATCCCTAATCACTTTGATTAGAAATGGGTCAACTCTTTACCATAAATGGCTTTCCCATCTCTGTTAGATAGTTCAGATAACCAAAAGACAACAAAGAGGGGGGGGGGGGGGGGTGAATCAGTTGTCTCAGATTACAGGAACATTCAACAATTAAAACTTTAATACCGAAACCCAAAATAATAATACCGGAGCAATAGTTAATCCAATTAAGCATAAATTGTAATCACAGAATAAAAACCATCCGCATAACACCAAGATTTATACGTGGAAAACCCGATAAAGGGAAAAACCATGGTGGGAAGCCTACCCACAAACATATAATACTTCTACAATAAGTATGTGAATTACAATGAAGGGGCTTGCACTTGCAGGAAGGCCAACAACCTAGAGTGTACTGCTCATCACAAAAGGAGCCTCACTGACTACATATAAATCCAGACTATAATCTAGAGAAGTGTTGAACTGCAAAATATAGCATCTCCTATGCCTGAGTATAGTTCTGGTTAAGCTCAATATCAAAGGACTAAATCCTCTTACATAAACCCAATTTGATCTCCAATGATCGACCAACTCCTCTACCTGAATGATATTACATTATTTGCACATTACATTCCTTGACCATGACCTCTTACATTAACCATGCTGATCTACAATGAGATCTTACATTTATTTATACAAACTCTCGACCATAAACAATCAGGTCGACCACTAGACAATAAACCAATTACATAATTACAAACCATGTTGGCCTTAGACCAAACAAATAATAACAACACATAAGACATCCCCAAAATACATCAATAGGTCCTATCCACATGTAACATTAAAGCCGGTCCATAACCTAGATCAACTGAGACCAAGTATAGGTCCATACGCTTCAAAAATGATCTCCAACTACCAAGTCTCAAACATGATCACCAACAACATCCTGAAACTTCACCAGAAGCTGCACCAACACCACTTATGCAATTCATCAAAGATCTCCACTAAAACCTCTGTCGGTGAAACCCTCGTCGGAACCAGAAACCAATCTTCTAAGCAAGTAGGATAGCATCCAATCACCAGACCAAAACCAACTGACCAAATATGAGTAGAAGTATCATGAACAAGCCAATTCCATCACTAGACTATACCAAAGCTTACCAGATCATACTAGATCCAAGTTAACCAGAAACCACTTAACCTACCGGGATCAGAAGGGTGCCGGTAAAGCATCCAAACATCTAGTGTTGACATCAATAACAAAACATCAATGCAACACATAATCAATTCCACCAAATGGCCAACAATCTCCCCCTTTGGCATTGATGGCAACACTAGATGTGAAAAACATCTAAGTACCAAGAAATGCCAAACAAGTCTCCCCCTATGGAAGACAACCAACAATCACCCGCATATAGCTTTGGATATCAATATTTCTCCCTTTTCTTTTTCTTTTTCACATCAATATCACTCCCCCTTTGACATCAATGCCAGAAATCTGAAAGAAATATCAAAGCAAAAACATAAGCCTCTGAATCTCAAAGTTGACTACTCCACCTGAGCAATAGCATCCCACATTAGTGCCAGAATGAATAGTATCTCAGATAGTGCATGCCAGACTGATGGCAAACCGCAACAATCAAGTCTCTACCGGAGGGGCAAAAACTCCCAATTTGTCTCTCAAGTACTCAAATGATTCCTTGGATAAAGGTTTAGTGAAAATATTTGCAATCTGTTCTTTAGTGTTCACATAAACCAGTCTGACTTCATTTGCTTCCACCTTCTCCTTCAAAAAGTTATACTTGATAGATATGTGCTTTGTTATGAGGGTGAGGAATCAAACTCTCGACCAATGGGAGAGGAATTTACCCATCAACCACCATGGAGAAATGTCCTAGTTAGCTAAACGTTTATTGGCAAATAGAGATAGATCCCTACCTCAAATCCCCAAACAATCCACACACATACAAGATCTAAAAAGTTATGGAACTCACCTTGCCTTATGATGATTTTCCTTGCTTGGTTGCTGTCCTTACATGAATGAAATCCAGATCCACAGGTTCCAGTTAAGGCCTGCACATCAACAAACAAACACAACCTTATTCCATTATGACCCATAAATCCAGACCTAAATCTCAAACAAATAGAGACATGCTGAAGCAAATTGTTATTACTCAAAGGAAGTTCTTGATCTATGGTAATCAATCAAACAAAGATAGTTTTTTTGGGGGAGGAACAAAGGTAAATCTACATTATGATAAATGAAGAAGAGATGAAATACCAGATTCTTTGATATATCAATAGCAGCAGAGTTATCACAGTGAATAACTACCGGTGCATCACAATCCACCTTTATATTCTTCAACATTTGCTTCATCCATAAGACTTGTGTACAGTTAGTAGCAACAACAACATACTCAGCTTCAACAGTAGATAGAGAAGTACATGACTGTTTCTTGTTGATCCATGAAACCAACTTCTTTCCAAGAAAGAAAGGTCCACCAGAAGTACTTTTTTAGTCATCAACATCTCCAGTCCAATCAACATTTGTATATGCACATAAAGTAAAGTTATCATCTTTAGGGTACCACAAGCCACATTTTGATGTACCTTGCAAGTATCTAAAAAATCATTTTCACCACCATCTCATGATTTTATCTAGGATCACTCTGAAATCTTGAAACAATACAAACAACATTCATAATGTCAGGCCTAGTTTGAGTCAAATAAAGCAGACCTCCAATCATAGATTTGTATCTTGTAGGATTTACTAGTGCAGAAACATCTTTTCTTGTCAATTTCTTACTTGTAAACATAGGAGTACTTACCAGTTTAGAATCTCCCATACCAAATTTCTTCAACAATTCGTTAGCATATTTAGTTTGATAGATAAAAATACCTTTGTCAGTCTGAGTAATCTGCAAACATAAGAAAAATTTCATCTCACCAATCATAGACATCTCAAATTCTTTTTCCATATTCTTAGAAAATTCTACACATAATTTATCTTCACCTCCAAAAATAATGTCATCAACAAATACTTCAACAATCAGTATATCATCATCAGTGATTTTATAATATAATTACTATTAGCACTGCCTTTAGTAAAACCAAGCTTCAAAAGATATTTATCCAACCTTGCATACCAAGCTCTAGGTGCTTGTTTCAATCCATATAAAGCTTTTCTTAACCTGCAAACTATATTTGTATCATTTGATAGTAAAAAACCATAAGGTTGCTCAATATAAAGTTCCTCATCAAGATCCCCATTCAAGGATGCACATTTAACATCCATATCATAAACCTTGTAGTTTTTATAAGCAACATAGGAAAGAAATAATCTTCCAACTTCAATCCTTGCTATAGGTGCAAAAGTCTCTCCATAATCAATTCCTTCCTTATGAGAATATCCTTTACAAACCAATCTAGCCTTATTCCTTATAACTTGACCATCCTCATTCAATTTATTCCTAAAAACCCATTTAGTTCTAATAACATTTTTATTTTTAGGCCGGGGAAACAAAGTCCATGTGTTATTTTTCTCAATCTGATCTAATTCTTCTTCCATAGCTTTCAACCAATGTTCATCTTTACATGCTTCAATTACTGATACCGGTTCAACTTGTGAAATTAAACATACCTCATTAGTTGCCAGTCTTCTTCTTGTCATCACTCCATTGCTCTTATCCCCAATGATTTGATCTTCAGAATGATTCAATCTCACATACCTAGGAGTCTTCTGACATTCTGTTCCTCTTCCCTGTTCTTCAATTACTATAGAATTCTCTGATGTTGCCGGAGTAACTAGTTCAACTCTTTGTTTCGGTAAAGGTGCTACCGATTCAGATATAATCATTTCCACTTCCGGTTCCTTCTCATAAACTCTGATTTGAGTTTTGTTCAGCTCATCTATTTTGACATTACCACTCTCCACAATTCTCTGCAATCTCTTGTTATAACATCTATAAGGTTTGCTTTCATTAGAATAAACAAGAAATATGCCTTCATCACATCTAGGATAAAATTTCCCAATAGTGTCATCTCTCCTGATATAACATTTACTACAAAAAATTCTGAAATACTTAACTGTAGGTGTATTGCCAAACCATAATTCATAAGGTGTCTTACCGGTTTCTCCTTTGATATGTACTCTATTGAATTTATAAACCGCTATACTCATTGCTTCTCTCCAGTAGATATGAGGTAGATTAGCTTCCATCATCATTGTTCTAGCAACATCCAAGATAGTTCTGTTCTTGCTTTCGACAACTCCAGTTTGCTGAGGTGTCTGGGGAGCAAAAAATTGTCTTCTTATACCATGTTTGTCACAAAAGCTATTAAACTCATCGGATGTGTATTCTCCACCATGATCTGATCTCAAACATTTAATCTTTAATCCTATCTCAGTTTCCACTTTAGCCTTAAAGATTTTAAAATTTTCAAATACTTTAGATTTTTCTCTCAAAAAAGTAACCCACATCATTCTAGAATAATCATCAATGATTAACATGAAATATCTATCACCATGAAATTTTTTAACTCTAGCAGGGCCACACAAGTCAGTAAGAATAAGATCAAGAACATTATTTGATTTATCTTGTATACTCCTAAAAGAAGTTCTGACCTATTTACCCATTTGACATTCCTTACATACCGGATTATAGGGCTTCATAATCTTAGGTATATCCCTAACATCCTTAGTTGAACTGATCTTCACAATGCAATCAAAATTTAAATGACACAACCTTTTATGCCATAGCTAACTTTCATTAATCTGTGTAATCAAACCTGTCTTCTCACCGAAGTTCAAATGAAATATATTACCTTTTGTCTGTGTATCGGTTGCAATCTTCAAGCCAAAATTTGTTAATGATTTTGCATTTTCCATCCCTGAACTGTAATTGAAATACCTTGTCTACCAATTGTCCTACACTCAAAATATTATGCTTCAAACCTTCAATATAATAAACATTGATAGTATTGTTCTTACCATCCAATGATATAGTTCCTTTTCCTTTGATAATACATGCCTTGTCATCTCCAAATCTAACTAGACCACCATCAAATTCTTGCAAAGACATAAACTTCCCTTTATCTCCAGTCATATGATGTGAAAAACCACTATCAATTACCCATTCATCCTTGTCCTCAATTTTAGCAGCAAGTGCCATCTCTTCAGGTACATTCTCTTCCAGTGCTGGATCATCTTCCTTGATAGCCATAAATACCCATTCCTTTCCATTGTCGGATCCAGTAGCAAAGTCTTCTGCCGGTTCATCATTTGAATCAGTAATGCCTTCCTCATCCGCTATGTAGTATGATTTGTCTTTATTTTTATTGTATTTATATTTGTTCTGATATCCAGGGTTAGGCTTAAACGATATTTTAACTCTTTCTTCAAATCTTGAATTTCTTTCAGGACATCTAGATGCAAAATGACAAGTCTTATTACATGCAAAACATTTAAAAGGTGCTTTTCCTTCATACTTACATCCTACCGGTCCTTTCGGTACTCTTCTAGCGAATAGTGCTTCAAGTTGCTCAAACTTATCATCTTCTCTCTTCATATCTTCTAACTCCTTTGCATATAAAGCTTTCCAGTCTTGCTTATCGATTGTAGATGTAGATGCGTGAAAAGCAGGTCCAGTCTTCACAACTCCAAAAGGTCCAAATTCCTCAAGCTCAAAAGTAGATAGTTTCCCAAGCAAAGTATCTTTGTTGACATATGTGTTAGCCATTGTTCTCAGCTCATTAATATAAGTAGCCTTTATTTTGTAAGCTGGTGGTAGGGCTCTCAGAACTTTAGAAACAATTTCATCTTCGCTCAGAGTTCCACCACAACATTGAATTCCTATAATGATCTCATTTACCCTTTCCATGAATGCAGTAATCCTTTCATCTTCTTCCATCTTTAGGTTTTCATATCTCTCCCAGTAACCATCAAGTTTAGAAATCTTTACTGTAGGGTCACCTTCATTAAGAGTCTCCAACTTATCCCATATAGCCTTTCGAGATGATTTGTTGGTTAATCCCATTATTTGCTGATCAAAAAGTGCACACAAGAGGGCTTCTCTTTCTCTACAATCATTCTCAAGCTCCTTGTCCAAGTTTGCTAGAGGAGGATTGCTAGATCCCAGATTATAGGGTGTGACACCATTCTGTGTGATCTACCAAATCTTCTTGCCAAGACATCTCATATGAGTCTCCATCCAAATCTTCCATACTGTGTAATTTGTTCCATCAAGCCTCAGAATATCCCTTCGAAAGATAGCTTCAGAAGAACTAGATGAACTTGAACTGTTAGTTGCTATAGGATCTTCCTCAAGTGGTTAAGCTTTTTGCAAAGAGGACCAAAGCTCTGATACCAACAATTAGACAACTCAAATAACCAGAAGACAACTGAGAGGGGGGGGGGGGGGTGAATCAGTTATCTCAGATTACAGGAACATTCAACAATTAAAACTTTAATACCAGAACCCAAAACAATAATACCGAAATAGTAGTTAATCCAATTAAGCATAAACACTAATCATAGAATAAAAGCCATCCACATAACACCAAGATTTATATGTGGAAAACCTGGTAAAGGAAAAAATCATGGTGGGAAGCCTACCCACAGTCAGATAATACTTCTACAGTAAGTATGTGAATTACAATGAAGGGGCCTGCACTTGCAGGAAGGCCAAAAACCTAGAGCACAGTGCTCATCACAAAAGGAGCATCATTGACTACATATAAATCTAGACTACAATCTAGAGAAGTGTTGAACTGCAAAAGAAAGCATCTCCTATGCCCGAGTACAGTTCTGGTAAAGCTTAATACCAGAGGACTAAATACTCTTACATAAACACAATTAGATCTCCAATGGTCGACCAACTCCTCTACCTGAATGATATTACATTATTCGCACATTGCATTCCTTGACCATGACCTCTTACACTAACCATGATGATCTACAATCAGATCTTACATTTATTTATACAAACCCTCGATCATAAACAATTAGGTCGGGCACCAGACAATAAACCAATTACATAATTACAAACCATGTCAGCCTTATACCAAACAAATAATAACAACACCTAAGACATCCCAAAAATACATCAATAGGTCCTATCCACATGTTACATTAAAGCCGGTCCATAACCTAGATCAACCGAGACCAAGTATACATCCATACACTTCAGCAATGATCTCCAACCGCTAAGTCTTGAACATGATCACCAACAAAATCTTGAAACTCCACCAGAAGCTGCACCAACACTACTTATGCAATTCATCAAAGATCTCCACTAAAAGTTTTGCCGGTGAAACCCGCATCGGAACCAGAAAATAATCTTCTAAGCAAGAAGGATAGCATCCAATCACCAGACCAAAACCAACTGACCAAATATGAGTATAAGTATCATGAACAAGCCAATTCCATCACTAGAATATACTGGAGCCTACCCGATCCAAGTTAACCAGAAACCACTTAACCTACCGGGACCAGAAGGGTGCCGGTAAAGCATCCAAACGGCTAGTGTTGGCATCAATGACAAAACATCAATGCAACACATAATCAATTCCACCAAATGGCCAAAAATATCACCCTCCAACCTTAAATGCACCCACTTTGATCCTTTCAAGGAAATTCAAATTCTTTGATTCTCCCTATGCATCCTCTTCCCATGAAATTTTATTTCCTTTTCTCATCTAGTCTTCTTACACATCCTCTTATTTTGGAATTTTTAATTCCTCTCCCCTTTCTCCAAGGAATTTTAATTCATTTTTCTCTTCCCAATGTACTTGGGAGATCTTCCCCATGTATCTTGAGTGGCGTGGAGACAAGAGATTCCTTTATGGCATATCTCTTGAATCCCATAGCTTGTCCTCTCAATCCTCTCTCCCACTTTCTTTTTCATTTAAAATCAATCTTGGCCCTCCATTTTGGCCTCCTCCAATATATAAATAGGAGTCTCCTCCCTTCACAAATCATCCACTTCCATCATATTCTTATGTTGTCTATTTCATCCCCCAATCCACTTTTCATCTAATCTTATGCTGCCCATTTGAGCCTCAAATCCATTCATATCACCCTCATAATGCCAAATTCATATCCCATCTAGGACATATCTATCTATCTATCTATCTATCTATCTATCTATCTATCTATCTGTCTGTCTGTTTGTTTGTCTGTCTGTCTTTCTATCTATCTATCTATCTATCTATCTATCTATCATCCCATCCAATCCAATCTTGTTGTGTAGTGGAGAGCGATCCACAATCCATCTCAAGAGCCAATCCAATCAAGTGAAGGAGGGGCATGTTCTTCACTTCACCAAAGGCTCAATTGGAGGAAGAAGCACAAAATTTAGGTATAATGGTGTTGTTTGTGTTTATATGAATGTTTATTTTGTTTTCTCATGATTTATGCAACTAACCATTAGCTTAGATTTTAGGCCTCTTGAGCTATTTTCCCAAGAAATGGTGGTCTTTGAGCCCTTAATATGAACCATTGTGTTTAGAGGCTAGCTTATTGATATCACTTGATTAGTGCAAGGATTTCCTGAAGACACTCCACATGTACCTCCCATTGTTAAATATAATTCTCTTGTGTTGTAAGGTTTCTTATAATCCTTTCAGGGTAAGAGGAAAGGTGAGCAAGAACTGTCAGTCGAGCTTATGCTACTGGTCTTGTGCTACTATACCTCTAGCTATCAAATTTGGATAGGTATTTTATTGTTGGGGCCTAGGAAAGTGACATCCTTTTTGACTTAATTTTGTACATGCTTATGGATATCTTTATATGTTGTGAGACATTTTTATCGAGTTTGCCTTGGGACCCATTAAAGGGCATCCTATTTATTTACCATTTAAAAAGTTTTAGAGAGTGAAAATAGGCAAAGACAAGTGTATTATCTTGTTTGATATATTTTTATGTCACGTTGATCACAAAAGCATTCAGGTATGGTCATAATTTCAATATTTTAGGTAGATTTAGACAAATAGACATGATACCTATGTTTTTGAGAGTTCCTACATATCTAAGACATCACACTATTTTTCTGTTAGATTTTTCTATGTATTTTTCAGATACTATTGTGTATTTGAATGGTCTTATTGCATATATTTCCCTAAATTTTTGCCAAACATTTTTGCGTTTCTATTGGTGGCTTCCTACATTTTTATACCTGTCCTCCTACGTATCTATAGGTTATTCTTGTATTTTTTACTGCAATAGTTATCAATTTAGACAGTGAATAAGATCTATAACTTGTTAGTCTTAGCCTCAAATTTGACATTACTTGGGTCCACTTCAATCCTCTTAGCCTCAAATTTTATATTACTTAGGTCCAATTCAATCCTACTACCCTTGGTTTTAGACACACATATTAGATTGGGAAAACTTGTCCTCATAAGATGGCACCTTGACGATCTTGTTAGCATTAGATCAAATTTCATATTAGGGTTTATTGGTTTTCAGATTTCAGAGGTCCTATCTTCTATAGTCTGCTGCTCTAACTATGTTTTACAAGGAAGTGAACCAGTATTTTGGTGAATTGATTCAGGTTTGACATATTTTATTCTTGTTTTGCACATTTTTTTACCTTCATAAGTTTCTATCACTTGTTGTTGCATTTCTGCTTTGGGAACCTATGTTTTAACAACATTCTAATGTGTTTTTGTCAACATCTTGTTGCGTTTCTAACCTCTCTCCCTACGTTTTTTATTTAGATAATTTTTAGGACTTGAGTACTTAGATTGTTTCAGCTGAGATTCATAGGGTTTCTAATATGCCATTCTAGTCATTTTTCCATTATCTAGTCAACCATAGAGTCCCTCTCCTATCTTCTTGATGATATCAAATCTTATCAATTTCAACCCATCATTTTAATCGTAAGAGTTGTCTTTGTCCCCTTGATCTTACATCAAACTTGACATCACTAGGTGGCCTTTTGCTTAGGATTTATCATCCTTTGGTAGGAGATCATTTTAGTTTCTTGAGTTGGATTATCTTACCTTGGATTTAATCATCTCCTTGTGAGTAAAATCCTCGAGTCATCAACTTGTGGTTATACATAATAGTCCTAATCTGATCTTGTCATCATTTGGATCCAATCATAGGATCTTAGAAGACAACTTTTGATTTTCCTTTCATCCTTTTGAATCCAATTCATTATCCTTGTCTACATTAAGAGAATAATAAATTAAAGGATTTACAAAGTTGATGACACCTAGTTCCTAACATTCTTCCACTTGACATGATACATTGTAAATTACCTCATAGAGATTCATAGCACAAACCAAATATAGTGATCGAGGCCATAGCCTTCCTACACCAAGAGAACTTATTTATGGTTACTAGCTCATAAGAGAATCTGCAACATTATCCAAAGTGTCAAAGTTTTCAATGAAGATCTATCCACTCTCAGTCATCTCTCACACAAAGTGATACTAGACATCAACATGTTTAGTATGAGCATGATACAAATGGATTTTTGGCCAAACATATGACACTTTGACTATCACATCCAATCCTCACCGTCTTGCACTCAAAACCACCTTCTTGGAGGCATGTATAGTAGCCATATACTTTGCTTCGATGGTAGACAATGCAACTGTAGGTTGTGTTTTACTCATCCAACTCACTGCAAAAGCAAACAAATTAAACCCAAAGCCATTAGTGGACATTCAATTGTCCAAGTCACCTGCCTAATTTGTATCAATAAAACCCTATATCTCTAATGACTTATCCAATTCATAAATACCATTATAAACCAAACAGTATTCAAAAGTACCTCACAAGTATCTTAATACCCTTTTAACAAAATTCCAATGCTCTTAAACTAGGTTAGACGTAAACTTGCTTGAAACTCCCATTGCTTGGGCTATATCTAATCTAGTACAAACCATTGCATACTTTAAACTACCCACCAAACTAGCATAAGGAACATTAGAAATTTCTTCAATATCATCATTATAATTAAGACACATGTCTAAATGCAACTTAGTACGAACCAAAAAAGGAATCACTCGCATACTATCTTGCATTTTAAATCTCTACAAAATGGTATCAACATACTTCCTTTGACTCAACCAAAGCTTTTTGTGAACCTGATCCCTACAGATTTCCATTTCAAGAGTATATCTAACAATCCCCAAATCCTTCATATTAAATGTGCCAGAAAGCTAAGTTTTGAGCTCTCTAATCATTACCTTGTTTTTACCAGTAAACAACATGTCTTCAACATATAAGACAAAAATCAATTATTGATCATTAATAACCTTAATATAAACACAATGATCCTCTTCACTTCTAACATAACCCAACTTTATTGCACAAGCTTGAAAATTTTGGTACCATATCCTCATTGTTAGTTCCAAACCATACAATGACCGATTTAACCTGCAAACCAAGTTTTCTTTTCCTTTAAAAATAAAATCGTCAAGTTGTCACATATGAATCTCAAATTTAAGATTCCCATGCAATAAAGTAGTTTTAACATCCATTTTCTCTATCTCAAAATAACAAGCAACAATGATAGATAATAGGAATCTAATAGAAATTAGCTTAGCAACATGAGAGATTATTTCACTAAAATCAACTCCCCGTATCTTTGAGTAGCTCTTGGCTACTAGTCTAGCCTTGTACCTCTGTAACTGAACATCTGCTCCAAATTTCTTCTCAAATACCCACTTGCATCAAATAGGATTTCTTCCTTTGGGAAAACTAACAAGATCCTAGATGTCACAACTACCCAAAGCTGTCATCTCCTCCTGCATGGCCTGCATCTAATACTCAATTCCTTGGAAGAGAGTACTTCCCTACAAGATCAAGGTTCATCTTCAAACTTAATAAAGAAAATTTACAATGAAAACATAGTGGGATATGCCTGTTAACTAGTTTTTTCTATCTTGTGGACCTTCTCAAAGGTGGAGAAAGAGGTTCTTCCTCATGTTCTTCTTCATTGTTTTTAACTCCTTTTGTCACAACTAAATCTTTAGAACTTTCAGTTGAACTCTCTTCTTCTTCTTCTTCTTCTTCATCTTCTTCTTCATCTTCTTCTTCATCTTCTTCTTCATCTTCTTGTCCATCTCTTTGTTCTTTGACATGTGCATCTTCTTGCTTAGTTTGAAAATGCATTATTTTTCACTTTTCCTTTGGTTGTTTTTCACCCAAGTTAGCTGTAAATTCCCTAAAAATCACATCTTTAGAAAAGATCATTTTATGAGAGAGGATTCCAAAGCTTATAACCTTTTACATTCCCACTATAGCCTATGTCAAAGATGAATTTATGTGCTTTTTCCCATCTAATTTAGATCGCTTCTCTTGAGGCACCTGATCAAAAGGCCTCATAACCAAAGACCCTTAGATGTGAAAATGAAGGCTTTTTGCCAAACCACATTTTATAAGGTATGTTATCAACAAGAGCTTTACAGAGATATCTATTAACCAAATAACAAGCACTGCCAACAACTTCTGCCCAAAAACATTTATCAAGCTTAAAGCACTACTTAACATGCTCCTAGCTCTTTCCATTAATGCATGGTTCATTCTTTCTGCTACCCCATTTTGTTGGGGAGTGTAAGGTGTAGTCTTTTTCTGAACAATTCCTACATGTTTACAAAACTAGAGCAATATTCACTCCCATTGTTCAATCTCAATACTTTTATCTTATAATTTGATTGCTTTTCAACCAATGTGTTAAATTCCCTAAACTTAGTGAAAACTTCAAATTTTTAATACATTAAATAAGTCCAAGTATAACTTGAGACATCATCAATGAATGAAACATAATAACAAGATCTATTCATAGAGTCAACATCCATTGGACCGCATATATCCAAATGAATAATCTCTAAAATTCTCTTAGCTTTATTAACCCCTTTGGGAAATGAAGATCCATTTTGTTTACTAAACACATAATGCTCACAAAGATTACTCTTACTAACAAAATAATCCAAAATCCCCTCAACTAATTTCTTATCTAGAATAGTCTTAAGACCTTTTTCACCAATGTGACCCAATCTATGGTGCCACAACATACTTGCATTTTAAGTCCTAGTTACAAAAGCTGAATTACATAAAGTAGAAGCATGCAACTTAAACAAAGTCCTTGTTTGAGTTCCTTTAGCCACTACCAAACTTTCCCTTACCAACCTCCAACCATATTTATCAAATGTCACATGCATTTTAGAATCATTTAACATGGAAACTGAAAGTAAACTTCTTGCAAGATCTCGAATATGTAAAACATTATCAATGGAAAATATCCTCCCATCACTAAAACATAACTTAATTTTTCGTTGAGGTGTTATCAACAAGAAAAATTTCTCCTCCATCATATCCTTTATATTTAGAAAACCACTCCTTGTGAATATTCATATGGTCGGAAGCACCCAAATCAATAAGCCAAACACCACTACTAATAGAGATAAGTGAAATAAGCAAAGCATCAGAATCACCATCATTTTAGTTTGTTATCCATGGAAGTTTTTATACTCTTTTTATTGATTCTACATTCCTTCACATGCCCTCTTTAACCATAGTTCCAACACTTAAATCTTCTCTTTCCAAGGGTCTTCAAACATCCTTTTAACTTATCCTTGTTTTTCAACCCTTTACGCCCCTTTTCTTTAGGCCTTCCTTGAACATGAAAGTCATATTGGAAGCCAACATTTGTGGTCTTTCTCCTCATATCTTCTAAAATAAGTATGGTAATCACACTCTCCATCTTAGGCTCTGCACCACCACTACTTATGGCAACAATTAGATTTTTCTAAGAATTAGGCAAAGAGAAAAGTAGAAGAATACACTTATCTTCATCTTTAATACTAACATCTATTGATGCAATCTGAATTAAAATCAAATTAAAAACATTCAAATGTTCAACAATAGAATCACCATACCCCGTTTTCAAAGAATACAAACATCTTTTAAGATATAGCTTGTTAGACAATCTCTTAGTTTGATATAAATCACCTATTTTCCTCCATAACTTGTATGCAGTGTCTTCTATAGAGACATTCAGGAGGACAAATTTAGTGAGATGCAACCGAATGGTTCCTCGTTCCTTCTTGTCTAACTTTTTCACTCATAATTTGTCAAGGTATAATCCTTTGGTTTCTTTTCTTTTGAAACCAACAATCACTTATTTGTATTTTCAAGGAGATCTTCAACACATGTCATAACCAGTACCATTGAACTTCTCAATATATCGATGAGATATGGAGGTGATGGTATACAACCTTCCTCAAATCTGTTCAAAATTCACAAAAACAAAAGCTCCCACTATAGTAAAAAAACTTCAACACTTACAAAGAAAGGCATACCTCCCTCAACAAAATTGTTATCTCTAATACCAAATGTTGTAAAATAAGGTGAAGATTGTTAGCCCTAAATTTTGACCCCATTGAAGAACTATAGGACCCTGTAAAAGATTTAAAATTAGATTGGTTGGAATGTTCCTTTTGAGTTATTAATTTAGTATCCTGATCAACATTAATTTTATTTTAATCACCATTCAAAGAGGGAGGAATGCCATCTTAAAGGTGGGCCTTTGATCCTTGTCCATGTTGCTCTGACAAGAAACTTATATGGAGCAAAAATAATCTTTTCCTATAGAGGTGGGTCCTGTGCATTATGGGGCCATTTAGCATATGTGGTTATTCCAAAAGGTGTTCCTCGAAAAGGAGCTTGATACTCGGCAGAAGATGTTTCCTAGTCTGGACAAGTCATATTACAAAGAGTTAGACACATGGTCATTTGAAGGGCCCCACTCTCTGGTTAGATAAGCTCCAAGTTTTGCTATTGCAAAAGATTTAAAAACCACTCAGGACTCAGTGGGAATGTTTTTCTGACTTCAGCGAGTCCCAAGCAAGCGAGAAGAGGATAATGTGTGTTGAATAAAGTCTGAGCTAGCAACTCGACACTCAGTGAGATGCCCAAATTGGTCTCAAAGAGCCTCGAGTAAAAAGAAAGTGGACCGTGTGGTGATTGTAAGGGATGAGCTATCAACTCGACACTCGGTAAGATGCCTAAGTTGATCTTAGAGGGTTCTGAGTTCAAGAAGATGGTATGTTGAGATGTGAGGAGGATACAAAAGGAAAATGTGTGTCATTCTCAAATGGCAGTTGTAAATAGTCTATAGCTTGTGCATTTCTTATGTTATAAAAGGAATACCAAGACAATATTAAGGGTTCCGATTTTTTTCATTTTCTAGGTAGTTAGAGTAGGGCTATGTATAACCTTTTGCTGGAGAAAAATTCATGAGGGAATGAATGTATAATTTTTTTAGTAATTTCAATTAGTATATGAGAAGACTGTTGAATTAATACAAAACTATCTACATTTGTTTTTCTGGATTTCATATGAACCGAAATATTAAGGATGTTTTGATTTGTCTTGATATAATTTTATGTCAATGTGTGGCTATGTATATGGGTTTTCCTTCAAGGAAGGAACTAAAGTTTGTATGCAAAACACTGTAAATATAGGAAATAGTTCATGGATTAACAAGAATACTTTATGTAATAATAGAAGGAGCCACATTAATGTAAGGCATTGATGTTTGAAGAGCTCACTAATTCGAGGTCAGTTACTATTAGGATTTACATTTATGACCTAAGAATTGACTTTGTGCCCTAGATAGACACTGACATGTTAAGGTCTAGGATTTGTTTTAGAAATGTCTTTTTAAGCAATCTTCCCTCTAACCCTTTCTTTTTCTCTTAAATTTTTCTATTCTATGTGTTCTCGGATATTCTCAGAGGTAGAGAAAATGGGGTTTAAGCTCAAGTCTAGAGCAACGCATGTAATGTCCTTATGTATTTGAGAACATTCCATCTTTCACAGGCCTATAGGTAGAAGTGTTGCTAGTTTGTTATTTATGCAGGCCCAAAGTAGGAACACCCTCCTGATCATGATGGAGATTGAAGTGAAGAAGGTTGTAAGAGCCTTGTTACTATTGGAATTCCCCATCCTTAGTCTATTGATAGTTTATAGACCACATTGAAGGTTTTATCCCTGACTCGAGATGTGATGAAATTCTTAGGACCGAGGGTTGTAGGAAAAAATACCAACGTAGACAACTTGCAATATGAACTAAAACTCAAAATTATTGCAAATCTAAAACTAAAGATTAACCATTAACACAATGATTGTATAATCAAAACAATAACAAGGAAACCATTGCACACAAGACACCGTATTTACATGGAGAGGCCATTTCAAAAAAAAAATCCACCATAGAAAGAGAGGCAATTATATTACTAATCCAATTAATAATACATCAACAATACACTTCTTTGTAGACTTCTATAAAATCTGACAACGCTTCGTTAGCCTAGAAATTGAACAATATTGAATGAAGAACACCAGGTCAAGGCACCAATTTATAGTTTTTGAGGATAAATACCTCTATGGTATCACCAAACAATAGTAAAAAAACCACCTTAAAAAACTCACACCCACCTCTGAAAATAGCCTCTTACAAATGCTCTTACAGTTGTCATGAGGCATCTCTCATGCATGTGCACCCGTGTAAGGATTCTCATAAAAAATATTTTCATAGCAATAATGACTATCATAATTGTCATATACTCTCTTACAACTCCTAACAATTGTCCAAGAACCTCAAAACATCATATTTCAAGAGGGGTGTCCTTTTCCTAGAGGATAAACGGTAAAAGTAACTTTGCCTTTACATGGTCTCTTTCACCACTATTGGTTGAGCAATTTAACCTGTTATGGTTAAATTATAAATACCGTTAGGAGAATAATAAAGTAAAGGATTTACAAGGTTGATGTCACCTAAATTCTAATAATGATTCCATTAAAATCTCCAATAAGATAAGCGAAAGGAGAAGAGGCGAGCTCAAAAAGGGAGGTCCAGGGTTTAATCTCCAAGAAGTTACCATAGATTTTCTCGAGCCCATTATTTAAGATCTTTTTCCTTGGATTTTTATTAGAAAAAATTGTAAATATATGCTTGTTTGGAAGCAACTAGGATTCAAAGGTCCATTTTTTTTTGCTCAGTAATAATTTTGGTTTTTTTAATATCCAAAAAAGAGTTCATACATAAGATCCAAACAACACCCCAACTATCAGAAACTATGATAAAGGTAGTTCTGCCACAATGATATAAGACTACAAAAAACCTACTAAACTTGCTAATTAAAGGCATGCACAAAAAAACCACCCGATTACATCACCAGTCCCCAACAAAACATAGTCTAAAAAGATGGATAACAAAAAAGACACGACACCACCATAAAACAGAAACACCTATAACTCACTGGACTTTCCTCCTACACTTGCTCCTCACCACCCCTGCTTCTCGATTCTTTGTCACCTTCAACTTTCTTGGGCGCAACACCTGTCTCGATTCTCCCTCGACCTCTGCCTTGGCCTGCGCAATGACCTCATCCAATTCTTTAATTTCCACTACCAACTTTAGCGTGTCCCAACCCTGCCTTGCCTCCTCTCTGTGGTGAAATTTGCACATACGCTTCTCTCACTAAAGAAAAGGATACAAACTTGCATTTCCACCATTTCCACCTGTCTCCAATCCCTCACGTGCATCAAATCCCACACCCGACTTTGCCCATTCAAAGGAGTCCATCCCCACTAGAAAGTCATCATGCACTATCATTTGCATTACTTTTCTCACCATTGCAGTGGATTCTCTCAACTCTAAACCCCAAGCCACGATGAGCGAAAAAACATCCATCTTCATTTTGTACCTAAATTTGAGCACGTTGAAAGCACCCCCACCACAATTGCAACACTCTGAGCCAATAATTCATCCAAGAATTTAAACATCCTTTGCAGTTGTCTAATGGTAATTTCCCCATAGAAGGGATAAATCTGCTTCCTACTTCATAATGTAAAATTTGCCTCCATAATCACCACTCTCCCCACTTCACCACCTCCCAATACTGTTATGGTTTTCTTCCAAGAAACCCTCCAATGTTTTCGACTTTCTTCTCAATAAAGCCTTGAGAAAATAAGGACAGTGTTAAATGCAAATTCAATTAACTTGAAATCCATCATTAATGACCTTCATTGCATAACACAATCGCCACCCTTTGCTAACATACCTCTGCCATCCATGCTGAAAAATAGCTGCAATGTCATTAATGCCCACTTCCCACTTCCTCCTCAAAAAACACATTCTGAAAGTCCTCCATTCTAAAATTGCCAACTGCTTCAAATGTAAGAGCCCATTTGGAAAGTACATCCATCTCTACATTACTAGTACACCTCACATAGCTTAATTGAAAATCATCAAATTTTTTTTAGTTCTTCAATAATATTGTAAATCCAACCTTGCAGGTACCATGCCTCAATCCCCTCCTTCATTAATGCCAGAATAATAATTAAAGAATCTCCATCTAAATGTAATTTCCTAGCACCTAATTGTTTACACATCCTAACTACTAACAATGTCGCTGATGCTTCAGCCTAATTATTTGTGCCATCTTCCAATCTCTGAGCTCCTAGAGCTAAGACCTCACCCTTCCAATCCCTCACAATGACCCCTGCCCCCGAAGGTCCTGGGTTGCCTTTAGAGGCCCCATCAAAGTTTACTTTCCACCACCCCTCCATAGGTCTCTCCCACTCAACATTATAACAACCTTTGTTGGTTTGAGCCCAACTAAGTCCATTAACGGGCGACTCAAAGGTTCATTTTTAAAGAGTTAAAAGTTTGATTTTTGAGTTCTAGACTTTCCCAATAATTACCTTTTCTTTCCATTGTTGAGGTTTGGATGAAAGATGAGTATTGAGAAAGCTTATTATTGGAGAGGGCATAAGATCTCCCTTATGCACCCAAATTGAGTCCTCATTAAGGTGAACTTTGTGGTGCATTCTTGAAATATTTACTTTCCAGATTCTTCTTCTTCTATGATTCTCAAATACAAATGTTGTAATGTGTTATAATAAATAAATTTGGCCAAACTTTTAAAAATTTGTACAAAATTTGTAGCATTCATCGCATTATTAACAATCGCACTCATTTTATTTTTTGCATATTTCTTTGAAATACTTATCCATTTACTACCCTTCTTATTTTGAGCACTCATCTATATCTTTTATCTTCACTTGTCCTCTTGAGAGGACATCTCCCTTACCATTATACCACTTTGGACATAATCTTTCATCCATTCTCTTTTTTTCTCTTTCTACTTTGTTTGAAAAATCGCTGGTTCTATTTGTCACAATGCCCTTTCAAAGACGGGAAACAATAGATATCGTGATTCCATCACCTTCCATCATCAACACTACACATTAATCCATCATAGCTAATTCACTCTAACATCATTATATTGATTGATTAATCCTACATATTAATTATTTTTATGCATCCCATTACATTCCATTAGCTAATTCTTAGTTAAATCAATGTTATCTAATAACTAAACCATGTCAATTAATTAATCCCATTTTAACCCACCAAGAACCCTTCATAACTAATTTTTAATTTATCATTATTAATTAATTACTTTCTAACTAAAATCAAGAACACATAAATGTTATAGAACTTTGAGGGCAAGTACAAAAGTTGGATAGCGGATAGTAGGCAGGGGGGCAAGGATTGATGTAAGGGCTCATTATCTTACACACACACACACACATATATATATTAATTATTGATCTATCTACTAACCTTTTTTGGCCTATCAATGCCCCTTACTCTCCTCCTCTCGTCCCCTAGGGAAATTCAACTATAATCATCCCATTCTAGCTTATTGACACCCCTTAGAATAGTAGGGCTAGAAATTATAATTGTTACTCTAGCTTATTCTAGCAGGTTGCTCACCCTACAATTATTAATTAATCCCATTTTAACCCACCAAGAACCCTTCATAACTAATTTATTAATTAATTAATTTCTAACAAAAATCATGAACACATAAATATTATAAAACTTTGAGGGAAAGTACAAAAGTTGGATAGCGGATAATAGGCAGGGGGGGCAAGGATTGATGTAAGGGCTCATTCTCTTGCACACACACACACACACACACACACACACACACACACACACACACACACACACACACACACACACACACACACACACACACACACACACACATTAATGTTTGATCTATCTACTAACCTTTGTTGGCCTATCAATGCCCCTTACTCTCCTCCTCTCGTCCCCTAGGGAAATTCAACTATAATCATCCTATTCTAGCTTATTGACACCCCTTAGAATAGTAGGGCTAGAAATTATAATTGTTACTCTAGCTTATTCTAGCAAGTTTCTCACCCTACAATTCCATGGTACTACTCGACACAATTCTAGTAGGTTAATTAAGTAGGAGATACATGAGTTTAGTTAGAAATTAATTTATTAATAATGATAAATTAATAAATTAGGTATGAAGAGGTCTTGGTGGGTTAAAATCAAATTAATAATTGACATGGTGTAATTGAAAAATAACATGGATTTAATTAAGGATTAGCAAATGGAATGTGATGCGATGTAGAAAATTAATTAACATGTAGAATTAATCAATCAACATAATGATGTTAGAGTGAATTAGCTACGATGGATTAATGTGTAGTATTAATGATGGAAGGTGATAGAACCAAGATGTTTATATTTTTCCCTCTTTGAAAGGGTATTGCAACTAAAAGAAACAAGGAGTTTTCAAAGAAAGTAGAAAGAGAAAAAAGAGAATGGATGAAAGTAGATGCCCCAAGTGGTATTGGTGCAGGGCACCTAGCACTCCAAGAATGTAAGCTTTGATTTTTATTTTATTTTTGTGTGTAATGTGTGATGTAATAATGGACCAACCATTGAGGACTCAGTAGAGCAATGGTTGAGTTGTCCAAATTTTGGTTTGAGTCAATTGTGCTCAGGATGCTGTTAACCTGAGAAGTGAGATGCTTAGGTAGTTCACAAGAAAAATACTCTAGATGAATGTAATCATGAACTAGGAGTCAATTGAGTTGTGTTTAGGTCTTGTAAGGTGTTTGAGGACATTCAAGAGTCTTAGAGTGCAATAGAATGCAAAATTGCATCCTGGAGCAAAAGTTGTCAAAAGTTGCTGAGCAACATTTTGCAATTTCTTGCAAAAGTTGCATTTTTGGTTATGGGCGTTAGGTAGTTGGTTGAACCAAAAAAACTAGTGGATATAAGAAAAATTTCACTTTATTGTACGGGTTGTATGATTGGAAATGCAAGAGCAAGTTTTTGGTTTGTGAAGTAATCTTGTTTCCATTGGTTTTTGATAGTTTTGTCTTGTTTTCATTGCTTGTACGGTCTAGTACGGACTAGATGGTGTAAAATCATTGCCATCTTGTATGTTCATTGTATTTTATTTCACTAAGGTTGATTTGTAGGTTTGATTGTTCCAAGTTGTAAAGATTTCTCCCATCCTTTGCAACTACGTGCAAAACCCTTGCAAGTAGGGTTTAAGAGCAAGAAATGGCTCTAGCCTAGGCACTCTTTGATGGCACTTGTTGAAATAATTAAGAATGATAGGTTATGGTCTGTACATAGTTTTGGAGTAGGGTGTGTGATGTTGCAGGTCCAGGAGGAGGATAAATAATGAAGACCTAGGCTCACCGCTAGGAGTAGGTGAGTTAGGACAGTAAGCAAAGTGTGATTTGTGAGCACTTGGAGATTGATACAGGCCCAAGTGGAATATGTATGGAAATCCCTAAGAGTTTCCTTCAAGGTTCCCAAGGTGTTTATAGTAGGATTTTTGACTGGTGAAAGGTTCTAGACCAATTTTGTCAATCCACCGGTTAAGCCTAAAACCCCACAAATTAGTGCAACATTGGAAACCACACTTGTACGGATAACCCAGATGCAATTTTATAGTATTGTGTATAACTTCCAAAAGTGTGTCCGAACTCATGATTTATTGCTAAGATTTTTTGGGACTTTTGCAAATTAAACCCCAAAAACTGCTTAAGGAGGGCTAATGTAATTAGGCCTATTTAGGTGCCGGAAGAGAACTAGACGGCTTGAGAAACCATGGAGATCGAGTTGGTGAGTCTTAAACTTAAAAAAACAATGAAGACACCTTATTAATGCATTGGGAAACCAAAGAAGAGTTGGTGTGTTAAGATCCTAGCAGGAGTGGTTGGAGCCTAGGAGATGGGAGTGTGAGTAACTGAGGTGACAACCTCAAAAGGAGGAGTTGATTGTCCAGAAACCATTGGCTATACCTAAGAGGCAAGTCAAGAAGGTTCAGACCTTGGAGGTCTCATTGTCATAACCCTTACCAAGTGCCATAGGAAGGACTTGAGTAGTAGTAGGGTTGAGTAGGACAAGTCACTCAAGAAGGTGAAACAAACAAGGCTCCAAGACTCTCTGCATCAGAGTGGTATCAGAGCCATTCTTTGAAAGATTTGGAGTATGTCAGATTGTGAAGAATCAGAAGCAAGTTCAATGCCTCCAAAGGCAATGACTCCAGAAGCCATCCGATAGATGGTGGCAGAGATGATAGAAGGATTCAGAAGGAAGCAAAGGAACCAGAGAGGTAAAGAAGGAGAAGGGAAATGTTAAGACAAAATGGGGTGATGAGACTAATGAAGAAGTGGAAGATGGAGAGGAACCAACTATATTAGCCATGCCTCAAGACCAAAAGTTATTCATAGATGCAGTCAAATCTATTTTTAAGGACAATCTAGATGGATTACCCACATATGGAGGAAACCTCAATGGAGAAGAGTTGCTAGATTGGATAGAAGCTCTGAATAATCATTATGATTACAAAGAGGTAGTAGAAGAGAAAAGAGTTAATGTGGCCAAATCAAGAATGAGAGGATCAACATTAGTTTGGTGGAATATGATGCAAGAAGAAAGGATACAAGAGGGCAAAAAGAAGATAACTTTGTTAAGTCCCAAAGACAACTGAGAGGGGGGGTGAATCAGTTGTCCAATAAATTCAAACCAAAATTAACTTAACCAAAACTTAATGCTTAATGCTGGTAAACTAAACTTTATACCGGTAGATAGTTTTATTAGTTAATTGTAGTACCAGTAAAGATTAATGCATGAAACAAAAAGACAATAACATCCACAACACATAGCATAAATATTTGTACGTGGAAACCCTGCAAGGGGAAAAACCACGGTGAGAAGCCTTACCCACAACCAAATGATACTACTGCAGATAGTATGTGTGTACAATATGGAGTCTGCACATGCAGGAAGGCCAACTGCCTAGAGCTCACTGCTCAAACACAAAATGGGAGTCACACTGACTACAATTGGATGGTTAAATCCAATGATAATGTACTGCTCAAAATAGCATCTTCATATGCTAGATTCAGTACTGGTTTAGCTTTGATATGCCTTCTCAAAACCTTCTTTCAATCTTCAAATGATGTCTACGTGTATAGCTCTGCTTATTTTGGCATATTCGCACTTACTTACATTCCCATTTCAATCTCACAAATGAGATCTTACATATATACAGAAAGCTAAGACCAAATGAGTAGGTCAACTTACAAATAATATTACAATAAAATCAATTACAAATAAATCAATATACGATGCATCATGTCGGCTCAATGCATTTACAATAATAATAAATCATCTCCATAATGTGCCGTGCTGATCTGGAATAGATATGCTTACCAGTGCATAACCTGGACCTATTTGCCGGTAACAATAAATATGCAAACCCGATTAGATCAATAACCAAATCACCAAAACCAAGTGATCAAATCATGTCTTCGACATAACTAGGTAGTCTCCAAGTCATTCCAAGTGTCGGTGAACAATATAACCTGCTGGTGAACCAAATACTGGTGACTGTGCATAAGTCATTGACATGCCGATGGACAAAACCAAAGATCTCCAAGTGCTGATAAGTGTTGACAAGTGTTAACAAGTGTTGATAAGTGTTGACATCAATGACAAAACCATATCAACATATCCAAAATACCAACAATCTCCCCCTTTGGCATTGATGGCAACACAAGATGGAAAAACCATCAAAGTGCCAAAACAGAAATGCCAAAAACCAAAAACCAATAATCTCCCAAAGAGATCATTAACCAGAAATCAAAATACATAATGTCTCTACCCCTAGGAATAATCTCTCCCAAAAGATAATGTGTTTTTCCATAATATCTCTCCCCCTTTGACATCAAATGCCAAAGCAATACAAAAACCAAATTCAAATATAAAATACCAACTCATTACAAAATACTAACTACTCCTCCTGAGAAGTAGCTCTCCTCATCAAAGCCGGAATACAAGATTTCTCTGTTTTTTTCTGCCGGTTGATGACAAACATCAACTGTCTAAGTCTCTACCGATGGGGGTAGAACTCCAAGATACTCTCTGAGATATTCAAAAGTCTCCTTAGGCAAAGGCTTAGTAAAGATATTTGCAATCTTCTCTTTAGTATTCACATAAACCAATTTCACTTCTTTTGCTTCAAAATTCTCTTTCAGAAAATTGAATTTGATAGAAACATGTTTAGTTTTTGAATGAAATACCGAATTCTTAGATATATCAATTGCTGCCATATTATCACAGTAAATAGTTATAGGTTCCTTGCATTTTACCTTTATGTCCTTCAACATTTGTTTAATCCATAATGTCTGTGTGCAATTAGTTGCTGCTGCAACATATTCTGATTCTGCTGTTGATAGTGATGTACAACTCTGTTTCTTGCTCAACCATGAAATTAGTCTGCTACCAAGAAAAAATGCTCTGCTGGTGGTGCTTTTTTTGTTATCTACATCTCCTACCCAATTTGCATCTGTGTATGCACATAAATCAAAATTTTCATCTCTAGGATATCGTAAGCCAAGATTTGTAGTGCCTTGTAGGTACAGGAAAATCTTTTTTACTGATGATTCATGATTTTCTTTAGGATTACTCTGAAATCTTGAGACAATACATACTGGATTCATAATATCAGATCTTGTTTGTGTCAAATACAGTAAACTTCCTATCATAGACTTGTATCTAGTCAAATTAACATGTGTTGATTCATCCTTCAAAGATAGTTTATCGGTTGTAGTCATATGTGTACTTACCGGTTTAGAGTTTTTCATGCCAAATTTCTTTAGTAATTCCTTCAAGTACCTAGATTGACATAAGAATATACCTTTATCAGTCGGTGAAATCTGGAATCCTAAATAGAATTTTATCTCCCCAATCATAAACATTTCAAATTATTGCTGCATTTTATTAGAAAAGTCTTTACACAATCCATCTTCTCCTCCAAAGATTATATCATCAACAAAAACTTCAATAACCAAGATGTCATCATTAGTCACTTTGTAGCATAGATTTCTGTAAGCATTACCTTTAGTGTATCCAAGCTTCAAAAGATATTTGTCCAATCTAGCATACCAAGCTCTAGGAGCTTGCTTTAGTCCATATAAAGCTTTCCTTAACCTGCAAACCATATCTTTGTCATCTATCAAAGAAAATCCATCAGGTTGTTCAATGTAAACTTCTTCTTCAAGATCTCCATTCAGAAATGCACATTTAACATCCATTTGATATACTTTATAGTTTTTACGAGCTGCAAAAGCCAATAATAGTCTGACTGCCTCAATTCTAGCTACTGGTGCAAAGGTTTCATTGTAATCAATTCCTTCTTTCTGTGAATATCCCTTACACACTAATCTTGCTTTGTTTCTGATTACCTTGCCATCTTCATTAAGTTTATTTTTGAAAACCCATTTAGCTCCAATTACATTTTTGTCTTTAGGTCGAGGAACTAATGACCAAGTGTTATTCCTTTCAATTTGTTCCAATTCATCTTCCATAGCTTTAATCCAATATTTATCTTCACATGCCTCACTAATAGTTGTAGGTTCAATTTGAGAAATAAGACATACCTCTTCATTTGCCAATCTTCCTCTAGTCATAACTCGATATTTATTTCCAATTATCTGATCTTCAGAGTGATTCAATCTTACATACCAGGGTGTTTTTACTTACTGTTGTTCTTCAATGACTGTTGAATCCTCAGATGATGCCGGTGTAACTGGATCACCATTTTGTACCGGTGTACTCGTAGGAGGTTCATTTGTGATTATCTCTATTGCTAGTTCAGAGTCCATTGACCTTGAATTTCCTTTAAACTGTTCATCAATCTTCACATTTGCACTTTCAACAATTTTCTGCAATCTCTTGTCAAAATATCTATATGCCTTTCTCTTAGATGAATAGCCAATAAATATTCCTTCATCACTTCTAGGATCAAATTTACCAATATACTCATCTCTTCTAATATAGCATTTACTTCCAAATATTCTGAAATATTTAAGAGTAGGAGTATTACCAAACCATAGTTCAATTGATGTGAACTCTGTTGAATGTATAAACTAGTGTTGTATTGACTGCTTCTCTCCAATATATATTAGGTAGATTTGCTTCTGATATCATGCTTCTAGCTACATCCAAAATAGTTCCATTTTTCCTTTCCACAACTTCATTCTGCTGGGGTGTCCGGTGTGCTGATAATCATCTTCTGATCCCATTCACTTCACAGAATGTATTAAATTCCTCATATGTGAATTCACCTACTTGATCTGATCTCAAACATTTGATTTCCTTGCCAGTTTTATTCTCTACCATCACCTTGAATAGTTTGAATCTCCCAAATGCTTCAGATTTCTCCCTGAGAAAAGTAACCTAGCACATTCTAGAATAGTCATCAATGATTAGCATAAAATACCTATCTCCTTGTATACTTCTAGTTCTTGCTGGACCACATAAATTAATATGAATTAAATCAAGAACATTGTTAGATCTCTCTGGAATACTCTTGAAAGTTGCTCTAACTTGCTTTCTAAATTGACATTCCTTACATACCAGATTGTGAGGTTTAACAATCTTAGGTAAATCTCTTACTGCCTTAGTTGTACTGATTTTCACAATGCAATCAAAATTTACATGAAAAAGTCTCTTATTCCATAACCAACTTTCATCAATATGAGAAATCAAACGTGCTTTCTCATTGTTATTCAAATGAAAGATATTACCTGTAGTCTGATTACCGGTTGCAATTTCTAAACCAGTTCTGTTTAAGATTTTGCATTTACCATTCTTGAATTGTAACTGAAATCCTTTCTCAACTAATTGACCAACACTCAAAAGATTATGCTTCAAACCTTCAACATAGTAAACATTATCAGTATTGTGCTTACCATCAAAAGATATAGTTCCTTTTCCTTTGATCATACAAGCTTTATCATCTCCAAATCTCACTAGACCTCAATTGTAATCCTAAAAAGTTAATAATTTACTCTTATCACCAATCATGTGATGTGAACATCCAGAATCAATGATCCATTCATCCTTATCTTCAATTTTAGCTGCTAGGGCCTGCTCTATCGGTTGAATAGTAGGTGTCGGTTGATCTTCTGTTATAGCAACAAAAGCCCATCCATTGTCTGCCAGATCCTCATTAGAATCATCAGTAACTCCTTTATCAACATAGTAACAAGATTTGTCTTTATTCTTCTTAACTTGTATTTCTGATAATTAGGGTTAGGCTTATATGTTCTTTGAGCTTCTTCTCTTAATCTTGCATGTCTATCAGGACACCCAGAAACCATATGATCAGTTTTATTGCAGTTGAAACATTTAAAGGGTGCTTTACCTTCATACTTACTTCCAACTGGACCTTTAGGCATTTTCCTTGCAAATAGTGCTTCAAGCTCTTCCAGTTCTTCATTCTCCTTTCTGATTTCTTCAAGTTCTCTTGCATAAAAGGCTTTCCAATTAGATTTATCAGATGATGATAATGATGCTACAGATCATTATGATGCCTTAAAAGCTAAATCTGTCTTAATAGTAGCAACGTGACCAAATTCCTCAAGTTCAAAAGTTGAAAGTTTTCCAACCAAAGTGTCTCTAGATACTGATGCATTAGGCATTGTTCTCAATTCATTTATAGCAGTAACTTTCATTTTATATGCCGGTGGAAAATCTCTTAAAACCTTAGAAACAATCTCATCTTCACTTAAGGTTCCTCCACAACATTGTATACCCAAAACAATTTCATTTACTCTTTCCATAAAAGAAGAAATTATTTCATCTTCTTCCATTTTCAGATTTTCATACATGACTTGGAAGCATTCAAGTTTTGCAATTTTGACTGTGGTATCACCTTCATTCAATGTTTCCAATTTGCCCCAAATAGCTTTAGCAGTAGATCTATCTGATAATCCCATGATTTGCTGATCTGACAATGCGCTCAAAAGTGGTTCTCTTGCTTTGCAATCATTTTCCTCATCTTTAGCCAAGTTTGGTGGATTAGGTTGACCTTGAGTAGGAGTAGTATAACCATTCTTGGTAACATCCCATATGTCCTTTCCAATGCAATTCAAATGTGTCTCCATCCTGATCTTCCATATTCTATAGTTGGTTCCATCAAGTTTAGGACTGTCCTTCCTGAAATAGTTAGAAGACATTGGATCTCCTCAAGTTGTTAAACTTCTACAAAAAGAGGACTAAGCTTTGAAACTAATTGTTAGGTCCAAGAGACAATTGAGAGGGGGGGGGGGGGGGGTGAATCAGTTGTCCAATAAATTCAAACCAAAATTAACTTAACCAAAACTTAATGCTTAATGTCTATATATCAAACTTTATGCCGGTAGACAGTTTTATCAGTTAATTGCAATACCGGTAAAGATTAATGCATGAAACAGAAAGAAACTAACATCCACAACACATAACACAAATATTTGTATGTGGAAACCCTATAAGGGGAAAAACCATGATGGGAAGCCTTACCCACAATCAAATGATACTACTACAGATAGTATGTGTGTACAATATGGAGTCTGCACATGCAGAAAGGCTAGCTGCCTAGAGCTCACTGCTCAAACACAAAATGAGAGTCACACTGAATACAATTGGATGGTTAAATCCAATGATAATGTACTGCTCAAAATAACATCTTTATATGCTGGATTCAGTACCGGTTTAGCTTTGATATGCCTTCTCAAAACCTTCCTTCAATCTTCAAATAATGTCTGTGTGTATAGCTCTGCTTATTTTGGCATATTCGCACTTACTTACATTCCCATATCAACCTCACAAATGAGATCTTACATATATACTAAAAGCTAAGACCAAATGAGTAGGTCAGCTTAAAAAGAATATTACAATAAAATCAATTACAAATAAATCAATATGGGATGCATCATGTCAGCTCAATGCATTTACAATAATAATAAATCATCTCCATAACGTGTCGTGCTGATCTGGAATAGATATGCTTGCCGATGCATAACTTGGACCTATTTGCCGATAACAACAAATATGCAAACCCAATTAGAGCAATAACCAAATTGCTAAAACCAAGTGATCAAATCATGTCTTCGACATAACTAGGTAGTCTCCAAGTCATTCCAAGTGCCAGTGAACAATATAACCTGCCGGTGAACCAAATACAGGTGACTGTACATAAGTCACTGACCTGCCGGTGGACAAAACCAAAGATCTCCAAGTGTTGACAAGTGTTAACAAGTGTTGAAATCAATGACAAAACCATATCAACATATCCAAAATACCAACAAACTTCATGGGAGCATATGAAGATCAGACTTAAGGCACAATTCGTTCCAGGAGATTATGAAGTTCAAATTCATAAGAGACTGCAAAATCTGAAACAAAGGGAGTTAGATGTCAATGCATACACTGAAGAGTTCCATAAGCTCAGTTTGAGGGATAGAAAGCATGAGAATGAGGTGGAGATGTTGGCCAGGTATATGAATGGCCTTAGACAGAATATACAAGATGAAACAAGTATCCTCACACTAGACACTATCCATAAGTGTTTTCAGTTGACCCTAAGGGTAGAAGAGAAGATCAAAAGGAGGAGTGAGCAAAATCATAAACATAGGGGAGGAAAGAATTACAGAGGTAGAGGGAACTTTGGTAGAGGGAAGCAATCACTAAGAAGTGAAGAGCATCAAGGCCAAGAAGGCAGTGGAGACTCTCAAAGAGAAACATTTAGAGGATCCTATAGAGGAAGGATCAATTTTAGGGGCAGGTTTGGAAACTCAGGTAGAGGAAATACAGTTTTCATCGGTAGGTGTTATCATTGCAATCAAGTTGGGCATACCATGAGTAAGTGCTTGGGGAAAGCCTCAAGCTCCACAAGCTCGTACATGGGGGAAATAAGAACTCAATTGTTGCACGAGGAGGACACTCAAAGTGTAACTTCTTTAATCAACAAAGTAGGTTGAGTGATAGAGGGAGAAAATTTGATGATGAGGAGAACAATGCTCAAGATACACCAAGCTCAAGAGACACCACAAAGGAAAAGATTGTTTAGGAGTACTTGTAGGTCACATGGAAAGATTTGTAAAGTCATTGTAGATTCAGGTTCCACTGAGAATATTTTCTCAGTTGAAATGGTGGACAAACTCAAACTAAAAAGATTACCTCACCTCACACCCTACAAGGTGTCATGGCTCAACTGAGGTCAACATGTATTGGTTAATGAACAAGCATGGGTGGTTTTGAAATTGGTGAGTACAAGGATCGATTATTATGTGACATATTTCCTGTGGATGCTTGTCATTTGCTGTTGGGCCATCCATGGCAGTATGATGTGAAAGCTACTCATGATGGGGAGAAGAAAAACTATCTTATCACCAAGAATGGGAAGAAGTATCAAATGGATCCACTACCTAAACTGAAGGAAGAAAAACAAATAGGCTCAAGTGTGATGCTGATGAGTGGAAAAGAGTTTCTCCAAGTGTTGAAACAAGAAGGAAATCAAGGCCATGCTATAGTGTTGAAACTTAGTGAAGAAGCTAAGGTAGATCCAATGAGTGAAGTGCCTCAAGAGGTGCAAGGACTACTCAAAAAATATGAAGAAGTGATAGGGGATTACTTACCTGATTCCTTGCCTCCAATGAGATATGTAAATCATCAAATAGAATTAATACCGGGGGCCAATCTACCAAACAAAGCTGCCTACAAAATGACACCTAGTCAAAATGAAGAGATCGACAAACAAGTGCAAGAACTCTTAAACAAAGGGTTTATTAAGAAGAGTTTGAGTCCATGTGTTGTTCCTAAGAAGGGAGGCAAATGGAGAATGTGCACGGATTCCAGAGAAATCAACAAGATTACTATAAGGTACCAATTTCCCATGCCAAGGATTGAAGACCTATTAGATAATCTAGGAGGTGCAAGATACTTCACCAAGGTGGACTTAAAGTCTGGTTACCATTAGATCAGAATCAGATCTAGAGATGAATGGAAGATAGCCTTTAGAACCAATGTAGGCCTATATGAGTGGTTGGTAATGCCATTTGGCCTCACCAATGCACCTAGTACCTTCCAAAGGCTCATGAATGAAGTCTTAGTTGAGTTTATTGGTAGATTTGTAATTGTATATCTTGATGACATTCTAATCTATAGCAGGTTCAAGGAGGAACACCTCAAGCATTTGGAGATGGTTTTGAAGAAGTTGAAGGAGGCTCAACTCAAGATTAACCTTGAAAAATGTGAGTTTTTGAAAACAGAGATGGTATACCTTGGTTTTGTTATTTCTCATGGATGCTTAAAAATGGATCCTAGTAAGGTAGAAGCAATACTTAATTGGCCTATCTCTAGGGGCATAAGTGAAGTTAGAAGCTTTCATGGAATGGCATCTTTTTTATAGGAAGCTTGTGAGAAACTTTAGCCATGTTTATGCTCCTATTCTCAATACTATTAAAGGAGGGATTAAATATCACTTTAAGTGGATAGAGGAAGCCAATAAGGGGTTTGAGATGTTGAAAACCAAGATAGCATAGTTGCCAGCCCTTAGATTGCCTGATTTCAATTAGTTGTTTACAGTAGAATGTGATGCAAGCCAAAGGGCAATAGGGGTAGTTTTAAGCCAAGCGGGACATCCTATAGCTTTCTTCTCAGAAAATTTAAATGAAGCTAAGAAAAGGTACTCCACATATGACTTGGAGTTGTATGAAATGGTCCAAGCATTGAAAAAATGGCATCACTACTTGCTGCCCAAAGAATTTGTAGTCTTCACTGACAACCATGCTCTTAGTTTTCTCAATGGGGAAGAGAAGTTGAATCAAAGACACCTAAAGTGGGTTGAGTAGCTACAATCTTATACATTCACTATTAAACACAAGAAAGGGACAACCAACAAAGTTGCTGATGCACTAAGTAGGAGAATCATGACCATGCAGGAGATAGCGTTGCAAAGTGTGGGTTTGAGTGAGTTAAAAGACCTCTACAAGGATGATAAGGATTTTGCAGAGATATATAATGTTTGTACTGATTTTTTCTAATACCTCACATGTCTCTTATTCATAATACATGGTACAAGAGGGTTTTCTATTCAAAGGTCATCTTCTTTGCATACCTCAATGTTCTATGAGACAAAATACTATTCAAGAGAAGCATCAAGGGGGTCTAGGAGGTCATTTTGGCATTGATAAGACTTTGGAGCAGGTTGGTAGGTTTTATTATTGGCCCAAGTTGCAATCAGAAGTGAGAATATTTGTAGAGCAATGTACCATCTACCAAATAGAAAAAGGAACATCAAGTAATGCAGGTCTATATCATCCCTTAGTCATACCTTAGAGGCCTTGGGAATGTTCGAGCTTGGGTTTTGTGTTAGGCTTGCCTAGGACACCGAGATGATTTGATAGTGTGTATGTGGTAGTAGATAGGTTCACCAAAATGACACATTTAATACCTTGAAAGAGTACCAATGATGCCACCTATATTGTAGGCCTCTTCTTCGAGGAGATAGTCAGAATTCATGGTCTTGCAATTAGCATTGTGAAAGATAGAGATGTGAAATTTTGAGCCACTTTTGGAGGACACTATGGAGGAAGTTGGGCACCAAATTATCTTTTTCATCTTCCTATCATCCTCAATCAGATGGTCAGACATAAGTAGTCAACTGGTCATTGGGTAATTTGCTAAGATGTCTTACCAAGCAACATGGGTAGACTTGGGATCTAGTACTTGGACAGGCAGAATATGCATATAATGACTCAGTGAACCATAGCACCGGTAAAATTCCTTTTGAGATAGTGTATGGATTCCATCCTAGGGGCATATTAGAGCTCAGAGATCTTAGTTCAGTGGCACCCAAGAGTGCACAAGGGGAGAACTTTGCAGAAGGCATTAAAGATGTGCATGATAAGGTAAAGCAGTCCTTACAACAAAAATCCGAGTAGTACAATGTTCAAGCTAATAAAACAAGGAGGAAGCTACAGTTTCAAGTAGGATACTTAGTGTTGGCATACCTTAGCAAGGAGAGACGTCCAAAAGGGCAGCCTATCAAACTCATGATGAAGAAAATTGGACCTATCAAGGTGGTGCACAAGGCAGAATTCCTATGAGGTTGAATTCCACCTACCTTGGGGATATCTCCTATCTTTAATATATGTGATTTCTATCTATACAAGGGAGAGTCACTAATAAATTAGAAAGACATGCCATCACTGGTTCATGAAGATTGGGTAAAGGATTTGCCACCTAGTCAACTGATTGAGTTATAGAGTATCTTGGATACCAAGATAGTAAAAAAGACAAGGAAGGGAATTTAAAAGAACTATCTTGTTAAGTGGAAAGGGTTACCAGATTCAGATACCATGTGGATGTTAGAGGTAGATATACATCAGCATGGAGTGGAGATCTTTGACCTTATAACTCAAGGGACTTGAGTTCTTTGACCCAGAGGAGTATGGTGCAGGGCAACTAGCACTCCAAGAATGTAAGCTTTGATTTTTATTTTAGTTTTTTGTGTAATGTGTGATGTAATAATGGACCAACCATTGAGGACTCAGTAGAGCCATGGTTGAGTTGTCCAAATTTTGGTTTGAGTCAATTGTGCTCAGGATGCTGTTAACTTGAGAAGTGAGATGCTTAGGTAGTTCACAAGCAAAATACTCCAGATGAATGTAATCATGAGCTAGGAGTCAATTGAGTTATGTTTAGGTCTTGTAAGGTGTTTTAGGACCTTCAAGAGTCTTAGAGTGCAATAGAATACAAAATTGCATCCTGGAGCAAATGTTGTCAAAAGTTGCTGAGCAACATTTTGCAATTTCTGCATGGGGAAGATATTAATACGAATATTAAAGAGCTCCTTAGAAAGGATAGATTTACGGGGAGAGAAGGACCACATGATCATGATAGGTTATATGAGTAATTTATACTTTGATAGAAAGGTAATGATTACCTGACAAAGTGGCAAAATCCCAATCAAATTTAATATTACTTCGTACACTTTGTGGGTCATCCTTTTCAAAATTTTGAATAACTACAGGAAGAAAGTGTTGATTTTGCAGAAGAATAGAGCTGAAAGTCTGAATTTGAATATGGGAGGAGACTTAAGGAGGGAGGAACCAGATAACATGTCAAGATGGAAGGCCATGCTGAAAGTGTGGGCGAAGCTAGAAAAAGGGTCCCTCACAAGCTTTATGGAGAAGCTGGTTGATTACGACAAAGGTAGGGTTAATCTTGCTGTTTCCAAAATTTCTGAAAATTGGTGTAATGGGTCCTTTAAATTCTATGGGGTAAAGTTCAAATTGGACGCGGGACTCATTGCGGCTGTGACTGGTATGCCCCACTCAGGGCTCAATTTTTTTAGAGATCTTAAAGTTTCCAATAACGCGGTTAATCTGTTCCCATGTAAGGAAAAAGAGAGGGCTAAAATTGGCAAAGCCACAGGGGGTTACTATGAAGCCTCCAACATCAAGAAAATCTGGGGCTAGGTTTTGAATGCCATAATAGAATACATAACTATTGAGGGCCACTTTTCCAGGGCCCACACTTATCACTTTGTTCTATTAAACCATTTCAGACATGACAAAAGGGTATCCCTGCCCTACTATCTCTTCTGGTCCCTTTCAAGGTCTCTCAATAAACACAGTAAGAATCCCTCAAATCCGGTACTCCATTGTAGGATTTTGCTACTCATTTATGAGCATTGTAAAACCCTTTCCATGCTAGAAAAAAAGAGGTTATCTTCTTCTCCAGGGAAAGGCAAGAGAAAGCTGGAGGGAGGGGAATCCAGTAAGGAGAAGGCGATCTCTAGCAAAAAAAGTAAGAGTGCCTCTGGGATGGAAGCCCATGAAGAAAAGAATGATACAAAGGAAACTGGAAAAGATGGTAGTGAAATGGATATAGATGAATCTGAGGGTGACGACAACTGGAAAGATGAGGATGTGGGTGTAGAGGATGAAGAAGGTGAGAATGAGTCCGATAATGATAGCCCAATCCACAGTGCTAGCCCTGGCAATGACAACAACCAACCAATGGTGGATGTGGATGACAAGGATAATGAGGAAAAATATGTGAATTTTGAGAGGGAGAAGAACAAGGAACCTGAGAAGGATATGACTAAGGATAGTTTAAGTGAGGATAAGGAAAGTGCTAGTAAAGGGTTATTCTTGGATAACCTTAAAAAACTCACTGAGGCTAGATTGGATTATGATAGATGGACATATGAACTTTTGAAGAACCTGGAAAAAATGGGAAACAAAAGGACAAGAAAAGGAAGGTTTATGATAGGGATCAGATAAAATGGAAGCAGGATATGGAGGATAAGGTTAAATCACTAGAAGAATGGAATGTGGTGATGAAAAATATGCTGGGCATTATCCTGAATATCCTGTCTGCTGTCACTAAAAACCTTGAGGATATTGCTAAGGTCCTTGATAATTCTAGCTCTCCTAAACCGGTGGTGGACCTTGACATGGATGAAGATACTATCAAGATTGGTAGTGGTGAAGCTACTGCAGGTGGAGCTGCAAAGAGGACCAGGGCAAGTGTCAAGAAAGTTGTGGCTGCTTCTGCCAAGGATATCCCTAATCTTAGCGAAAATATCAAAGACATGTATGGGATTAGCAATACCCTGGCTAATGCCCTGAAAAATATTAATTAGTTTCTTCTTTTGGGGCTGGCTGGTTTATGCTGGTTTTTTGGGGCTTTAACCAGTTTTCTCTGGTTTTGCTGGCTTTTCATTGGTTTTTTCCTTTTGGTTTCTTAATGATTTTATCTTTTAAGATTTTTTTGTAAAGGGTTTCAGGGCCCCTTCAAAACTTGTTTTTACCTTAATCAAAAACATTTTACAATTTCTTGCAAAAGTTGCATTTTTGGTTATGGGTGTTAGGTAGTTGGTTGAACTGAAAAAACTAGTGGATATAAGTCAAATTTCACTTCATTTTATTGGTTGGAGGATTGGAAATGCAAGAGCATGTTTTTGGTTTGTGAAGCAATCTTGTTTCCACCGGTTTTTGATAGTTTTGTCTTGTTTTCATTGCTTGTACGGTCCAGTATGGAATAGATGGTGTAAACTCATTGCCATCTTGTATGTTCATTGTATTTTCTTTCAATAAGGTTGATTTTCAGGTTTGATTGTTCTAGGTTGTAAAGATTTCTCTCATCCTTTGCAACTAGGAGCAAAACCCTTGCAAGTAGGGTTTAAGAGCAAGAAATGGCTCTAGCCTAGCCATTCTTTGATGGCACTTATTGAAATAATTAATAATGATAGGTTAGGGTCTGTACATAGTTTTGGAATAGGGTGTGTGATGTTGTAGGTCCAGGAGGAGGAGAAACAATGAAGACCTAGGCTCACCGCTGGGAGTAGGTGAGTTAGGATAGTAAGCAAAGTGTGATTTGTGAGCACTTGGAGATTGATGAAGGACCAAGTGGAATATGTATGGAAAGCCCTCAAAGTTTCCTTGAAGGTTCCCAAGTTGTTTAGATCAGGAGTTTTGACTGGTGAAAGGTTCTACACCAATTTTGTCAATCCACTGGTTAAGCCTAAAACCCCACAAATTAGTGCAACATTGGAAACCACACCTGTATGGATAACCCAGATGCAATTTTCAATTATTGTCTATAAATTCTAAAAGGGTATCTGAATCCATGATTTATTACTAGGCTTGTTTGGGAATTTTGCAAATTAAACCCCAAAAACCACTTAAGGAGGGCTAATGCAATTAGGCCTATTTAGGTGCCAGAAGAGACCTAGAAGGCTTGAGAAGCCATAGAGATGGAGTTGGTGAGTCTTAAAATTCAAAACAAAATGAAGACACCTTATTAATGCATTGGGAAACCAAAGAAGAGTTGGTGTGTTAAGATCCTAACAGGAGTGGTTGGAGCCCAGGAGAGGGGAGTGTGAGTAACTGAGGTGACAACCTCAAAAGGAGGAGTTGATTATCTAGAAACCATTGGCTATACCTAGAAGGCAAGTCAAGAAGGTTAAGACCTTGGAGGTCTCATTGTCATAACCCTTACCAAGTGCCATAGGAAGGAATTGAGTAGTAGTAGGGTTGAGTAGGACAAGTCACTCAAGAAGGTGAAACAAACAAGGCTCATAGACTCTCTACATCAGGTATAATGGTTAGGGATATGCCCCCTCAAGAGAGCAAGTGAGGATAAAAGATATAGATGAGTGCTCAAAATAAGAAGAATAGTAAATGGATAAGTATTTCAAAGGAATATGTAAACATCAAAATGAGCATTATTGCTTTGGATTAAAGAAAAAATAGGTTTTGAAGGGGCCCTGAAACCCTTTACAAAAATATTATAGGAGATTTATAATCAAAGAGTAATATAAATCCAAAACAAAACAGGCTGCAAAAGAAAGACATTACAAATAGTAGCCATAGAGACAACAAAAGCCCAGAGGGGTAGCAAAAACCAACAAAGAGAATAAAGTATAGAACTGACAAAAAAGAGACAACAACGGCCACAAACAATAGAAACACAAAACCAATTACATGAAGTTCTTGAGGGTCTCAACCAACTCAACCTCAAGGACACTCATATTTTCAGCAACAAATTTTATTTCTTTGTAGCCCACCTTCTGAATGACTACCTTCTTCTTCATGTTGTCATGGGTCCTTTTGCTGGGTCCTTCTTCAGGATGAGTCACATCAGTTTCATCTCCAATGGTGCCAATAGCCCTTTCCTGCTGCTCCCAACTATGCATCATAATAGTCATAACATCAACAGTATTCTTCACAATCTTGTGGCTGTTTGACATGATAACCTTAAGCATAGCCTGGGTCTTATTGTATCCCTCTTCAACATTGGAGATGCGGTCTTCAAACCCTTTTTTTATCTGATCAACCACTTCACCTATACTTTTAATGCATTCCAGTACCAACTTCTTCTCCTCCGCCGTCCACTGCCCCACATCCATCTGATTGCTTTGATCATTCCCAATAGGGATGACCTCCATTTTACTACCCAGGGCTCTTTGATTGAGTCTAACCTATTGGCATTGTATTATCATTTATGTCAACCGGTAAGTATGTCAACCTGTATGCAATGTATTGTTACCAACATTGGAGATTGTTGGCATGTTGATGTCAATCGGTATGGGATGTCAACCGGTAAGTCTGTGATCCGATAAGCAAGCAAACCCAGTAAGTGCAGTCCGATATATCGGTAGCATGTTTGGTCGGTGATGAAAGTTGAGCCGACATAGTCAAGTGAGCTGGATGCTGACATAGATGTCACGTGGACTCCAAGTGGCGAACGTGCAGTGGTAGGTGAATGGTGCGTCAGTGAGGTAGTTGCCGACTAAGTTTGTATTAAATGTCGATTGCAAAAATCATGGATCAGTTGGAGAGGATTGCGGTTCAAAGAAGATCGAAGGGCAAAGATTTTATTCTTTGACATCATGATTAAAGTAGGATATTTGATCATCTAGTTGATCTGGAGAAAGAAACCACTAGATCATTTATTATCGATGAAATCAAGATTGATGAACAAAGTCCAGTTTGCTAAATATAGTAAATGTTCATAGGAAGAATAAAATAGGACACAAATTTTTGCTTTACTATTGTAGGTTGTCAATTCAAGAAAGATGAGATCTGATTTGATATAGATCAAGGTTGGTGAAGAAAACCCTAAGCGCGTGAAGTTTGAGTTTTTGTTTTGGCGGGAAAGCGTATATATAAAAAAACTTAAGTATGTGGATAGAGGATGCTTGATGAGAGATTTATGATAAAGTGAATCTCCTTGAGGCAAGAGTTGATCAATCTGAGTGTGATAGAAAATATTGAAGTGACCGAGTGTTGGAGAAGAACCAAGGAAGGTTTAATCGGCAAGGGTTAAGGTAACCGGTAAACTGTTACAGAGGTTAACAGTTTGTTAAAATGATAGTGTTTGAACCGGTAAAATAATAGCAGAGAGTGAAGGAGAGAAAAGTGAGTTTTAGAGAAGATCCGACAAGGCTGAAATTGAGTTGTAGAGGATTCAAAAGGTAAGAACAGAAGATCGGTAGAAAAGAGAAGTAGTGAAACAGAAAAAGAAGTTTAACCTACAGAGTGAATAGTTTCCAGATGTTACAAAACTCATTTGTAACTAGGTGTTTATCATTGTATTGATTTATATCTCATTGTATTTCACTGAGTGGGTGCTCAGTGTAGGGGTTGGTTCTCCTTTGGGTAGGTGCCCATAAATTGCTAGGGGTTGGTGCTCCTTGGGTTGGTGCCCTAAACACTGTAAAACTGTTATTTCACTGTGAGGCTGGATTGGAGCACTATATCTCCAACAACGTTTCTCACCGAGGTTTTTCCCACATTGGGTTTTCTTCATATATCTGGTGTTATGTGATGTGCTATTGTGTGTGATTTCTTATTAGTGCTTTCATTATCCTATCGGTTTCACACATTGTTTGAATTTTTTTATAATCACCGATTCACCCCCCTCTCAGTGATATCTTGTGTTCTATAATTGGTATCAGAGCCTTAGGTTCCTTGTTTGTCAAAGCTTTCTCTAGCTTGGGTAGATTTTGGTTTAAGAACACAATGGAAAGAAATGAATCCTCCTCCTCCAAAGCTCCCATGTTTGATGGTACCAACTATCCCTTATGGAGCAGAAGAATGGAAACCTATCTGTTCTCCCTAGGTTTTGGTGTTTGGATGTCTGTGAACAATGGGTATACTGTCCCTAATAATCCTCTGACAGATCTAGATGCTAAGAAGGATTATGAAAACAATGCCAAGGCCAAGCATTATATTCTTAGTGGACTGTCTGATAATGAGTTTGTTAAGGTCATGCACTGCTCATCCACTAAGGAAACTTTGTATAAGTTGAAAATATTGTTTGAAGGAGATGTCAAGGTCAAGGAGGCTAAACTGCAAACACTAAGAGGTCATCTTGAAGTCTTGATGATGAAAGATGAAGAGAAGATTATTGATTATCTTCATAGAATTGATGAATGGTGAACACTATTAGTGGACTTGGAGAGGATATAGCTGATGAAGTGATTGTGAAAAAGGTACTTGGATCACTCACATATAAGTATGAAATAAAGGTATCTGCAATAGAAGAAGCCAAGGATTTGAAAACCTTTTCAATGGATGAGTTATTTGGGTCCCTAATCGGTTATGAGATGAGAACAACCGGTGAAGGAACTTCAAAGAAAGAGGTTGCTTTCAACTCCATCAAAAAGGGTAAGGAAGAAATTACTCATAGATGATCCAGTGAAGACTCGGACACAGTGGTAGAAAACTGTGTAAGGAAGCTTAAAAGAGGATCCAGTAAGTACAAAGGAAAATTACCTCTCAAATGTTTTGACTGTGGCAAAATAAGACACTTTGCTTCAAAATGTTCCTATAGTGAGAATGTTGGAGAGGAGCAACAAAACACCAGCAGACCTTCGGGTAAGGATAAAAAGAAGAATGCCTGCCAACAAGATAGAAGAAGCTACCAGAAGTAGAACAACCTATATACTTTTGAAGATGATGCCACAGATGAAGAAAGTACCTCAGAAAATGACTGCTACGGGGATGAAAGAAAAACCAATGTCTTTATGGCACTAGATGAACCGGTTGATGAAGATAGTGAAGACAAATACATTGAGGTTGAAGTGGACCTGGAAGGTGAGCTCATAAGTGCTCTTGAGGAGTTGAGTAAAATAAGAAGATAACTCAAGAAGGTTAAGTGTGTTGCTACTGATGAACAACCATTTGAGGCAATCCCTAGATGAGTCCAAGAATTTTTTTTCTAATTTGAAACTCCAGATGGAAGAGAACAAGAGGATATGTGAAGCTACATCCTCCAATTTGATAAAGAAAGATGAGTATCATAATTTGGAATAAGAAATTATAAGGCTCAAAAAGGAGCTTGAAAAGAGCAAAGATGAGTTGAAGACGAGGAGCAATTATGAGAGCAACACTGAAGCCTTGGACAAAATGTTGAGTAATCAGAAGAACTCAAAAGATACCAGAGGTTTATGATTTGAAGAGGGACAAAGTTCAAATAGAAAAGACACATCCGGCAAGGAGATACAGTTTACTTCTTCAAGTGAGAGTAAAGAAAAATAAACATTTACTATCAACAAAGCTATGGAGAAGAAGACCTATGCCGAAGATACAAGAAATCTACCTATGAACCAGAATGCTCAGAACCGGAAGGCTCACTCTCTATACCAGAATGCAATCCATAAAGGCAAGTTCAAGATTGATGAAGAGGGGTTCACTAAAGTCAATAACATGAGAGGAAAACATCTAGTGAGACAAAGGTTTGTCGGTCCAATGCAACAAGATTGGTATGTGCCCAAATTCCATAGTTATTGTTACCGGTGTAATAAGTTTGGTCATAGAATTGCTAATTGTAGTTTGTTGCGTAAGCCCCCTACTAGTTTTGAAAGTAGAAATTCATTTGCTGCACTTTGGGAAATGAATGTCACTTGTTATCAATGTAATGGTTTTGGTCATAAGAGTTATGAATGTAGGAGAAGTCAGTCGGTATCCTACAATATTTTTTCAAATTCATCATTCAATATCAATGTGAAATGCTATCATTGTCAAAATATTGGGCACATTGAAAACTTAGGACTTCTAAGAAAAATAAGTTAGTACCAGATAGAAACCGGAAGCAAAACCAAAGCAAAAAATTGCAACTGACAAGAAGAAGGAAGCCAACCCAGTTTGGGTTGAGAAAAATAGGAATAAAGAAGAATCAAGTCTGATTGTGCAGACTGCCCTGCATGCATAAAGAAGAAATTTATGAGTTGTAGAAAGTGGATGTTCCAATCACATGACTATAGACAAAAAGAAGTTCATCAAGTTTGATGATTGGAATGGAGGTTCGGTGAGGTTCAGAGGCAACTCTTCCATCAAGATAAAAGGCAAAGGTACTCTGAATATAGATGAAAAATTAAAAGCACATGATGTATACTATGTGGAAGGACTAAAGCATAATTTTCTAAGTGTGTGTCAGATGTGTGATAAAAGATACAAATTCACTTTTAACTCTACTGGTTGTTAGATAAGGAAGGATAGTACCAGACAGATTGTTGTAGAATGTAAAAGAACATATGGAAATGTGTACAATCTGAAGGAATGCTTTGAGTCCCAATGCATGATGGGACAAGTATATGAGAGCTGGTTGTGGCATAGAAGATTAGGCCATATAAATTTTGATAATTTGGTCCAAGTAAGCAAGAAAGGTTATGTGAGACATATACCATCGATTATCAAACCGTAAAGTACTTTTTGTGATGAATGTCTAAGAGGTAAGCAGACTAAGGTAACCTTCAAGATCAAATAACATAATACCTCAAGGCCCTTAGAAATTGTGCATACAGATCTGTGTGGTCTAACCAGAACAAGAGCTTTAGGCGGTGAGAGACACTTCATGATGTTCATTGATGATTTCTCAAGAATGACATGGGTCACTTTCCTACATGATAAATCACAAGGATATGAGAGGTTCAAAATATTCTGGAAGATAGTTGAGAAGGAAAGTGGATTCCAGTTAAAGTGTTTGAGATCAGACCGAGGTGGCGAGTTCACATCAAATGAGTTTGTAGACTACTGTGAGAGGCATGGAATAAGAAGACAATATTCAACCCCAAGAACACTACAACAAAATGGTGTTGTAGAAAGGAAAAACTAGATTGTCAAGGAGATGGAAAGAACTATGTTGAATGAGGTAAACATATCGGATATGTACTGGAAGGAAGTAGTACATATTATCATATATACATTGAACCAGGTTCAGCTGAGAACATATAGCAAAATGACACCTTATGAACTATGGTATGACCGGAAGCCATCAGTTAAATATTTCAAAGTGTTTGGAAGTAAATGCTCCATCAAGAGAGATGATGATAGTTTAGGTGGTTTTGATTCTAGGAGTGATGGAGGCATCTCTTGGGTTAATCTACTCATAGAAAAGCCTGCAAATGATACAATAAAATACTGAGAAGAGTCATTGAAAGTGTGCATGTAAGAGCTGATTAAGATTTGCATAAAGGCAAACAAGCACATGTAAACCGGTATGATGATTCATGTGACGAAGATGAAGTTCAGTCAAAAAATGAAGTAGGAGAAGCACCCAACAAGACCCCTAATAGATATGTATAGAAAAATCACTCAAAAGAGCATATTAGGGGAAATAAAAGTGACGGTGTACAAACAAGAAGAAAAGTTGCCCGAAACAATGAACAAGTGAATTTCTGCCTCATGACTGAAATGGAACCCAAAACATTCAATGAGGCCAACAAAAGTGAGAAATGGATGGATGCAATGGAAGAAGAGCTGCAACAGATTGACAAGAACAAGACTTGGGAATTATTTCCTAGACCAATAGATAAGAATGTCATAGGTACTAAATGGGTCTACCAGAACAAGATGAATGAAGAAGGTAATATTGTCAGGCATAAAGCAAGGTTAGTGTGTGTTGGTTGAAAATTTTGTACACTTGGGGAAATATATAAAATTGTGGCTTCAACCACAGTGTGTGAGTAAAACTCTCCTAATTAAGGGAAGGCTCCCCCTATCTACAAACTAAACTAATCTAATATGAATGGGACAACAATCTTTCTTCTTCTTTCAAGAAAAAGTATACTCTTTTCTCTTCACAGAAAAGTAGTAGCAACTAGAAATAAATAACAACAAATACAGAAATGAGACTTCTTTGTAGGATTTTTGGAACATAAAGGGAAGCAAAGTTTCCATGAAGGCACAAAGACCTCTGTCACTTCCCCGGGATGGGAAAACAGAAAGAAAGCTCACAGTCTTCAACTATCTATTCTCCTATCAACCTTTTTAGATGATTTTCTGCTAACTAAGCACAATATGTAGCAACTCAAAGTCTAACTACATGATGCCCTTCAACTCACATGCACAAGTCTTAAAAATAGAAGCAGGACAAAGTCTACAAGCTATCTTCCCACTTTAGCTTTCCACACTAGTTTCAAATATGATAAGTAGCTAAAAGTCTACAAGACCAAAACTGAAAACTAAACATATAACTCCAAATACAATTAGCAGCTCAAAGTCTGCAAGATTGAATTTAAATCCTTCTTTCACAATAGAACAAAACTCACAATCAACTCTAGAAAATGTCATCACATAACAACTTGAATTGGCAAAAAGTCTCAACACAACTTGCCTCTTTTATTGAAAGCAATCTGATTTACATCTAAACTCAAAGTCTTAGAGTGCATATACAAATTGGCAAAATTTTGTTGCATTGCAAAAAAGATCCTATTTACAAATGAGGGTCCTCCTTATATAGGAAAATATTGGAGAAAAATATGGGCACAGTTGACTAATTCAACTACACAGTCCCACTTGACTACAACTTCAACAGAAAGAAAATATGCAGCTACGAGAAAACTTGCAGCATCTAACAATGCAACTACATGAAAAGAAAGTGTCAAAAAGAGGACACTTTATTCATCTTTCTCCTCCTCATTGGATTTCTGAAATTCTTCAAACTGAGCTAAAGCAACTTGCATCTTAGCTTTGTCTAGCGCCATATCGACAATGTCATCAGTGCATCTTCTTTTCTCTGTCGATTTGCTCGGAGAGGGATCGGATATTTCAACATGGATCATTAGAGTTTTGAAAATGATCACCATCGGACGACCAAATTTCATCAATCAGAACAAGAAAAAGGAGTTAGAAATGACTTAGGAGACAAAATGGGAAAAACTTGCAGGTCGGACTTTAAAGTCCAAACTGCACGTTCAAACAACATCATATGCAGGTCGGACTTTAAAGTCTGACCTACAAGGGAAAAACTTGACAAGCAACTGCATGTCAGACTTTAAAGTCCGATCTGCAACTTGGGAAGGAAATTCAAAATTTGCACATCGGACTTTAAAGTCCGATGTGCAAAGAAAATCAATCAAAGATTGCATATCGAACTTTAAAGTCTGATATGCAAGAAGGGAAAAACTTAACTTGCAGGTCAGGAAAAATTCCCCCACCTGCACATAGACCTGCAGGTCAGGAAAAATTCCCCGACCTGCACTTAGACCTATAGGTCGGGAAAAATTCCCCGACCTGCACATGGACCTTGGCGAATTGAAACAAAAATAATCATGTAGGAAAAGACCCCTTGCAAGTTGGACTTTAAAGTCTAATATGCAACTTCCTTCTTGCTAAACTGCACATCGGACTTTAAAGTCCGACGTGCAAGGGAAAAGTCCCTGCAGGTCGGACTTTAAAGTCCGCTCTGCAGGAGAAGAACTGCCTGCAGGTCAAAATTTAATGTTCGATTTGCAGGGAAAGAACCAAAACATTGCACATCGGACTTTAAAGTCCGATGTGCAATTCTAACAAAGAAAAACCTTGCATGTTAGACTTTAATGTCCGATCTACAAAGAATATTGCCAAAACATTGCACATCGGACTTTAAAGTCCGATGTGCAATTCTATCTAAGAAACACCCTGCAGGTCGGACTTTAAAGTCCGACCTGCAGGCAAAACTGCAAAATCTAAAAAAATTTAAAAAAAATGAGAAAAAAAAAGATGAAAAGCAAAAGAGGCTAACCGATGGAGTCAATCAACCTTTCTCGAAGGACGTGAGGCATGAAACGGACCAGTTTCGTAGGGTTGCCTCATTATTTTAGCCGTGCTAAAATCGAGGACAACAATGTGCAAAGGGTTTTCTCAAGTAGAAGGAATTGATTTTGAAGAAACATTTGCATTGGTTGCAAGACTTGAGGCTATTAGAATGTTGTTATAATTCTTTGCCTTCAAAGGATACAAGGTATATCAACTGGAGGTCATGTCTACTTTCTTGAATGGTTATTTGAAAGAAGTCTACATAGAACAACCAGAAGGCTTTATGCTGCATGATGATGAAACTTTTGTCTGCCAGTTGAAGAAAGCATTGTATGGTTTAAAGCAAGCTCCAAGAGCATGGTATTCAAGGTTGGATAAGTATCTTAAGGAGCAAAGTTTCAGAAAGGGAAGTGCAGATAGTAATCTATACATAAAAGCAGATGAAAATCACTTTGTTATTTTTGTTGTATATGTGCATGATATAATATTTGGAGGCAACAAGGATATCTTGTGTAAAGAGTTTGTTGATCAGATGCAATCAGAGTTTGAGATGTCAATGCTTGGTGAGCTGTCATATTTTCTTGGTTTACAAATTTCACAACAAGAAAAAGGAATATTTATCTCTCAAACTAAGTATGTCAGAGATATGTTGAAGAAGTTCCAGATGGAAGACAACAAACCAGTAAGTACCCCCATGGTGACTGGATGTAAATTGAGCAAGGTTGATGACTCACCAAAAGTGGATTAGACCTTGTATAGACCCATGATTGGTAGTCTATTATACCTTACTACCTCAAGACCGAATATTGTGCAGGCAGTATGTATGGTGGCAAGATTTCAAGTTGCACCTAAACAATCACATGAGAATGCAGTTAGAAGAATCTCCAGGTACCTACAAGGAACACTTAATTATGGCTTATGGTATCCAAAGAAAGGAGATTTCACTTTATAGGCCTACACTGATGCTGATTGGATAGGCTGTATTGATGATCGAAAAAGCACAAGCGGTGGTGCATTCTTTTTAGGTGACCAATTAGTTTCATGGCACAACAAGAAGCATGATTCAGTCTCCTTATCTACTGTCGAGGTAGAATATATTGATGTTGCTACATGTTTTTCTTATGTGTTATGGATGAAGAAGACTCTCAAGGACATTCGGATAGAAATATCTGACCCTATTTCAATCCGGTGTGATAGCTTAAGTGCAAACAACATTTCAAATAATTCAATTATGCACTCAAGGATGAAGCATACTGCTATCAAACACCACTTTCTTAGAGAGAAGGTTGTATAGCAATAAGTGAAGGTAGAATATGTTCCTACAAGTGAACAAGTTGTTGATATCTTCACAAAACCTCTACCGGTAAACACATTTGAATATCTAAGACACAAGTTAGGAGTTTTCTCACCAAATTTGTGCACTTAAATGTGTATGGAGATCTGTGGTTCAGGGGGAGTTCATAGCCATACATTTTTACTCTTGGACCATATGTTGTACTTAGGAGGAGAATACACATCCCTAGCTTGTTTGTTATTTTCATAGTTGTGTCAGGTGTCTCTTCAATTCACAGGACTGGTAGAATTTTTAGTATTAAAAAGGAAATCAAGTTTTTATACTGCAATACGGATAGGTTTGGGACTTTGGAAAGTTGTCTATTCAATTTGTCTATCTACCAAAGTCACAATCAGCTTGATCGGGAGAGTAACTTCACCGGGGAGAATGTGCTCATTAGTCCATGTTTGTGGTTGTTTTCAGCATCTATTCAATTTGTACTTAATAAAAATCACAAATTGGACCACAGGGTGAAAGGGAAAAGTAGTTTGGCCTACTGGGAGATAAAGTATAGTAGTTCATGAATTACCTGCAAAGGGGGAGACCTCAGAAAGATGTCCTGGCCCTTTGTCATTATTGTCAAAGGGGGAGAAAGTTCACAGTTGGAGAAAGAACCTCAGTTAGAGATAGTTCGTGTATATTGTAAACCTGGGTTGTGGATATTAACTCGATAATACGGGTGTTGACATCAATGCCAAAAGGGGAGATTGTTGGCATTGTATTGTCATTGATGTCAACTAGTATGCAAGATATTATTACTGACATTGGAGATTGTTGGCATGTTGATGTCAATTGGTATGGGATGTCAACTGGTAAGTCTGTCAACTGATAAGAAAGAAAACCCAGTAAGTGTAGTCCGATATAACATGACCTAACCGACAGAATAGTGAAGTGCACAATATGAGGGTTAACCGGTTAGTGTATACTGGTAGCATGTTTGGTCAGTGACCAAAGTTGAACCAACACAATCAAGTGAGCTGGATGTTGACAGAGATGTCACGTGGACTCCAGGAGGTGAATGTGCAGTGGTAGGTGAATGGTGCGTCGGGAAGGTAGTTGCCAACTAAGTCTGTATTAAATGTCGACTGTGAAAAATCAAAGATCAATTACAAAGGATTGCGGCTCAAAGCATATCGAAGGGCAATGATTTTATTCTTTGACATCATGATCGAAGCAAGATATTTGATCGTCTAGTTGATCTAGAGAAAGAAACTGCTAGATCATTTATTGTGATCGACAAAATCAAGACTGATGAACAAAATCCAGTTTGCTAAATATAGTAAACATTCATAGGAAGAATAAAATAGGACAAAGCTTTTTGTTGCACTATTGCAGGTTGTTGATTCAAGAAAGATGAGATCCGATTTGATACGGATTGAGGTCAGTGAAGAAAACCCTAAGCGTGTGAAGTTTGAGTTTTTGTTTTGGCAGGAAAGCATATATATAAATATGTAGATCAAAAACTTAAGTATGTGGATAGTGATAGTTCTGATACTAAATATGATTAGTACAGATGCCAAGCTAACAATATGAGAGGGGGGGTGAATCATTCAAACTTAATCTTCAATAAAAATAATAGATTCAACCTCAGTAACCTTATCAGAAAAACAGTAATGCATGCAGACCCATAAATAGATAAGATCACAAACATATAACACCAGATTTAACATGGAAACCCAAATAGGGAAAAACCACTATGGGATTTCAGACCCACTAAGAAATATACTCTTCTAGAGTATGCTTGGTTAAAAGCAAATCCTGTTAAAGATTACAAACACATTGCTAGATGTGACCCGGTTAAGGGATTTCCCTCAAATCTGTTAGGATCTTCAGCTTGTTAGAAGTGACCTTGTTAAAGGATTTCAAACACTCAATAAGAATGTCACCTTGCTAGAGGATTTTACAAATAAGACTGTTAAGTCCACTCAGTTAAGAGATTTTCTGCTACTTCTCAAAATAACAGTAATAAAAATATGTCTGCAACTTCACATCTAAAAATGTTGAAGCAGATTCTTATTTGCTCAATACAATCAATTCATAGGACTTATCTTGTCCCTCTGCTGGGCTCTATACTATGTTATCAAAATAGGTCTTCAAGATTCTATGCTCGGTAATCACTATGTAGCATCCCTGTGCATACACTTGCCCGCATACATTGTTTATCAACAGTTTCCTATTTATAAACAATCTTCCAACCGCTTAATCTCCTTGATCACATTTCCCATGATCAATCATAGCCATCAAATCTTCAATCTTGTCGAGGTTCAATGTATCCTTTGATCTGAAAACATTTTACCTCGCCTTGGAACTTGTGTTAGGGTATTGCAGTTCAATCTGAGCTGTAGATCTTCCTGCTGATCTTTCTTTACCATAGATTCTTTAACAATCTTCATACATGGCTTACCAATCATTTAATCCTCTCCAGCTCATCAGCTTCCTTCATTAAATATCACATGTAAACATTTAATGCATTCTGTTATAGCTCGGTTGTAACTCGATAAATACTAAACTTCACTCGGTAGACATTCTGCCTTCATTAACCGATAGCGATAACCTTAGGGTTTACTGACTAGGTTCTTTGCTCGGTAACATAGTATAGTATTAACCTTTCAAACAATAGCATATGTAGGATATCAAAACAATCTAAACATCATGATCTCATCATTATCTAACTCGGTAATAGTTGCCCATTGAATAACTTATTCTTCCCCTTATTCATCACATTCTTTATGTGTCTTTTACCGACATCTTTATACTCATCAAATCATACTTCTTAAGATATGACAACATCATACTGAATTAGAAAATCAATTTCTTGACATCAATGACAAAATAATAATATTAAGACAATAATCATCCTTAATCAGTTATATCCATAGTCATCAACAATCTTCTCAATATCCTTATTGAAATGCCAACAATCTCTCATTATAATTGGAATGCCAACAATCTCCCCCTTTGGCATTGATGGCAAAACCAATTGATTTGACTTTATTGATTTGGATTTAGATTGCTGTGAAATTATGAAATGCTCTCCCTCTATCATTAGTCTTCTCCCCGGTTCTGAAATAAAGTCTTCTCCTTCGGTCAGTAGACTTCTCCCCCATACATTAGTCTTCTCCCCCTTTGACAACAATGCCAAAAATGAAAAGAACTAAAAACATAATTTCTTCCTCTGAGAAGCGAATTCCATGCTGTTATGTATCAATTCAGTCTCGGTCAGAGCATTTTGTCTTCAATTCCTGTTCCCTATTTATTGTTTCCTACACACCTTTAGAAAACCTCCTAAAGTGTGTAAATTAGCATCAACTCCTAAAAGATATTTTGTAGAGTCATCGAATTGATGCTTTCACCGAACTCAGTCAGTGAATGGAAGATAGGGGTAGGACCCCTAACTGACTTCTGAAATACTCAAAAGTGTTCTTTGGCAGTGGCTTGGTGAAGATGTCTGCAATTAGTTCCTTTGTGCTAACATACTCCAAAACCACTTTCTTCTCTTGAACTTCTTCTCTAAGATAATGATATTTGATAGAGATGTGCTTTGTCTTAGAGTGCATAACAGGATTCTTTGAAATGTTAATGACACTAGTGTTATCACAGAATATAGTTACTGGCTTGATAACTTGCTCATTTATACCTTCCAATAGTTGTTTGATCCATGCTATATTGGCGCAATTCAGTGCTGCAGCAACATATTCAACTTCTGCTGTTGATTGAGAAACACATCCTTGTTTCTTGCTAAGCCAACTCACTAGTCTTTCTCCTAAAAAGAAAGCTCCTCCACTTGTGCTTTTCCTGTCATCAATGTTGCCTACCCAGTTAGCATCAGTATAAACTTTTAAATCAAAAACATTTCCTTTTTGATATACTAAGCCATAATCTTCAGTGCCTTTTAAGTATCTGAAAATTCTTTTGATTGCCATCATGTGTGTTTCCTTAGGATTTGCAGAAAATCTTGCAACAATACCTACTGCATGTGCTATATCTGTCCTGCTGTGAACAACATATTGCAACTTTCCAATCTTAGATCGGTAAAGTGTCTCATCAACAGATGTAGATTCATCATTCTTTGATAGTTTACAGTTGGTAGTCATAGGAGTACTTACTGGTTTTGAATCCTCCATTCCAAATTTCTTCAAGATTTCCTTTATGTACTTGGATTGGGTAATGAAAATCTCATCTTTGATTTGCAGTATCTCCAGACCTATAAAATATTTTATCTCACCGATTAATGACATCTCAAATTCTTTACTCATTTCATTTCCAAAGTTCTTGCATAGAGAGTCATTTCCACTAAAGATAATATCATCAACAAATATGGCTGAGATCAGTATTCCATTTTCATCATTCTTCATGTACATATTGTTGTTTTCACTTGTTCTTATGAAACCAATTTTGATCAAATATGCAATCTCTCATACCATGCTCTAGGTGCTTGTTTTAGACCATATAAATCTTTGTTCAATTTACATACCTGATCATTATTTTCTCCTTCAACAAATCCTTTAGGTTGTTCAATGAAAACTTCTTCTTCTAATATACCATTCAGAAATGCAGATTTGACATCCATTTGACATACCTTGAAATTCTTGTAAGCATCATATGCCAACAATGTTCTTACTCCTTCAAGTCTTGCCACAGGTGCAAAAGTCTCACCATAATCAATTCCTTCTTCTTGGGCATAACCTTTGCAAACTAGTCTTGCTTTATTCTGAATGACCTCACCTTTTTCATTTAGCTTGTTTCTGAAGATCCACTTTGTACTGATTACATTTTTGTCCTTCGGTCTTGGGACCAATGTCCATGTGTCATTCTTCTTGATTTGATCAATCTCTTTTGTCATAGCATTTATCCAATCTTCACTGTTAAATGCCTCTTTCAGTATTCTCGATTCAAATTCAGATATCAGACATGTGTTCTATCTCAGTTTGTTCCTTGTCATCACTGGATCATTCTTATCTCCTATAATCTAACTTGGTGCATGATTCCTTCTAACATACTTGGCTGATACAGGCTCGGTAGGCTCTGTATGATCTTCTTCATCACTTGGTAACTGGATATTCTCTTCATTTTCTTCAGTAGTCTTCTCGATAGGACTTCTTGGTTGAACATAGACAAATCCTTCATAATCTTCTGGTTCTTTGGAGTTTCCTTCATCATTTATTTATGCAAATTCATCAATTTTCACATTTGCACTTTCTACTATTTTGTTAGATGATTTTATCAGACATTTAAATGCTTTGCTTCTAGAAGAATAACCTAGAAATGTTCCTTCTTCACTTTTCTGATCAAACTTACCATTTCTATCATCTTTGTGAACATAGCATCTACTCCCAAAGATTTTAAAATAACTTAAATTAGGTTTCTTGTCATACCAGATTTCATAAGGTGTCTTCAAAGTTCCTTTCTTCAGTTGTACTCGGTTCAGGGTGTAAACTACTGTGCTTATTGCTTCTCTCCAAAATGTTTGTGGAACTTTCTTTTCAATCATCAAGGTTCTAGCACAATCTACAATAGATCTGTTCCTTCTCTCAGCTATCCCATTCTGTTGTGGAGTTCTCGGTGCAGAGACTTGTCTTTTTATACCATGATCATTGCAAAATAAGTTGAACTCATCAGAAGTAAACTCTCCTCCTCTATCTGATATGAGACATTTCAGTTGTCTTCCTGTTTCATTTTCAACTCTAACCTTGTACCATTTAAACATTTGAAAAGCTTTTGATTTTTCTTTTAAAAACATTACTGACATCATCCTTGAGTAATCATCCACAAATAATATGAAATATTTATCACCATAATAACTCTGAACTTTCATAGGACCACAAAGATCAGTATGCACAAGATCTAAAATTCCCTTAGAAGTGTAGGACTTACTTGTAAAGCTTGATCTTGTCATCTTACCCATCTAGCATCATTGGCACATAGCATTCTCAAGTTTTTCAAGACTCAGTAGACCTCTTACTCGGTGCTTCTTACTTATTTTGATCAGATTATCAAAATTAACATGACAAAACCTTTTATGACATAACCAGGTATCATCTATCCTTGCATATAGACATTTATTCCAAGTTGAGTCAAGATGAAATGTATTACCTCTTGTTTGTGTCCCAGTAGCAGCTAACTTTCCATGCTTGTCATGAACTTTGACAATTCCTTTTTCAAACTCTATTCGGTAACCCATGTTGTTTAGCTATGCTACACTCAACAAATTGTATTTCAAACCTTCAACCCAATAAACATCATTACATTTAGCATTGTCAAGAAGTGTTATGGATCCTTTACCTCTTACCAGACATGGTGCATCATTACCAAATCTTACATAGCCTCCATCATAATCATCTAATTTAATAAATTTATGTTTATCACCTGTCATGTGATGTGAGCAACCATTATCTATGATCCAAGAATCATTAGTATTTATATGAGATATTAAAGCTTTTTCTTCATACCTTTCTTTATCTGATCCATCTTTGATAGCCACATAAACAACTTCCTCTATATCAGTTTCATCTGATTTATCATCATTAGATTCCTCATCAGCTATTAGGCATGTCTTTTTATCTCTTCTCCTGAAGTCTCGGTGTCCTCTGTAATGATTATCTTTCTATCTGTCATCTCGATAATTTCTCTTTTCACTAGATTCTTTGTCAGGACAGTTAGAAGCCATATGTTCTATCTTATCACAATTGAAACATTTTAAAAGTAGCTTTCCTTTATACTTACCTTTGCCTCTTGGTAACCTTTTGGCTAATAGTGCTTCAAACTCTTCTTGCTTTCTGATTTCCTCATACAGTTTGTTTACCTCCTCCATGTTTTTGCAAAATCTTTCACTTGCTCCACTGTGATTCCTTTCAGAGTACTTATACTTTCTATCATTGTAATCATTAGATTCATCAAGATTAAAAGAACTAAATGTAGATTCAACTTTATTTACTGATGACCCACTGTTATCAAAGTTACTTAACTCAAATGCATGTAGTTTACCAATAGTATCATCTAAAGAAACTGGCATATTGGGTACAGACCTCAATTCATTGATTGCAGAGACTCGGATTGCATAGGCAGGTAGAAGGGTTCTCAACATCTTACTTGTTACATCCTTTTCTTCAATAGTTCCTCTGCTCCTTTGATTTGATTTACAATCTCCTTTAGTCTTGTACTATACTGGGTTATGTTCTCACCTTCATTCATCCTCATAGATTCAAGTTGTCCTCTTAGACTATCCACTTTTTCTCTTTGAACATGTTCATCTCCACCATACACAGATATGAGCTTAGTCCACATTGCCTTAGCATCATTACATCCTTCTAGATCATTAAACTCTTAGTCAGTCAATGCAGATGTTATTTCAATCATTGCTTGAATATGTTCTTGCTTTGCCTTTATCTCTTCCATTGTCAATGGATAGGTGCTTGGTGTGATGAAATCATTCTCCAGATAATAGATAGCATATTCTCTAATTCCTGATAGATGCAGCGTCATCCTTTTCTGCCATGTAGAGAAACTTGACTTATTCAGCTTCGGTGCATCCCTCTTATACATCTTTTGGATCTTTAACTCAATTGCCTTTAAACTTTTCTTCTGGAGTCCAAAGCTCTAATACCAATTGATAGTTCTGATACTAAATATGATTAGTACAGATGCCAAGCTAACAATATGAGAGGGGAGGGTGAATCATTCAAACTTAATCTTCAATAAAAACAATAGATTCAACCTCGGTAACCTTATCAGAAAAATAGTAATGCATGCAGACCCATAAATAGATAAGATCACAAACATATTACACCAGATTTAACGTGGAAACCCAAATAGGGAAAAACCACTGTGGCATTTCGGACCCACTAAGAAATATACTCTTCTAGAGTATGCTCGGTTAAAAGCAAATCCTGTTAAAGATTACAAACACATTGCTAGATGTGACTTGGCTAAGGGATTTCCCTCAGATCTGTTAGGATCTTCACCTTGTTAGAAGTGACCTTGTTAAAGGATTTCAAACACTCAATAAGAATGTCACCTTGCTAGAGGATTTTACAAATAAGACTGTTAAGTCCACTTGGTTAAGAGATTTTCTGCTACTTCTCAAAATAACAGTAATAAAAATATATTGCATCTTCACATCTAAAAATGTTGAAGAAAATTCTTATTTGCTCAATACAATCAATTCATAGGACTTATCTTGTCCCTCTGCTGGGCTCTATACTATGTTATCAAAATAGGTCTTCAAGCTTCTATGCTTGGTAATCACTATGTAGCATCCCTGTGCATACACTTGCCCGCATACATTGTTTATCAACAGTTTCCTATTTATAAACAATCTTCCAACCGCTTAATCTCCTTGATCACATTTCCCATGATCAATCATAGCCATCAAATCTTCAATCTTGTCGAGGTTCAATGTATCCTTTGATCTGAAAACATTTTACCTCGCCTTGGAACTTGTGTTAGGGTATTGCAGTTCAATCTGAGCTATAGATCTTCCTGCTGATCTTTCTTTACCATAGATTCTTTAACAATCTTCATACACGGCTTACCAATCATTTAATCCTCTCCAGCTCATTAGCTTCCTTCATTAAATATCACATGTAAACATTTAATGCATTCTGTTATAGCTCGGTTGTAACTCGGTAAATACTAAACTTCACTCGGTAGACATTCTGCCTTCATTAACCGATAGCGATAACCTTAGGGTTTACCAACTAGGTTCTTTGCTCGGTAACATAGTATAGTATTAACCTTTCAAACAATAGCATATGTAGGATATCAAAACAATCTAAACATCATGATCTCATCATTGTCTAACTCGGTAATAGTTGCCCATTGAATAACTTATTCTTCCCCTTATTCATCACATTCTTTATGTGTCTTTTACCTACATCTTTATACTCATCAAATCATATTCTTAAGATATGACAACATCATACTGAATTAGAAAATCAATTTCTTGACATCAATGACAAAATAATAATATTAAGACAATAATCATCCTTAATCAGTTATATCCATAGTCATCAACAATCTTCTCAATATCCTTATTGAAATGCCAACAATCTTTCATTATAATTGGAATGCTAACCTTCTTCTTGTCTGTTATAATGCCAATAGATAGAGGATGCTTGATGAGAAATTTATGATAAAGTGAATCTCTGCAAGGCAAGAGTTGACTAGTCTAAGTGTGATAAGGAAGGTTTAATCGGCAAGGGTTAAGGTAATCAGTAAGGAAGGTTTAATAGGAAAGGGTTAAGGTAATCGATAAACTGTTACAGAGGTCAATAGTCTGTTAAACCGATAGGGTTTGAACCGGTAAAATATAAACAGAGAGTGAAGGAGAGAAAAGTGAGTTTCAGATAAGATCCGACAAGGCTGAAATTGAGTTGTAGAGGATTCAAAAAGTAAGAACAGAAGACTGGTAGAAAAGAGAAGTAGTGAAACAAAAAAGAAGTTTAACCGACATAGTGAATAGTTTCCAGATGTTACAAAACTCATTTATAACTAGCTGTTTATCATTTTATTGATTTATATCTCATTGTATTTCATTAAGTGGGTGCTCGATGTAGGGGTTGGTGCTCCTTGGGTTGGTGCCCTAGACATTGTAAAATTGTTATTTCATTGTGAGGTTGGATTGGAGCAATAGATCTCCAACAACATTTCTCACCGAGGTTTTTCCCACATTAGGTTTTCCTCATATATCGAGTGTTATGTGATGTGCTCTTGTGTGTGATTGCTTGTTAGTGCTTTCATTATCCTACCAGTTGGACACATTGTTTGAAATTGTTAACAATCACTAATTCACCCCCCTCTCAGTGATATCTTGTGTTCTATGTTACCTCCTTTAATTCATGAAACAACCATTTAAACATGGTGAACATGTCAATTGCATGCTCTCGAGCCATACCCAACACATTCTCATAACCTTACTTTTTATCACTAAGCTCTGCACATTTTGGGTGAAGGTCCTCATGAATCGTTGCACCCTCATTACCAGAATCATGGGGTGGGGAATGAGTGGTTTGAAGATTATCGTTGTCTGGATCCTTGCTATCTTTTTTATCGCTCATAGAATCCTTAGGAATAGCTTTGGTACAACTAGAAGCAGGGGAGTCATTTCCAGCTGAGGTGGAAGAGGAAGAAACCACAATTTTGCACAAAATTTTAAAAGTTTTCTCAATAACACATTAGAATATTTGGAATCAAGAAACATAGAAGAACAAGAAGAGTCCAAGAAATATTTTAGGACCACACAACAAAGATCCCCCTCATGAGAAATCAATTTAGGTGCATAAGGGAGATCCTATGTGCTCTCAAACAATAAGATTTCTCAACACTCATGTTTCATCCAAATCACAACAATGGAAAGAAAAGACAATTATTGGGAAAGTCTAGAACTAAAAAATAAAGCTTTCAACTCTTCAAAAATGGATCTCTGAGTCGTATTATAATGTATTTGAATCTTTGTTGCTTCCAAACAGGTATTTCTTTGTATTTTTTCTATTAAGGATTCAAGGGAAAAGATCTTAAATAACGAGCCTTGGGAAATCCATGGTAAGTTCTTAGGGATTAAAACTTGGACCTCCCTATTTGATCTCTCCTTTTGTTCCCCCTCCCTTATATTCCTTATTGGGTCACTCTCCCAAATGTCCCTTTTGAGTTATGGGATTTCTCCCTTTTGAAGAAAATGGGAAACTTAGTGGGCTCATTTGTGAAGCTTGATGATGAATCTTTCATTGATGATTTAAACCCTTAAGCATAAATACAAGTATTATTCAAATATTTAGTTCCACTCCAACCTCAATTAATATTTGATAGATGACTTTGGGGTCTGGTATCAACATCTAAAATTGGAAAGAGTTGCAAGTTCTTCTTTGTAGACCATTTCCTCCCTTGCTTCCTCTCCACAGTTCAAGGTTCCCTTGGCTTTGTCAAAGCTCTTCTCTCAGAGACTAGAAAAATCCCCTACCATTTTTAATTGGGACCATCTCTTTAAAGAGAATGGTGAATCCTCATATATAGTGATTGCTCCAACCATCCTAGACCCCTATTCATAAACTCTTGGAGAAGAGCCACACATTGTCTCTCATCTAGATGGCATGATATTGAATAATAAAACTACTATCATAAAAATGGTTGAAGACATGTTATACAACATGAAAGATCTATCATTAGAAATAGTGGAGAAAATATTAAGAGAGAGTAATGGAGAGATATTAAAACATTCTACCACTAGACAAATTGGGGAGGTTCTATTCAATAATGGAGGTAAAGCATTGCAAATTTAGATAGATTCTTAATTCAATAAGGTAACTAATCAACATCCATTTTGAAATACTTTAGGTTCACTGACAAAATAGACAATCCCTTTGTCAATAGTCCAAACCCAGTGGGTAGTGGAGTTGGGTAGTTCTCCCAAAACTATAGGGAAAAAGAAAAATCTTAATAATACTAAAATTGATAAAGAATTTGTAGCAAGAATTCAAGCAATGATTGAAAATCCCTAAGATCGGGGATATTATAGTGCTCTCCTCAAGAATCATCAAGGTCTTTTTGTGGAATGTTAGGGGCTTAAACACCCATAACAAAATATGTGTGATTTGAAATATCCCACCTTATTATGTACTTCTGAATTCAAGTTTTGGATTTTTTTTCTTTTTTATGAGTTTTTGAAGTTTATGGAAAATGAATGCAGTTAATGGAAAATGCTTGGATATTGAAATTCTTAAAGGAAAATACAACTCTAGGTAATTTTCAAATTGAAAACTTTACTTCAAAACCCTTAATATGGAAGCAGGGAATTAATTATTCAATACATACCAAGTTAGGTATTGGCAATTTAATAATTTTCAAAATGTTAATTTTTGCACCAAATCCTACATTCCATAATGCTTGACCATAATAACCCCAATGTGCCTCATGCTAAATTTTGCGTTGAAAACATGGCACAAATTCCCATGTAACCCTTCTAATTGTGTATGGTTGGCCCTTGAATTAATCAAATTAACTTCAATCTGCCTTGGAATTTGTGCAAATATGTGTACTATATGTTATACCAAATATGTACTTCAAAAACTGCAAATAAAACCTTGAATAATCACTACAAATTGATCAGGTGAATCACCAACATAACCCTTGGATATAGTTTTTAGCAAAGTATTCTTGGTTGATATTTCACACCTATAAATATTATCCTTCTTGAGGGATTTCATCCTAAAAAAGTTATAAAAATTTGTTAACCAACAAGCCCCTCTCAATTTCTCTCCAAAATATCAAAACATGAATGCTAATAATGAGCTATTATGAACCATTTTATAATTTACTCAAAACCCACAATTTGGAGAAATGAAATGCACTTTAATAATTTAATTTAATTTCAATTAAACATAGGAAAAGGATAATTTAAATAAATAAATGTATTTATTTAAATGAGAAATAAGGCTAGAAGAGGATAAATGAATTAATTAAATAAATAAAGATTTATTTAATTAATAGAAGAATTAAGCTTAGATAATTAAATAAAAAAAATATTTATTTAATTAGACATGACAATTTTGGGTGTCTACATTTTGCCCCTCTTTGAGACAATGTGGCTTGTCGCGTTGTTTCAAAGAAGATAAGATGAACTGATACAAAGTTGCCCCAGAATGGGAATGATATGCCCCCTCGAGAGATTGGATGAAAATGTCTGAAAAGATTGCAGACAATCTCTCGATAAGAAAGACAAGATAGAATGGATTGACCGGATAAAGTGACAAAGTTACGGGATAATGGAGACTAGATAAAGGCTAGGGGTAGTCTATAAGATAGACCACGGGGGAAAATACATCCTCATTGTCATCTACACATCCACAAGAGCATATTGCAGAGCGAAAATAGAGCAGGAGCAGTCAGCAGCGAAGGATTTCACTCACAGATTCGACCGCGTTCGCCGATTCCAGAGGCCAGCAGAGGCAGGAGAGCCGGTAAGTACCACCAAACCTCCTCGTACTTTGACGCATTTAATTTTTTCATTAATGCATGTCGAATAGGGTAATAAATGCGCTTAGACTAGGGTCCAAAAAGTGTCAAAAAATGTTTAGGCGCGTCTGCGTTGGTGCCAGGCGCGTCTGTGTTCGCTAGGCGCGTTTGTGTTTGTGCCAGGCGCGTCTATGTATGGGCCCGCGTCTGTGTCAAATGCGGCCGCGTCTGTGCTGTTCAGGCGCGTTTGTGCCAAGAAGGCACGTCTATGTCAACTAGGCGCGTCTATGCAGAGCATAGGCACATTTGTGTCAGGCAGGTGCATCTGTGTTGTTCAGGCGCGTCTATGCAGTCTTTGAGCGCGTTTATGTCATGTAAGCGCATTTGCGTTTGAAAAGTATGAATTTGCATCTTCTAGGTCAAATCGGTAGTTCTGTGATGAACATACGCTGTCGATTGGATAAGCTGCGGAGAGGATACACTCAAGCAGGTCCTCTAGGAAGACTAGGATAGATCAAGGCACTTTGTGATGACCAGGGAGTACTGAAATATGAGCAGCACTTTGTGATGAATAGGGAGTGCAAATGTGAGTAACACTTTGTGATGAACAGTGAGTGTCACACACGTAGTACTTTGTGATGAACAGTGAGTGTCACTAGGGTAGATAGCGAGATGCATTTTGTGATAAACAGTGAATGCCACTATAACTGACATGATTGAGTTGTTTGACTGCAGGAGTATTTGCCGATGCTAGAGTCACAGGAGAGATTCCCGTCGACACAGAGGTTGCGACCTGAGTTGTCGCTCGAGGACAGAGCTGCCATTGAGGAGATGGGTTTGAGACATGTGCTGTATGTGCCTGAGTTTTGGGCAAACATGGGTTTGCTGACTGCGCTGGCTGAGAGATGGCACTCTGAGACGTGCACATTTCATCTGCCGATGGGTGAGATGACAGTCACCCTGGAGGATGTATACAGGATTCTGCGGGTGCCGATCGATGGGGAGCTGATCCCATACGATCGAGATGGAGACAGGGAGGCATTGAGATGGGTATTTTAGGACCCTGGATTGGAGATGAGGGCAGGACATGTGGCATGGGACACCATGACAACCACAGGGTTAGCATTGCCGGCAGTGATCGGAGGAGCTATCAGTGGGTTCCTATGTCCGGATAGGGCGACACGGGGGTTGGCTGTGGGCTGGGGGGAGCATTGGAGACACTGGTGACACAACACACCAGATATGCCTGGGGACCATGTGTGTTGGTAAACTTGTATTACGAGCTTCATCAGTTTGTTTATCATGGATCAGTGGGATTGGGCTGTGGAGTGACACTGCTGCAGGTATGGGCCTACGAGCATCTGCCGGTTACCCGACTGATACACTTCAGGGGCAGAGGTCATGGACACAACTTTGTGCATTTGTATGACATGATCACATCACAGCCGCGGATTGACAGGCTAGAGTATTGGCGGCGGGTGATTGATGACATTGATGAGGTCATATGGAGACCATATCTAGGCTGCGAGCAGTGGGAGGATGATGCAGTCGAGCTGCCGTACACCTTCCAGAGTAGGTACCTGATTGGGCGGATGCCCTATGTGCTAGAGAGGCAGCTAGTAGACAGGATTGGCCGACAGTTTGGCTGGATTCAGAGGATGCCCCGGGGATTAGGCATGTATGCCCGCACAGTCAGAGATCAGGCATAGTTTGGGCCGCTACTGTCATATGATCAGGTAGTGACACAGTTGGTGGAGATGATACCTCTACCTTGGGACATGTGGCCTGAGATCGAGGATGCCGGGATGGATGCTGAGTATACAACATATTGGGCAGAGCATCCATTCCATTGATTGACAAATCTAGGAGAGGCACTGGAGGGAGATGGTGGTGGTGACGAGGATGATGGTGGAGGCGAGGGGGGTAGAGGCCGACGGAGGAGGAGAGGAGTAGTTGGAGAGAGGCGAGTTGCACCTCGGAGGGAGGGTGGAGAGGAGAGGTAGGCTCGGGTGGTGAGGGGTCGCGGTGGATTGCCTTTATAGGTACCAGCAACATAGGGTCCCAGGCAGGTGCAGATACAGGGACAGGGACAGAGACAGGTACCAGTACAGGCATAGGGGCAGGCACCCGCAGAGGAGGAGCCATAGGCAGGGGCAGAGGCAGAGGGGGTTGACCCAGTGGAGGCTGAGCTGCTGGATCTGAGGGAGATCTGCCAGGGCCAGGCAGATGAGATCTAGGATTTGGAGAGGGAGAGGGATCGACTCAGGACTAGGCTCAGGGATACTGAGCGAGAGCGGGATCAGGCTATCTAGCGCTACACAGAGGCTGAGACAGCACTGAGGGCTTGGAGGCAGGCAACAGAGGACATAGGGGCCAGATATGCTTATGTCCTATGGGAAGGAGAGGAGATAGCCTATTGGAGGGACCTCTACTATGGTGCAGTGCCAGCAGATCAGTGGGTGAGGAGCTTTCATAGACCGTTGCGTACAACGACAGCTACGGGAGGGAGCTGGAGGAGATAGGATTCGAGTGGTGGGGTCATGGGTCCTCCGCCACCACCAGATAGAGGAGACAGGCAGGATGATCCTAGGGTGGGTCCTTCAGGGGCTCAGATTCCACCGAGGCCAGGCGGCTCCGAGGGAGGGAGTTGATCATAGCCTTAGAGGGCTCCCTTTGTATCAGTTTTGTACCATTTTTGTATTGTAGACACCTGCGGGTGCTTTTGTAGCCATATTATTTTGACATCATTGTATCATGACACTTTATATATATATATATATATATATATATATATGAGATGATTCATCTTTGCAGCAGCTATATGCATGTGTACCTATGTGATGAGATGTTCTTATGTGATTCTTATGATATGGATGCAAATATGTATATGATGCAATGCAATATATTTTTGTTCTTTTATATTTTAGATGTGTATGCATGATGCAAATGTGAATGTATGTAATGTAGATGAATATGATAATGCAAATAATTATTTACATGATGGAAATGTAAAATGTGCTAATATGTGTTGTGTGCAGGATGTGATGTAATTGTGATATCTATATGTATGTATGAAATGCTTATATGTGGTAATGCAGGTGAAATTACATGAAATGCAAATGTTTTTGGTGTGTCATTATACTCAGTCATGTGATAGCCAGCTACGCAGACTCGAGAAGGATGATGGAAGTCAATCAAGAAAGGGGGGATGAAAGACAGAAGATATGAAAGTGGAAGAGCTTCTTGTGTGTTATCATCATTGAGCTTTATTATGGCAAAATAGGTTATGACAATCGAGGCATATGGTCGACCCAGAAAGTCATTGTACCTGTTTGCATGGAGATAAGACAGTCACAAACAAGGAATGCCCCAGTTCACACTAGACTCACAGTGTCCTCATATCCTTGGACAAGTCATAGCATTACTAAGAAACAATCCACAAACAGCAAATACAAATAGGTGACGATACCCCATCCTCGCCTTTCTAGTCAAAGACATCCTGGAGATAGAATCTCTAGTCAAAGACATCCCGGAAAAGCTAAAAGACATGTCACCAAAAAGATAAAATCAAAAGAAAACCAAGACTCGACACCAACATCCACTGTAGTCCTCAAGTTTAGTGTCTCTTGTCACTTGTGTAAGTCTTATTTGATTGTGGTCACAATGTTTACTTTCACAAAAAGGATAGATAGCACTGAACCATAATGTTGTCTGAGTCTGTTGAAAGATTTGATTTGTTGAAGCCCTTTGTTGCTACTGTGTCTCATCTAAAACTGACTAAATCTAGGAAACTGATACTTTATTGCGGAGAAGATGAAACTTTATTGCGGATCTGTGATGCAAATGTTGCTTTATTGCGGATTGTGCGCGGATAAACTGAAGAAAGCTGGAAGAAACTGTACTCCTCAAAACATGTGATGTTCTTAGTTCCACACCCATTACTAGATGTAGGATTTGCCTTAGCCACATATAGGATCTGATTTATTATGGATGGAAAGGGGTGTAAAGGGAGGTTTTATTATGAATGGCTAACAAATCTTGGGTAGATCAATAACAAGCCATCATAGGAATGGGTAAGTTTATTATGAACGAATAGGTTGTGAGTGTGTGCAAAGTGAAATGATGAAAGAGAGTCCTGAAGGAGGGAGGAGCAATGTCTCTATGCATGGCGCTGGTGACCCAGTTTTCACCATGGTACTTGCCCAGGGTGCCACCCAAGTGGTTTTCACCGTTGGACGAAATTATTTCTCTTTACTTTTTCTGATTTTTCAATGTTTTTTGTGTCACAAGGCGCCTGTTTGCCAGGTTTTCACCATGTAACGATTTTTTTTGTTTTATAATTTTTTTTGTATTTTTGAATTAGGATACTCTGAAGAGCTATGTGTAGAACCTGTGAAGGTGCATGCTGTTGATAGGATCCTCTAAAGGTTCACCTTCTATAGTTGAGAGCTGATATGCACCAGATCCATATGCTGCTGTAATAATGTAAGGACCAAGCCAATTTGGTTCGAACTTGCCCTTCTTCTCTCTATCTTGCTGATTTTTGGGATTTTCTCTGTGAACCAAGTCACCTACCTCAAATGTGTGAGGCTTTACATTGTGATTGTAGTTGCATTGTTCCTTGACTGAATGATATGTTGCTCGAGTGACTGTCTTCCTTGATAAAGGAATTGAGATAGAATTGCTAGTGTGTGGACTACGTAGGCCCATATGTGTGTCACCTAAAGAAGTTTGGGCATCCCTGATAACAAAGTCCTTCGAGGAAGCCCCATTAAAGGTCCTTGATGTATCACCAGAAGGGAAAGGATGTGAGGAACAAGTGGATGAGTGATGAAGGCTTATGATTGCGAAAAGAAGTGAAAGTAGGATAGCATGATGGAGACTTAGGATCAACAAGTATGTTTTTTGACTTAAAATTGTAGAACTTTTGCCCCCAGTTATTTTGATATTAGGGGAGATCAACTCTTTCTCTTTTTGCTTCATAGGATTTTTATCCTTGACTTTGATTTTTGTAGAGTCCAATAGCTTTTGATTATGATTTAGACTAAAGGACTTTTCTTTATTATTGACTTTTAGATTTTTCTTTTCAAAGCTTGATTTTTGATCCCCAATGAGTAAGGGCTTTTGTAATTCTTGTTGATCCAAGTCTGGAAATGGAGTGGAAATGGAATGAGTGGATGAAATGGTAAGGCTATGTGAGTTATCAAGAGGGTTGGTAATACGCTGAATAGATTCTTCGCTGGAACCACTCTTAGGACTATTGATATCAAGAGATGCTTGCACCACTAGAGGAGATTTACATTCGGACTTAGTAGCCACAACACTAGGTGGTTCATACCCAATTCCTTGGTATTGCAAATTGTTTGTAGATTGTTCTTGTTGACAAAATGTGTTAGGAGATAGTGGGAGTTGGTCAACATGAAATATATACTCTCCACATCCTAGGTCTTTAATCTTGAACTTTTCTTTTAGCTCTGCTTGTTTTGATGTAGAAGCTTTTAATGATTCTGGATCCACATATGTCGATGAAGGAACAGCTTCGCGATTGACTGGAATTGTTATTTCTGACCGAGGTTGCAGATTGTTGCAATATATGAATGGATTTGGATTCGCTTTGACGGTCACTTCAACTCCATTGTGTGGGAACTTGATACATCGATGATATGTAGATGGGACTGCGCTCATCTCATGAATCCATGGATGTCCCAAGAGTATGTTGTATGTGTATATATATATATATATACATACATATATACATATATATGTATATATATATGTATGTATGTACATACATATATACATATATATGTATATATATATATGTATGTATGTATATATATATATACATATATATATATATGTATGTATATATATATACATATATATATATGTATGTGTGTATATATATACATACATATATATATATATATATATATATATATATATATATATATATATATATATATATATATATATATATATATATATATATATATATATATATATATATATATATATCTCATAGTGTTACTATCACCAACTATCCATCTAACTCTAGATAATCTTATAAGGATGTGAAAAATGTCATCACAGGTGCATAGAAAAATATGCTAATCCACACCAGGCTATTGATATAAATTAGAAAAATACTATGTAAAGTGAAAATTATTCCTGTGATGGTGCAAAAATTACCCCCAATTTTTATATGATGATAGGATCTAATCATCATGCCATCCTCCAACATTATAGTAGTGGTCCCAACCTTTCCAATCTATCTAAACAACTGATGTCTTCAAAGTACAATATGAAAACTTCATGACCAAAAATGTAGGACAACCACCTATCAACAGTGTGTAAATTAGAAACAAATAGGATAAGGATGGAACATGCCTTTCCTCATGCTCATCTTTATATCATGGACCATAGACCATTCAAAACTCAACACCTTGAAGCACAAAATCAAATGTTTCCATGACATTCACTTCACATGTCTCAACTACCAAAAATATGACAACATTATGTTCCAACAATGAATCATCATAATCATGATGTAGTGTCAAAACACAAATAGAATCACTGATATTTCCAAGGGTATCTAAACTCCCACACAAATCTAAGTCACAAAATTTTCCATCGTCAAGTACATGCATATCTTTGTTAGCCGATCCACTAGGTGTCTGCTCAACTTTTTTATCCATAACCATGACTTGAGCCTTTGATGGGCTCTCCAAATAATGCGACTCATGATTCCACAATGTGGATATAGATCATCATCAAGCTGGAAACTACACTCCAACTCAAAAAGTGAGTTGTCATGAGGCATGCCAACAGTCATCTCAAACAATGGGTTATCAATGAACACCAAGAATTGACTCTTTCAATCACGATCAAAGGAAGACATCTGATGAATTATTGTTATGTATAAATAAATCAAAATTCCTTTCAACTATGCCTCCATGGTTGCCACAACTCTTTGGTGCCTCTTTTATTTCATCCTTGAAGTTGCTAGGTCTCTGCTCTAAATCAGCTTCAAGCAAAAAAAAATCTTATTTATGTTAAAAAGCATTATTTCTTTCAATGTCATCTTTAATATATGGCCCTTGAGATGAGGTAACAACATCATTAGAATCTAAAGGAATTTCATAAATAAGCTTGTTCTGAAAGTCAAAGCAAAATCCTCTCATTTCACTAAAGTGAAAGAAAGAATCATGAAATATTTCTTCCTTAACTGACTTTACTTCAGATTGAACATTATTGCACCCATCATTCTTGATAGATGCACAAGAAGAATTAACTCATTCCTTAAGATCTGTAATGCCTCACTAAGGAACCCCAGAGGACAATAACTAATTAACCAACTAAACATAGCAATAATTTATTTTTTAAAACAAATTACATAACATTACAAACTCATCAGGAAATTAAATATAACATTAGCACATGTAGAAGACAATAAATCTCATGACTAAGTCCTAATGCGGGTTCCCTAACGTCACTACCTAAGAAACACTCTTAAAAACCTAAATAATTCAAACCATAATAATAATCATGACAAAACATTTATATGAGTAAACATATCTTACATTAGATTTATTTTAATCACCAATTTAAGTATTCCTATGATACTATTTGCAAAGAGATAATAATACATCCAAGCATACAAGAGTGGTTGGTACCAACATCAAACCACTTAACACTAATATAGAATTACATTATTTTGATTCCATCAAATTACTCTACATTACATCAATCTCCCTAAGGGAGTGTTGAACATCTAGTAGAGAGAGAAAACTGGAAATAAGACATAAGATCCATCCAATGCACGAACATATCCATTGATTGCCAATGGGGGTAAGCAACAACCTCTCAACCATGTGGAACCCTTAGGTCCACCCCACCATTCTCAAGAGATAATCACAAGGACCCACACAATATAAGAAAACAAGGCTGACAAACCAACACCAAAGAAGACACAAGGACACAAGGGTACACATGAATAAACATGACTTATCACAAGGTTCCACCAAAGGCTTCAAACCACCACATAGGATAGGGTACTAGGATACAACTAGGGAAGAGTGTCATTGCATAGACTCACATGGGTTTTCTTGGCAGTCTGACCCTCTCCTAACTCCAGACCTTGATTCCCATGGAGAACTCTCGTGGAATCCTCTCATGAAGACAAGGATGTTTGATCGCACTAGCACCAATCATCCCCTAGATGGACATGCCTTCCCACTCCCATCCTTTGTCTATATGATCACTAAGGAAATGGGCAGGGAAATCACAATTATCTTGATTAATGTGTTTTTCCCTCCCGTGAGTTCATTAATTAAGTTATCACTTGATTACAAAACTCACAATGGGTTTCCCTGACAGACACTTTAGGGCCTCGACGCCCAATTGTGAGCCACTCTTCCTAATTTGCACCTATACACCTCTAACATAGGGTTCCATCTCAAGGTATGATAAAAATAAATAGAATATATAGAAGAAATGAATCATTCATGAATCCATAATCAAGAATCAAAATCATAGATCATACACAGGGCCTCTTTAGGTCTTATCCATCAGGATACATCAATCAATCCACTTCCAAATGTAGTAACCATTGGATTTATTTACATATAAAAATTAAGGAAAATATGAAAAAAAATATTCAATCCAATTGATGCCATACAAATCCCAAAATATAGAAATAACAAAGAATTAATCCATCCTAAGCTTTTGGAAACCACTGGGGAACCTACGGACCAAAACCTAGAAATTGTGCATCTGACACTTCTTGTTGTGTATATGTCTCTTCTTTCTGTGCATATGTTAATTCTTACTACAAACATGTTAATTTTTTCTGCGCTTTTGTTCATTGTAACTGTGCATATGAAACAAACCTTGTGCAGACAAAAACAGGGGTCTTCGGGCTCCAAATTGGGTATCAATTTGGACATGGAAGTGAAATCAGGAAAATATCCATTTGAGGGGTGTCTATTTTGTTGGGAAAAATGGTGTCTCAACCTTGCATTTATGTGAGGTTACTATTTATAGTAAGTTTTCATTTGAGCACGAAATGGTGCGAAACTCTCCCTGAAGCTTCTGGTTGGCTAGATAAGCATTCCGGTAAAGTTTCGTCGCAAGGTCACAGCTAGTTTTGAAGATATTAAAGTTTTCGTCTTGGAGGGGTGCAATAAAATATTTAAACTTAATTTTGGGGACTTTAGAGGCTCCGAAACACCTTGAAAAGTGGCCGTAACCGGCGAAGCGGGTTACGAGGTGATAGAGCACTTCGCGAGCTTTCCGGCGCTTCAAACGGTTCGTCAATCGGACACCCAGTTCTCAAGTTATGGCCTCCGGAAGTTTTTACTCCTGAAATAGGAAAAAATAATTTGTATCGAATACATAAATGAGCTGTAAAAGGGAGCGACATGTGTTGATGTGTGCTTTAACATGTCATAGAGCATCTAGAAGGGAGATAAGGTCGGCTACACCTTATTGGGTGGTTTTAGCCCATGGTTTTGTAATACCGTTTGATGGTTTCTTGTATTGTATCTCCTATTTATGAGGTGTGTGAGATAGAGGTTGTGTGTAAGAGTCTTATGGCTATTGAGTTGCCTCTGAATCTCTGATTAGTGGTACTCCTGCGAAGAGCTTGCTCTGCAAGTATTTTGTAATCTATTTTTTATTGCTGAATAAAATATTGAGCTGCTTTTGGAGGGTGGGGTTTTTCTCCCGAAAGGGTTTTCCCCACGTAAATCATTGTGTTGTGGTATGAATGCTATTATATCTATTTCCATTTTCTGTAACTGTTGTAATGATCTGAAAAAGTTTTGCATTACCCTCCTCTCAAGGTTAGTGTAGGAAGTTGTTTCCGCTACTTAACTTCCTTACATATTTCCCTTCTAGAAAGAACTTCAACTTAAGATTCATAAAAATATTACAAGATGCTAAAACCTAAAAAAACCCACTGAAAAACTTCATTGGAGAGGGCCTACTAACTTAGAATTCAAAACTCATACGGACATAATTCAAAATCTAATATAGACAACATAAGAGGATATAAATACACAAATATACAATTCCAAATATAATTATAACTCTAATTTATAAGAGAGCCACAAAACCCTAATACATTTTCAAAGAAACCAAGAGAAGGAAGAGGAACTTTTCAAGCAAATTCAACAATGAAATTTCAGAAATTTAAACTTCTTTCAAACAAAAACCAAGGAAATTGAATACATCAAATCATTCCCTAAATTCAAACCAAGACAAGGTTCATTTCAATTGTACTTAAACCGTAAACAATTCCAAGGAAAGCAAAAGAAATAGGAATGCATTCAAAATCCTCTACACCCATGCTTGCCCAAAAAAGAAGATAAATTCAAATAACCAAAAAAGCATTGAAAACAACATTCTTTCTTTCTTAAAACAACACATAATAATTCTCCTACCTTGGGGTCTCAAAACCCTACCTCAGGTCCTATGGAGACAGCACAAACTAAAGGAGATTCGATGAAAGATGAATCCTAGATGAAAGCCACGCTCAATTAGATCAATCCAACCACCAACAAGCCAAAACACAACATCCAAGATCTAGCAACAAACTTCTTCAACTATCCCAAGAAATCTCCCACAAAAATCCCTTTCAATCGCATAAGAAAAATGGGAAAGAAAATCCTAACAAATGTCTCTCTTCACATCCCAAATCCAAGCCTCCCAAAACTCTAGCCGAAAACCACCATTAATGAGCAGCCATATACTATACAAAAAGAATACATAAAACAACAATAATTTCCCTTAGAAAAACGTGTATGAGAAACTCAACTAGCTCCGATAATTAAAAAAAAAACTCATAAACCAAAGTTAACTTGTGAAATACAAAACCAACTCCCCACTAAATAAATGAGCTTAAAAAGAATAATTAAAACCATAAGATATAATCATCCCACTCAACATAGATGTGCAAATAATAATATAATATTTATCATTATTTAATTTTCCCTGCTAGATAGAGCACACATAAAATAATTGATCTTGAACAACATAGAGGAAATAATACTTTGATATTAATATAAGTGAGATATATTAATTATTTAAATAAAAATATCAACAATAATATAAATAATTACATTAATATTCATAAATACTCATACTCTCAAAAAAAATATTGGACTCAATATTATGCATGAAAACATAACACAGTTCCAAGACACATGCAACACATACTCAAAGCGACTGGCACTAGGATACGAAGATTGCCTGTAGGGAAATTCGAACAGGTAATTACAAGACCGAGGATAATTGTCCTAGTATGGTACAATGGTTAGGGTTAAGTCAACTTGGGCCTACATGATATCTCCATTACCACCATTGGGGATTGTTAGGCACATTCATACATGTGAAGCCAGGTGGAATCGATGCCTGATACCTGCATCAAAACAAAGCACAAAAACCTACCCCACATATACATTTATATATACATATACCAAATAGAATTAGTAACTATAATCATTCCTTATCTAAAATTATTTGAACATATGTTAGTACATCATAAACACAAAATATCATCTAATATATAGCCATCAAGAACTATAACCATGAAACCTTAATATCATCATAAAGCATCATAACATGTAACATCATAAACATAAGAACATCAAGTAAAGCTAAGCATTACACCTTAATATTACCAATAGATCCTTGAAAATATAAATCATCACCCATTAGACATATCCTAGAACATAGATCCATTAAACACAAGTAACCTTCATTAAATCAACTGAGTATGTCTACCTTTGACAGGAAACATGCCACATAAACCAACATAAATCCATAAGAACATAATCAAGAAAACATACATATAGGCCATTACCTTAGATCATAATTCATTTTCCAAAGGAGATTATATAATAAACATGGTTAGAAAGATCCAGTTGTCAATAATAAATTTCATTAATAATAGAGTAACATTAAATAACCACTCCTAATTAGTACAATCAAGACATTTTCACATTATAACTAGGCATACCCATATGTATGAAAACAACCATAATATTAAATTCACTAGAAGGGGATTATACCATCACCTGCATTCTCATCTATTAAGATAATGTCATGTCATCCCTTTTCATCCATCATCCATAAAATATAACCATACTGCCTTCATGAGTTAACTATATTAGTGGAAACATTATTATCATGACAACCTCTAGATCTAACAACATTTCCATCCACATTGATTCTTACTACATTACTACATTATTTGCATTTAAGTGTAGTTTAAGTATCATGATACCTGCCTTATTGTGTGAGGGTTAGAGGGGTATTACAAGATCAACTTCCTTATTCAAATGATCATTCTGCATCAAACTTGTATTGGAGTCATTACCTACTGCAACATATTTATCTTCATTGACCTTCAACTAATTCCTCAAAGTTTGTGACTCATTGGACCCATGACCCAAATCAATCTCATTCAATAAAATTATTGGTTTGTCTTCAAGATCATGACATCTAAAATTAGCTTCATCTCTAACCTTCCCAATGCGTAATTCCAAAATAGAAAGCTTGTTATCAATGTGTTAGCATTTGGCATTATAACAGACAATGGGAGATTGTTGGCATTTCAATAAGGATATTGAGAAGGTTGTTGATGATTATGGATATAACTGATTAAGGATGTTTACTATCTTGATATTATTATTTTGTCATTGATGTCAAGAAATTGATTTTCTAATTCAGTATGATGTTGCCATATCTTGAGAAGTATGATTTAAAGAGTATAAAGACGTCGGTAAAAGACACAGAAAGAATATGATGAATAAGGGGATGAATAAGGTATTCAATGGGAAACTATTACCGAGTCATATAATGATGAGATCATGATGTTTAGATTGTTTTAGCATCATAAATATGTTGTAAATTGTAAGGTTAATACTATACTATGTTACCGAGCAAAGAACCTAGTCGGTAAACCCTAAGGTTATTGTTATCGGTTAATGAAGGCAGAATGTCTACCGAGTGAAGTTTAGTATTCACCGAGTTATTACCGAGTTGTAACTGAGCTGTAACAAAATACATTAAATGGTTACATGCGTTATTTAATGAAGGAAGCTGATGAGATGGAACTAATTAGATGATTGGTATGTCGTGCATGAAGTTTGTTAATGAATCTATGGCAAAGGAAAATCGGCATGAAGATCTACAACTCAGATTGAACCGCAATACCCTAGAACAAGTTCCAAGAAATGTATGCAAGTTCCAAGGCGGGGTAAAACATTTCCAGATTGAAGGATACATTGAACTTGGTCAAAGTTTGAAGATCTGATGGCTATGATTGATCATGGGAAATGTGATCAAGGAGATTAAGCGGTTAGCTAATTGTTTATAAATAGGGAACTATTGATAAACAATGCATGTGGGCAAATGTATGCACAGGGATGCTACATAGTGATTACCGAGCACAAAAGCTTGAAGACCTGTTTGAATAACAGAGTATAGAAGCCCAACAGATGGACAAGATTAGTTCTATGTCTAGATTGTATTGAGCAAATAAGAATCTACTATAGCATTTTAGATGTGAAGTTGCACATAGATTTTTATTACTGTTATTTTGTGAAGTGACAGAAAATCTCTTAATCGAGTGGACTTAACAGTCTTATTCGTAAAACCCTCTAGCAAGGTGACATTTTGATTGAGTGTTTGAAATCCTTTAACAAGGTCACTTCTAATAAGGTGAAGATCCTAACAGATCTGAGGGAAATCCCTTAACCGGGTCACATATAGCAATGTGGTTTGTAATCTTTAACAAGATTTGCTTTTAACCGAGCATACTCTAGAAGAGTATATTTCTTAGTGGGTCCGAAATCCCATAGTGGTTTTTCCCTATTTGGGTTTCCACATTAAATCTGGTGTTATGAGGTTTATTATGTTTATATGCTTTTGAGTTTGCATGTTTAGCAGTTTTGGTTATATTACTGAAGTATATGTTACCGAGGTTGAATGTGATGTTTTTATGGAAGATTAAGTTTGTATGATTCACCCCCCCCTCTCATCTTGTTGGATATTGGATTTGTACTTACATTAAGTATCAGAACTATCAATTGGTATCAGAGCTTTAGAATCTAAAAGAAAAGTTTAAAGGTACTTGAGGCAAAGATCCGAAGATGTATAAGAGGGATGCACCAAAGTTGAACAAGTCAAGTTTCTCTACATGGCAGAAAAGGATGAAGCTGCACCTATCAGGAGTTGAAGAATATGTTGTATATTATCTGGAGAATGATTTTATCACACTGAGCACCTATCCATTGACAATGGAAGAGATAAAGGCAAAGCAAGAACATATCCAAGAAATGATTGAAATAAAATCTGCATTGACTGACTCAGAGTTTAATAATCTAGAAGGCTGCAATGATGCAAAGGCTATGTGGGATAAGCTCATATCAGTATATGGAGCAGATGAACATGTTTAAAGAGAAAAAGTAGATAGTCTAAGAGGACAACTTGAATCTATGAGGATGAATGAAGGTGAGAACATAACTCAGTACAATACAAGACTAAAGGAGATTGTCAATCAAATCAAAGGAGTGGGTGGAACTATTGAAGAAAAGGATATAACAAGTAAGTTGTTAAGAACCCTTATACCAGCTTATGCAATCCGAGTCTCTGCAATCAATGAATTGAGGTCGGTACGTAATATGCCAGTTTCTTTAGATGCTACTATTGGTAAGCTACATGCATTTGAGTTAAGTAACTTTGATAACAGTGGATCTTCAGTAAATAAAGTTGAATTTGCATTTAGTTCTTTTCATCTTGATTAATCTAATGATTAAAATGAAATAAAGTACAAGTACTCTAAAAGAGATCACAATGGAGCAAGTGAAAGATTTTGTAAGAACATGGAAGAAGTACACAAACTGTATGAGGAAATCAGAAAGCAGGAAGAGTTTGAAGCACTATTAGCCAGAAGGTTACCGAGAGGCAAAGGTAAGTATAAAGGAAAATTACCTCTGAAATGTTTCAATTGTGATAAGATAGGACATATGGCTTCTAACTATCCTGACAAAGATTCTATTGAAAAGAGAGATTACCGAGATGACAGACAGAAAGACAATCATTACAGAGGACATCGAGACTTCAGAAGAAGAGATAGAAAGACACGCTTAATAGCTAATGAGGAATCCAATGATGATAAATCAGATGAAACTGATACAAAGGAAGTAGTTTATGTGGCTATCAAAGATGGTTCAGATGAAGAAAGGTATGAAGAAAAATCCCTAATATCTTACATAAACACTAATGATTCTTGGATCATAGATAGTGGATGCTCACATCATATGACAGGTGATAAACACAAGTTTGTTATGTTAGCAGATTATGATGGAGGCTATGTTAGATTTGGTAATGATGCACCATGTCCGGTGAAAGGTAAAGGATCTATAACACTTCTTGACAATGCAAGATGCAATGATGTTTATTGGGTTGAAGGTTTGAAATACAATTTGCTGAGTGTAGCACAGCTAAATAATACAGGTTACCGAATAGAATTTCAGAAACGAATTGTCAAAGTTCATGACAAAAATGGAAAGTTAGCTGCTATCGGGACACAAACAAAAGGTAACAAATTTCACCTTGACTCAACTCAGAACAAGTCTCTATATGCAAAGATAGATGAGACCTAGTTATGGCATAAAAGGTTTTGTCATGTAAATTTTGATAATCTGATCAAAATAAGTAAGAAGCACCGAGTAAGAGGTCTACCGAGTCTTGAAAAACTTGAGAATGCTATGTGTCGAGGATGCCAGATGGGTAAGATGACAATATCAAGCTTTACAAGTAAGTCTTACACTTCTAAGGGAATTTTAGATCTTCTGCACACTGATCTTTGTGGTCCTATGAAAGTTCAAAGTTATTATGGTGATAAATATTTCATATTGTTTGTGGATGACTATTCAAGGATGATGTCAGTTATATTTTTAAAAGAAAAATCAGAAGCTTTTCAAATGTTTAAATGGTACAAGACAAGAGTTGAAAATGAAATAGGAAGACAAATGAAATGTCTTAGATCAGATAGAGGAGGAGAGTTCACATCTGATGACTTCAAATTATTCTACAATGATCATGGTATTAAAAGACAAGTCTCTGCATCGAGAAATCCATAGAAGAATGGAATAGCTAAGAGAAGAAATGGATCTATTGTGGATTGTGCTAGAACCCTGATGATTGAAAATAAAGTGCGACAAACATTTTGGAGAGAAGCAATAAGCACAGTAGTTTACACCCTGAACCGAGTACAACTGAAGAAAGGTACTTTGAAGACACCATATGAAATCTGGTATGATAAGAAACCTAATGTAAGTTATTTTAAAATCTTTGGAAGTACATGCTATGTACACAAAGATGATAGAAATGGTAAGTTTGATTAGAAAAGTGAAGAAGAAACATTTCTAGGTTATTCTTCTAGAAGCAAAGCATTTAAATGTCTGATCAAATCATCTAACAAAATAGTAGAAAGTGCAAATGTGAAAATTGATGAACTTGCAGAAAGAAATGATGAAGGAAATTCCAAAGAGCCAGATGATTATGATGAATTTGTCTATGTTCAACTGACAAGTTTTACCGAGAAAACTATTGAAGAAAATGAAGAGAATATCTAGTTACCGAGTGATGAAGAAGATCATACAGAGCCTACCGAGCTTGTATTAGCCAAGTATGTCAGAAGACATCATGCACCAAGTCAAATTATAGGAGATAAGGATGATCTAGTGATGACAAGGAACAAACTGAGACAGAACACATGTCTGATAGCTAAATTTGAACCGAGAATAGTGAAAGAGGCATTTAACAATGAAGATTGGATAAATGCTATGACAAAAGAGATTAATTTTCAAAAACAAAAATGTAATCAGTACAAAATGGATTTTCAGAAACAAGTTGAATGAAAAAGGAGAGGTCATTCGAAATAAAGGAAGAATAGTTTGCAAAGGTTATGCTCAAGAAGAAGGAATTGATTATGGTGAAACTTTTGCACCTGTGGCTAGACTTGAAGGAGTAAGAACATTGTTGGCATATGCTGCTTTCAAAAACTTCAAGGTATATCAAATGGATGTCAAATCTGCATTTCTGAATGGAATATTAGAAGAAGAAGTTTTTATTGAACAACCTGAGGGATTTGTTGAAGACAATAATAAAGATTAGGTATGTAAATTGAACAAAGCTTTATATGGTTTGAAACAAGCACCTAGAGCATGGTATGAAAGATTGCACTCTTATTTGATTAAGATTTCTTTTATAAGGACAAATGAGAATAGCAATATGTACATGAAGAATGATGAAAATGGAATAATGATCTCAGCCATATTTGTTGATGATATTATATTTTGTGGAAATGAATCTCTATGTAAGAACTTTGGAAATGAAATGAGCAAATAATTTGAGATGTCATTAATCGGTGAGATAAAGTATTTTACAGGTTTACAGATACTGCAAATGAAAAATGAGATTTTCATTACTCAATCCAAGTACATAAAAGAAATCTTGAAGAAATTTGGAATGGAGGATTCAAACCAGTAAGTACTCCTATGACTACCAACTGTAAACTATCAAAGAATGATGAATCTGCATATGTTGATGAGACACTTTACCAATCCATGATTGGAAAGCTACAATATGTTGTTCACTGCAGACCAGACATAGCACATGCAGTAGGCATAGTTGCAAGATTCTCTGTAGATCCTAAGGAAACACACATGACAACAATCAAAAGAATTTTTAGATACTTGAAAGGCACAGAGGATTATGGCTTAGTATATCAGAAAGGAAATGATTTTGATTTAAAAGTTTAAACTGATGCTGATTGGGTAGGCAACATTGATGACAGAAAAAGCACAAGTGGAGGAGCTTTCTTCTTAGGAGAAAGACTAGTGAGTTGGCTTAGCAGGAAACAAGGATGTGTTTCATAGTCAACAACAGAAGCTGAATACATTGCTGCAGCATTGAACTGTACCAACATAGCATGGATCAAACAATTGTTGGAAGGTATAAATGAGAAAGTTACTGAGCTAGTAACTATATTCTGTGATAATGCTAGTGCCATTAACATTTCAAAGAATCCTGTTATGCACTCTAAGACAAAGCACATCTCTATCAAATATCATTATCTTAGAGAAGAAGCTCAAGAGAAGAAAGTGGTGTTGGAGTATGTTAGCACAAAGGAACAAATAGCAGATATCTTTACCAAGCCACTACCAAGGGACACTTTTGAATATCTCAGAAGTAAGTTAGGGGTCCTACCCCTATCTTCTACTCACTGATCGAGTTCGGTGAAAGCATCAATTCAATGACTCTATCGAATATCTTTTTAGAGTTGATGCTGATTTACACACTTTAGGATGTTTTCTAAAGGTGTATAGGAAATAATGTAGGATACAATACAAGGAACAGGGATTGAAGACAAAATGCTCTGACTGAGACTCAGTTGATACACAACAGCAGGAAATCACTTCATACAAGAAGAAATTATGTTTTAGTTCTTTACTTTTTGGCATTGTTGTCAAAGGGAGAGACGACTAATATAAGGGGGAGAAGACTGATTGAAAAGACTGTAGAAAATAGGAGAAGTCTGTTGACAGCAAGAGAGCATTTCAGCATTTCAGAATCACAACAATCTAAATCTTTTTAAGGTCAAATCAATTGGTTTTGCCATCAATGCCAAAGGGGGAGATTGTTAGCATTTGGCATTATAACAGACAATGGGAGATTGTTGGCATTTCAATAAGGATATTGAGAAGGTTGTTGATGATTATGGATATAACCGATTAAGGATGTTTACTGTCTTGATATTATTATTTTGTCATTGATGTCAATAAATTGATTTTCTAATTTAGTATGATGTTGCCATATCTTGAGAAGTATGATTTAAAGAGTATAAAGATGTCGGTAAAAGACACAGAAAGAATATGATGAATAAGGGGATGAAAAAGGTATTCAATGGGCAACTATTACCGAGTCAGACAATGATGAGATCATGATGTTTAGATTGTTTTAACATCATACATATGTTGTAAATTGTAAGGTTAATACTATATTATGTTACCGAGCAAAGAACCTAGTCGGTAAACCCTAAGGTTATCGCTATCGGTTAATGAAGGTAGAATGTCTACCGAGTGAAGTTTAGTATTCACCGAGTTGTAACTGAGCTGTAACAGAATACATTAAATGGTTACATGCATTATTTAATGAAGGAAGCCAATGAGCTAGAACTAATTAGATGATTGGTATGTCGTGCATGATGTTTGTTAATGAATCTATGGCAAAGGAAAATCGACATGAAGATCTATAGCTCAGATTGAACTGCAATACCCTAGCACAAGTTCCAAGAAATGTATGCAAGTTCTAAGGCGGGGTAAAATGTTTTCAGATCGAAGGATACATTGAACTTGGTCAAAGTTTGAAGATCTGATGGCTATGATTGATCATGGGAAATGTGATCAAGGAGATTAAGCGGTTAGCTAATTGTTTATAAATAGGGAACTATTGATAAACAATGCATGCAGGAAAATGTATGCACAAGGATGCTACATAGTGATTACTGAGCACAGAAGCTTGAAGACCTATTTGAATAACATAGTATAGAAGCCCAGCAGATGGACAAGATTAGTTCCGTGTCTAGATTGTATTGAGCAAATAAGAATCTGCTTTAGCATTTTAGATGTGAAGTTGCAGATAGATTTTTATTACTGTTATTTTGTGAAGTGATAGAAAATCTCTTAACCGAGTGGACTTAATAGTCCTATTTGTAAAACCCTCTAGCAAGGTGAAATTCTGATTGAGTGTTTGAAATCCTTTAACAAGGTCACTTCTAACAAGGTGAAGATCCTAACAGATCTGAGGGAAATCCCTTAACCGGGTCGCATCTAGCAATGTGGTTTGTAATCTTTAACATGATTTGCTTTTAACCGAGCATACTCTAGAAGAGTATATTTCTTAGTGGATCCGAAATCCCACAGTGGTTTTTCCCTATTTGGGTTTTCACATTAAATATGGTGTTATGATGTTTATGATGTTTATATGCTTTTGAGTTTGCATGTTTAGCAGTTTTGGTTATATTACTAAAGTATGTGTTACCGAGGTTGAATCTGATGTTTTTATGGAAGATTAAGTTTGTATGATTCACCCCCCCCTCTCATCTTGTTGGATATTAGATCTGTACTTACATTAAGTATCAGAACTATCACAATGTACTCAAGCAATGTATCATTAAACATCTTCATTGCTTGCCCCTCTAAGCATTTTGGTGTCAAAACACCCAGATCCCATGGTCTTGTGTGTTTTTATTGTGTTTTGAACAACTAGGATCATTAATCTCTCCATGAATGGTTGATTTTTTCAACACACCACCTTAAAATAAACCTCTAGATGGCAAAAATATATTATCACATTTTCTCTCAATATGCCCATCATTTGAAGGTATAATAATGATCTCAACTATCCCACTATTTGCACTAGTGTTATTAGATTCATCATCATTTGTTTTTTGTTCTAACATCTTTTTTCCTAACTCTTCTTTAGCGACTCCCAATTTTTCTTCTTTCACAAACTTTTTCTTCTTCTCCAACTCCTTGGTAGCCATTTATGAGGCCATTTTTGTTAAGATTTCCAACTTCAATACATTTCAAGAATCTGTCAAAAGAAACTAGTTCTTTGAACTCATCAAGAAGTTCTTGATATTCACCAATAATTTTGGTGGCCTCATGTTCATATTTCTACACTTCCATCAATATCTCTTGAATAAGATCTCTGTATTATTCCTTTGGCAAAAATTTAGGTTGACAATCCATGTTCTTACTCAAGTATTTCTAATACTGAAATGTAGACATTGAATTTGATATGTAATTATTGGACACTCACATGCAAGTGTCGATCGCTAACAAGCAAGGCTGAAATTATGTTTTCTTAACTAAAAATATGCAAAAATTGTTAGCTTCCCAAACAGGTTGGAAAGATCACTAGATCTGATACCACTAAAATATCCCACCCTGCCATGTAGTTTTTAATTCGAGTTTTGGAATCTTTTTTTCTTTTTTCTTTTTCACTTTTTTTTTTGTTTGTTTGTTTTTTTGTTTTTTTTTTCAGAGTTTTCGAAGTTTATGGAAAATGGATGCAGGAAATGGGAAATGCTTGGAAATTTAAATTCTTAAAGTAAAATACAACTCTAGGCAAAATTCAAATTGAAAATTTTACTTCAAAACCCTTAATGTGGAAGTAGGGAATTAATTATTTAGTACATACCAAGTCAACTATTGACAATTTAATAATTCTGAAAAATGCTGATTTTTTGCACCAAACCCTATGTTCCACATTAATTGACCATAAAAAGCCCAATGTGCCTCTTACTAAATTTTTCCTTGTTAATGTGGCACAAATTCCCATGCAACCCTTCTAATGGTGTATGGATGGCCCTTGAATTAACCAAATTAACTTTGATCTGCCTTGGAATTCATGCAAATATGTGCACTATTTGTTATACCAAATTTGCACTCCAAAATTTGCAAATAAAACCTTGAATAATCATTGCAAATTGATCAGTTAAATCACTAGCATAACCCTTGAATAGAGTTATCAACAAAGTATTCTTGGGTGATCTTTCACACATACAAATTTTGTCCTTCTGGAGGGATTTCATCCTTAAAAAGCTATAGAAATCTTCCAACCAACAAACCCTTCTCAATTTCTCTCCAAAATATCAAAACTTGAATGCCAATAATGAGCTCTCATGAGCCCTTTTATAATTAACAAAAACCCACAATTTGGAGAAATGAAATGCACTTTAATAATTTTATTTAATTTCAATTAAATATTTAATGTAGTGAGCTCCCTAAAAAATGATTAATAAATGACTTCATAATCATTAAAATAACTTATGCAAATAATACCCCTTGTATCCTCTTATTATAAAGTCAACAATTTAATTAATATTATTAAAGCTGAAATTTAAATAAATTAATATTAATCATTAACTCCAAATAAATATTAATAACAAAACATTTAATTAATTTTGTCAATTGCCCTTTAATAACTGGGGTACCCTACAATCATCTGAATGACTTACTATAAATAGTAAGTGTGCGATGAAAAATGTGCGTGCTAAACTAAGGGCCAAAAAGAAAGTTAATTAACCGAACATACACAATACATCATACACGTCAAGATTAGAATGATAAAATCAAAACAAGCATGAAAACAATAACAAAAATGCAAACCAAATGCCCGCTTTGATTTGATTATTCCATGATTGGATATGTGCTCATGACGTAGCTTCGGATGTTTGATATTGCTCCATGGTAGCAAATGAAAATGATGATGGATTGATGGATGAAAATGATAATGGATAGGTTGATTAATGATTTTGGTAGAGTAACAGTATGATGTATGAAAAAGTGGATAATTTGGTCTAAAATGAGGGCAGTTAAATAGGCAAGATGAGGAAGGGAAGGATAGGTGAAGAGTGTTGGCATATGTGCAGAGTTGGATGACATGATGATATTGTATGTTGTCATTGATGTCAATATGTTGAAGTATGAACTGGTATATTGAATATTGAATATTGAATAAAGAAATCTGGCAAGAGAACCGGTATGATGGTATGAACTGGTATATGTGAAAAGGTGAACCGGTATGTTGGAATGTGAACCGGTATATGCAAAGTTTGTATCGGGGTTTCATTTGATATGAATACTGGTTGGTAGTCTCAGCTTCAGGGTTTCTGGTTGATGCATTTCAAGTCTATGTGATTCGACCGATGACATTCTGTGATGAGTTAGCATTGAAATGAAGATGAGATCGTGTTTCCATGTCAGCCTTGTGTGCGTGAAGAATCTCCTTGAGGATCTTGCATGAAGAAGATTGATTCTATCTACCTCGGGAATGTGCAAAATCTCAGTAGATAGAGGAGAGCGCATGATGGGTTATCAACTTCCAAAAGTAGTGAAGAACGGACAATGGAGAACGTCTTGAGATATTTTCAAGACTGTTTTACTCTATGCAATGTGTTTGAACGGTCAGGATTGGACCGACTGTATTGTTAACCTAGATGCTTAGGGTTTTAGGTTTTTGGCTACACACCTAATTGTTCTCTATAAGGTCGATGATGATTCTCATTTGAAATTGTTGGCAAATGTTATGTGTGTATCCAAGTGAAGAGATACTTGATTCTTGCCAGACTGGTGCAGTGAGTAGAGATCTGTAGAGTATGATTGCAGATGTAAAGGAACTAAAGAGGATATGCCTTGGCATTGAGTGTTGTTATCAGATCAATGTATTACCTGTTGACTTCTAACCATTTAAGCAATTGGAAAATCCCTTTACCGGGTAGCTTTAATAGGCTTTCTGTAAATCCTTTAACAGGGTGGCTCAAAATCATTGAGTTCTTCAAATCCTCTTGCAAGGTAACCTTTAATAGGGTTCTAACCTTTAACTGGGTATTTAGCCATCCCTTAACCGGGTGATCCCTAGCAAGATCGGTTCCTAATAGAACCCGTTGTAAAGTCCTTAGCCAAACTAGGCTCCTAATAGAGCGGACTTCAGAAGAGTTCAAGAACAACTTGTGGGTGTTCATCCCCACCGTGGTTTTTCCAAGTTGGGTTTCCACGTGAAAAATCAGTGTGTTATGTGTGATGCTTTTTCATGTGATGTCTTAGTGTTTTCTGTCAAGCGGTAATGCATGCTGATCTAGTGGTCATTATATTTCTAATGTATTACTTGTTTAAGCACATGGCTGAAGTGGAAATAAGATAGTAGGTTTTGTGAAGATCTAAATGTTACCAGTTTATGCATTTCACAGTCTCACTGTGTTTTACCGGTAGTGCCCTGATTTAGATCAGTGATGTTGTTTACCAGTTAGTGCAGTCTTTGCAGTTGAAGTTGTTAGAGAAAGTTTTTGTCTATACTGATTCACCCCCCCTTCTCAATATCTGTTGAGCATTTATTGTTCATCATTATTCATCAATTGGTATCAGAGCATCCTCTAGGTTCTCTGTGCTATAAGCTTAACCGCTTGAGGAAAAGATCTTATTCTAATGATGAAGAGGGAAGGTCCTAAGTTCAACAGAGATAAATTTAAGATATGGAAGGACAGAATGAAGATATACATTAAAAGCATGGGTTCTCAACACTGGAACTATGTTGAGAATACTTATGTTGTCCCTACTGATACTCTCCAATGATCAAAGAAGAGAAATTCAAGAGAATGGACAAGTCATGGAAGCTCTTATCAGCAGTCTATCTGGTGTTGAGTTTATAGATGTTCAGGATAAAGAAAATCCCAAAGATGTATGGGATACTCTAGAGTCAATCTATGGTGTTGATGAGCATGTGAAGCAAGCTAAGGAAGAAAGCCTTAGAGGAAAGTTTGAAGACATGCAGATGGTTGAAGGAGAGACCATTCAACAATATGGGATAAGGATTAAAATTGTTGTTCGAGACATCAAGAGTGCAGGAGGTACAATGGATGATTCCACCGTTGTTAGCAAAGTTTTGAGAATCTTATTACCAGTCTATGCAATAAAGGTTGCCGCTATTCAGGAGTTGAGATCTATTGACAAGACAAAGGTGTCCCTAGATTCCATCATTTCTAAGTTGATCGCATATGAGCTAAACACTTGTGATGGCAGTGTTCAGAAGACCAATTCAACCTTTAGAGAATCTACTGCACTATCTAGAAAGGGAAAAGAAGCTAGTACCAGCTGTGAACCTAGACAAAGCAGAGATATGGATGATGAGGAGATCCTGATGGAATTTGAAGCTCTTCTTGCCAAGAGACTTCCTAAGGGAATTGGAAAATACAGAGGTAAGCTCTGTTTGAAATGCTTTTCTTGTAATAGGATAGGACACATTGCTGTGTTAGGATTCCCAAAGATACTGAGAGGGGGGTGAATCAGTATCTTGCCGATTAATTAATTTTCTTAACTTATTAAATGAAAAGCATTCCAAAACTATGTACCGGTAAACCAAAATTAATGTAGTAAACAAGAACAACAACCACAACATGAAAGACACACCATAACACAATATTTTTAACGAGGAAAACCGGTGTGGGAAAAACCTCGGTGGGATTTGTGACCCTCAATATTCGCTTACTAGCCAATAAGAGAATATTACTGTTACAATAGGGGCCTGCACATGCAGGAAGGCCAACTGGCTAAAGCTCACTAGTTGAATACAAAAGAGAAGTCTCACTAAATTAGAAAAGTGAATTATGAAAATCCAATTTCATGTACTGCTACAAAAGGGCATCTACTATGCCAGATCCAGTACCAGTTTAAGCTCTGTAACTTCCAAAACCCTATTCCAAAGTCTGCCTTAATATTCGCATCTAATATTCATCATATATCCTATATACAAATATTCTCTAAGATATCATACTTATATATGAGCCTTATTACAATATGCCTTGTCGGATTTCAAAAAGATATTACAATTATTTACATTTTGCAATAAATAAAATCCTGTCGGCCAGGGTGCCGGTAATCAATCTTTTCGGTGTCGGTGTAGAGTATGTCAGTGTCAGTGTCTACCAATATCATATGATTGTAAGGTTGCCATCAATGAAAATACCTTCAATCACCTACAATTTCTCATTGGAGTGTGCATTTTCCAACATGCTTTCAAGTGTCCTAATAGTGATAATAAGGACAAACCTGAGAAGTTTAAAAAGTTCAAAGGAGGAAATAGGAGAAACTGTCTTGTTGCAGTTGATGAAGGTGTCACTGATGATGAATCAGAAGATGAAGAAAGCGAAGCCATAGTGTTTGTAGCCATTAAGGAAGATGTGTTAGACAAGAAGGCTCTTGTCTCCCGCTTTGATAATTCTAATGAGTGGATAATTGACAGTGGTTGTTCTCACCACATGACTGGTGACCAGAGAAATTTTCTATCTCTGGAAGAGTATGATGGAGCTGTAGTCTGATTTGGTAATGATGCACCATGTATGGTAAAAGGAAAAGGGCCCATCTCTCTAAATGGAAAAAGTAGTGCTGATAATGTGTATTGGGTAGAAGGTCTCAGGCATAGCCTTTTGAGTGTTGCTCAGTTGAATGATAAAGGGCTCACTCTAGAATTCAAAGATGGAGTATGCAAAATAAAATTAAATAGTGGTGAACTGATGGCCACCAGTATGCAGACCTAAGGTAACTTATTTCAGTTGAATACAAATATTAGTCAATGTCTAATGGCTAAGTTTGATGACAGTTGGATATGGCATAGGAGACTCTGCCATGTAAATTTTGAAAATATTGTGAAGGCTAGTAAGATCAAGGTAGTTAGAGGATTGCCTGTGTTGAACAAACCAGAGAATCCTTTGTGTAGAGAATGTCAACTGGGGAAAATGTCTTCCTCAACCTTCAAAGGTAAATCTTTCATAGCAGATAATTTACTTGATCTTGTGCATACTGATTTGTGTGGTCCTATGAAAACTAGGAGTGTTTAGGGAGATAGGTACTTTATGATTCTTACTGATGATTGCTCAAGAATGATGTGGGTCACATTCTTGAAAGACAAGTCTGAAGCTTTTGGAAAGTTCAAAGCCTTTTGAGCACTAGTTAAAAAGGAAAGCGGTAAGAGGATCAAATGCCTTAGAACCGACCAAGAAGGTGAGTCCACCTCTGGAGAATTCAATGTACTGTGAAGAGAATGGCATCAAGAGGCAACTCTCTGCCCCCCGGACTCCACAGTAGAATGGCCTAGTAGAAATGAACAATCAGACTATAGTTGAAGCAGCCAGAACAATGCTGATTCAAGGGAAGGTTGCTCACACTTTTTGGAGAGAAGTGGTAAGCACTGTAGTCTACACTATGAATCGGATAATCATCAATAAAGGTAAGATTATAACTCCTTATGAGTATTGGACTAGTAAGACTCCTGTAGTAAGCTACTTTAGAGTGTTTGGTAGCAAATGTTATATCAAGAGAAGTGAACACCAGAGCAAGTTTAATGCAAAATGTGATGAGGGAATATTACTAGTGATGCTCTGCAAAAAGGATTAGAAAATCTGTTTGATGGCAACACACACAAGAGCACAAGAAACAAACGTTAGTGTTAGCAACAAAAGATTATCCTAAACAGGCATATCAAGAGAGATATTAAGCATGAAATAGAAAGCATATAAACATAGAATAAAATAGCTAATCAAGATGCTCATAGTTGCTCCTCCCTTGTTCCTCTCCTCTCCAAGTCCCAAATGAGTGTAGCTCTCAGCTTTTAGCACTAGCCATGGATGCCATATGGAGATTCAAGATGGTTGAATATGATAAGCAAATACTATGCAAGAGTAGATAGTGATGCTATGAAAAAGCTCTATGTTAATGTCAATATAACAACAATACTCTAATGCTTCCTTTTGCTTGAGGAGAAGGGTTCTATTTATAGAAGAAATGGGGAAATGAAGGGTTAAGATTGAATGGTTTAATCAAGGGCCAAGTTTGAAAGTTGGGGATCCATGTGCACAATTGGCACCAATAAAATGGTGACAAGTTTCAACATAGGATTGGGTTGAGAGAAGAGGTTGGAGGCATTAAAGGCCTGAGAAGACCTCATGGTTATCTAGAAGGTAAGGGTCAAGTCTAAATTAAGATTACCCATTGGATTAGGAGTTAATGCAAGGATAAACCTTTGTGCAAATGATTAAGAGATAATCATGGTCAAAGCATTAAAGGCTTGATGAGACCCTTGGGTTGGGTAGAGGTTGAGTCAAAACAAATGTTTTAACCATGTGGGAGGGTTTGAGGTAACCATTAATGGTTTTTGAAGACTTTGTGGATTAAGTGGTTGAAGGTTGGAAGCTTTCAAAGGTTATCCAAGACTTTGAGACATTTAGTGGTTGAAGGTTGGAAGCCTTTAATGGTTATCAAAGACTTTTAGGCTTTGAGAAGTGACTCCATTTTGCTTAGAAATGTGACAATAATTAGGGGATGGATTAGGCTAATTAGGAAGGGGTTAGAAGAATCTAGAAGGGGATTAGATTTTGCAAGTGGATTTGGTGGGTGAGGGAAAATAGGATTTTATTTAAAATAAAAATTCATTTATTTCAATAAATGTGTGCAAGTTGTATTTGGATAAATATTCAAATAAATATTAATTTATTTAAATGAAAAAAGGAAGATAAAGCATTAAAATGCTTGAAGACTTTGAGGGGAACCATTAAAGGCTTGAAGACTTTAAGGAAAACCATTAAAGTCTTAAGAAGACTATAGAAGGAAGCCATCAAGTTTGAAGACTTTAAAGCCATCAAGTTTGAATACTTTAAGGGAAACCATTAAAGGCTTCAAGTGGGTGAGGATAAATAGGATTTTAAATAAATAATTTATTTAAAATAGTTGTGCAACTTGCTTTTGTAGGAAAATACAAGTGGGTGGAGGATAAAGGTGATTTAAATAAATGATTTATTTATTTAAATGTGAGAGGTGGGATTTTGGGGGATTTAAATAAATATTAATTTATTTAAATGTGAGAGAATATTTAATTAAATAAATATGATTTATTTATTTAATTAATGGTATGAATTTGGTTAAGTGAATTAAATCAAATAAATTGAATAATTTATTTAATTAATAGGAGAAGAGGGTTAAGATGAATTAATTAAATATTAATTTAATTAATTATTAATTGATGGTTAAATAATCAAATAAATACTAAGTATTCATTTAATTAAGTGGACAGATTTATGTGACTACAACTAGGGTATTCCACCAAGAGCAAAGCTCTCAAGTGTTTTAATAATAGGACTCAGAGAATTGTTGAAAGTATCAATGTTAGAGTTGATGAAGCCTCTAAGAAATCCAAGGAAACCAGCAGTGAGCGAGCGGTAGATGAACCGGTTGTAACCTTCTGGGAACCGGTTGCAAAACAACCAAGTACAAGTAACAATGCTCCTACACCAGTAGATGCTGATGTAGATAAAGATGAAGATGAGGATGAAGAGGAAAAGCAAGAGGAATCAGTGAAGACCATTCCTAGGTATGTAAAGCTACATCATGATCCAAAGCAGATCATAGGAGATAAGGATGCAAGCATTCTTACAAGAAGAAAGGTTAGAGAAAATTCTTGCATGATCTCTGAATTTGAGCCCAAAACATTTAAAGAGGCACATAAGGATGAAGACTGGATTAAGGCTATGGAAGAGGAACTTGACCAGATAGAAAAGAATGGTACATGGTCTTTGGTACCTGATGAGGAGGTAAAATAGAAGTTGGTCTTCTTTGAGGTTGGTGGGCTTGTGTTCTCAATGTGCTTCCCAAATCAATCCCTAGGCACAAATGGGATTCTTCTAAACCTTTCTCCTATCTCCTCCTCTCTATTCAACACTGCTTGCACCCTATTGTATTGGACATTACTCCTCCTTACCTTCCATGCTAAGGCATTCAAGTCTGAAATGAGGTCCTCTTGAGTGTCACCAAAAATGAACAAGTTTGGTTGTCCAACTGGCTGAATCTCCTCTCTTCCAGGAATGGGCAACTGTTGGAGAACCATGGTTTACCTAACCTTGTTTGCACCTTTAAGGATTTCAATCATATTAATGTGTTGACTGAGCACCTAGATAGGTTTGCAAAGTGTGATGACTGTCCTTCACCTTTCAAGAATGAAAATTTCCAAGTTGGGTGCAAAGAGCGTTGTTCTACTCAAGGCAACTTCTAGGTTCAAATGGACATTTTGATCAAATGACTTAATGAAATGCTGAGGAGCTTGTAGTGGGGTGTCTCAGGTCTTAACTTATCAGTTTTGATGATTTGAAACCATCACTTACTCCTCCTTCCTTACCGATTTCATGAAATTGTCAAATTTGCTCCAAAAAGGCTACTAGAATTAGCCCTAGTTTTTAGTGAAATTTGTTCACCCTGCTCAATCTGTTAAAATTCATGGAAAACCCTTGGAGATGTGGTCATTTGATGATGAAAGCTCAAGGATTTTTTCTATGGCAAGTACTGTACGGACTGTTTGAGGACCGTCCCACAAAATAGGCACTTTTCAAGGGTTTTTAAGAGTTTTAGTGAGGGTTTGCAAATTAAAGGTCTCCTCCATGATGCTAGACCCAAGTTAAATGTTCAAACCTTGCCATGAAATATACACAACACTCCCAAGGATTAAAAATCCATCTTAGAATATTGTCATTATGTCAAACAAATGTCATACTGCTACATTTACTCAGAAATAACAGTCTAGAGGACTAGGACAACAATGTTTTTAATATTTTGCATGCATTTTCAACATTTGTAAACCAAATACAATGGAGGTATATCAAATATGGATGCAACCAAGACTTGACAGAAGTTGTAACACCCTACAAGACAAATAGGAAAGGATTCTTTATGACTGTTACTCATACACCCGCCATCACTGCATTTTGACAGTCCAAAAACTGATTGCAACTTTCTTTCTTGTTTAATTTACTTCTTCACTCTATCCCTGGCCTGCAAAAAGGTGTTAATGGCAAGGTAAAATAGTACATATATCCTCTTCAAGGATCTTATAAGTTTGAACACTCAAAACAATGCCACAAAACATGACAGCATTACAAGACCGTGACAAAGAAATACACTTTTCTAGGATCCTTATTTAGGTCCTTTATAGTCAAATGGTGTACCTTGTCTTCTTAACATTGAAAACACTTACAAATACATTCCCATGATGCATAAAAGAGGAATTCATCATTCCATTCTATCAATTAGGGAGGTTAGCACTGAGATTTCAACAATGAAACAATGCCACACTGTTTTACAATCTGATTACACCTTTGCTTCTTGCATCCAACCAAGTCATGAGAGAGACAAGAATGATTAAATGCAATTATGACTCTTGCCAACTTGATTCTTCTTCAACATTTCAAAGTACAGTGCTATGAACAACAAAGTACCATTCACACAACATTAAGAATACCCAAGCCAAGTTGATCACTTCACATACTTGCCATGGGTTTACAAACACTTGTGCATTGCTAGAAAAGGAAAATAGATGTATGATACAGTATGTACAGAGGATCCAACAAATTTCCTCAAAGCCATGGATGGAGAGACTTTGAAGAAATTAATTGGACCATGAATGATCTTCCATTGGAACCACAAAACAATGCCTTTCTCAAGAACACTCCAAACAAACTTGTTCCAAATCACTACTCAAACATCAAATGAGATAACACCAATCAAAAATAGGAGTAGTATGGACTCATGGAGCCATGGTACGGACTGTACTCTCAAAAGTGCAGGAAACTAGTTAAAACACACAAAACAAGAGCAAAAACAAGTATTTCTCTTACTTTTCCAACATGAACCATACATACAATGATGGGAACATGGTTTTTATACATGTTCCAAATTATTGAAGCCTTTGTATGGATAGGTATAGGCTGGAACTAACCAAAACCACCAAAAGTCACTTTTTTGCACTTTTTGACAACTTTTTTGACAACTTTTGTTGCTGAAAAAGCTACATCTTGACTCCCGGTGACTTGGCACTCAATCCAATGAATCAACATCATTAGAAACACTAAATAGACATGCTCCAATTCCTTTCAAGGCTTTACAACATCAAAAATTCAAAAATGCTCATTTGGACCCAAAATTGACAGTTTTTGGCCCACTGAGAAAAAAACAAAAATCTTGGAAACTCTTAAACAACAATGAGTTCCAAGCCTTATTACACCACAAAACAAACCTATTAAACCTACTAGAAGCATAAAATAAACACACATGCTTAATTTGCAACAAAATGCTATACCTGCTAGGATTTGAGCATTTAGGTGCTCAGGTGCTCCTGCACCAGTACCTAGACCAGAGCATAAAAATGTTATTGGAACCAAATGGGTTTTTAGAAACAAGTTCAATGAAGATGGGATAGTGGTAAGAAACAAATAAATATTGGTATGTAAGGGATATGCTCAAGAAGAAGGAGAAGACTACGGAGAAACCTTTGCTCCAGTAGCTAGATTGGAAGGAGTTCAAATGCTTCTTGCATATGCAGCCTTCAAGGGATTCAAAGTGTATCAGATGGATGTAAAATATGCATTCCTAAATGGAATACTTGAAGAGGAAGTGTATATAGAGCAACCAGATGGGTTTTCCCTATCAGAAGATAGCGATATGGTGTGTAGGCTACATAAAACCTTGTATGGGTTGAAGCAAGCACCTAGAGCGTGGTATGAATGTTTACTCTCCCATCTTGTGAAGATTGGATTTAAAAGAATAAGTGAAGATAGCACTATCTATCTGAAGTCAGTAGGAGATCAGATTCTGATCTGTGAAGTGTTTGTTGATGACATAATTTTTGGTGGAAATGACAAGATGAGCCATGCCTTTGCAGATGAAATGAAGAAGGAATTTGAGATGTCACTAATCAGAGAGATTAAGTTCTTCATTGGACTACAGATTCAATTATGAAATATAGTATCTTTATCACTCAGTCCAAGTATGTCAAAGAGGTGTTGAAGACCTTTGGCATGGAAGACAGCAAACCGGTTGGTACACCTATGATGACCAGTTGTAAATTGTCAAAAGAAGATGCCTCGACGTTGGTGAATGAGAAGGAATACTGATCAATGATTGGTAAGTTGCATTATGTAGTACACAGCAAACCGGACATTGCACATGCAGTGGGCATTGCTGCACATTTTCAGAAGATTCCAAGAGAATCCCACTTGGTAGCAATCAAGCGGATTCTTAGATATCTGAAGGGAACTATAGATTATGGATTGTGGTATCCATATAGTAATGACTTCAATCTCAAAGTGTTTGCAGATGCCGATAGGGCTGGTAATGTGGATGGCCGGAAGAGCACAACCAGTGGTGCATTCTTTCTTGGTGGTAGACTAGTCTCATGGATGAGTAAGAAGCAGAGTTTTATTTCTCAGTCTACAGCAGAAGCAGAATATGTAGCAGCATTTATGAACTACACTCAGACAATTTGGATGAAGCATGTATTAAGTGGTTTCAAAGTCCCTGTATCTGAACCAGTGAGTATATTTTGTGAAAACACAAGTGCTATTAATATTTCCAAAAATATGGTTTTGCATGCTAGAACCAAGCACTTCGAGCTCAAGTATCATTTCTTGAGGGAGCAAGTTCAGAACAAAGAGGTTGTATTGGAACATGTTTCTAGTAAGGAGCAGTTAGCAGATATTTTCACCAAGCCTCTACCAAAGGCTACATTTACCTATTTAAGAGGTGAATTAGGGGTGCTGCCCCTTCAAGAGGTAAACTAAAAGTATGTGCTCCACATCAGTCAGGTATTGCATTGTCAAATCTTTTTAGGATTGGTGTGTTGAAGGATGCTACTCCTCAAGGGGAGCAACACAGTGGAACATGGATGTTTGTGCCTCCACTTTGGCATTGTTGTCAAAGGGGGAGAAGATGTGAATCATAGAAGATATCCATAGTATTGAAGACATATAATATGGAAGAGATTGGGGAGAAGATGTGAAGATGTAGAGATATCTTTGTATATGGCCATCAATGCCAAAGGGGGAGATTGTTGGCATATGTGCAGAGTTGGATGCCATGATGATATTGTATGTTGTCATTGATGTCAATGTGCTGAAGTATGAACTGGTATATTGAATATTGAATAAAGAAAACTAGCAAGAGAACTGGTATATGCAAAAAGGTGAACTGGTATGTTGGAATGTGAACCAGTATATGCAAAGTTTGTATCAGGGTTTCATTTGATATGAGTACCGGTTGGTAGTCTCAGCTTCAGGGTTTCTGGTTGATGCATTTCAAGTTTGTGTGATTCGACCGATGATATTTTGTGATGAGTTAGCATTGAAATGAAGATGAGATCGTGTTGCCACGTCAGCCTTGTGTGCGTGAAGAATCTCCTTAAGGATCTTGCATGAAGAAGATTGATTCTATCTACCTCGGGAATGTGCAAAATCTCAGTAGATGGAAGAGAGTGCGTGATGGGTTATCAGCTTCTAGAAGCAATGAAGAACTGACAATGGAGAACATCTTGAGATTTGTTCAAGACTATTTTACTCTATGTAATGTGTTTGAATGGTCAGGATTGGATCGACTATATTGTTAACCTAGATGCTTAGGGTTTTAGGTTTTTGGCTACCGACCTAATTATTGTCTATAAGGTTGATGATGATTCTCATTTGAAATTATTGGCAAATGTTATGTGTGTATCCAAGTGAAGAGATACTTGATTCTTTCCAGACTGGTGTAGTGAGTAGAGATCTGCAGAGTGTGATTGCAGATGTAAAGGAACTAAAGTGGATCTGCCTTGGCATTGAGTGTTGTTATCAGATCAGTGTATTACCTGTTGACTTCTAACCATTTAAGCAGTTGGAAAATCCCTTTACTGGGTAGCTTTAATAGGCTTTCTGTAAATCCTTTAACAGGGTGACTCAAAACCATTGAGTTCTTCAAATCCTCTTGCAAGGTAACCTTTAACAGGGTTCTAACCTTTAACTGGGTATTTAGCCATCCCTTAACCGGGTGATCCCTAGCAGGATTGATTCCTAGTAGAACCTGTTGTAAAGTCCTTAATCGGACTAGGCTCCTAACAAAGCAGACTTCAGAAGAGTTCAAGAACAACTTGTGAGTATTCATCCCCACCGTGGTTTTTCAAAGTTGGGTTTCTACGTGAAAAATCAGTGTGTTATGTGTGATGCTTTTTCATGTGATGTCTTAGTGTTTTTTGTCAAGCGGTAATGCATGTTGATCCAGTGGTCATTATATTTCTAATGTATTACTTGTTTAAGCACATGGGTGAAGTGGAAATGAGATAGTAGGTTTTGTGAAGATCTAAATGTTACCGGTTTATGCCTTTCACAGTCTCATTGTGTTTTACCGGTAGTGCCCTGATTTAGATCGGTGATGTTGTTTACTAGTTAGTGTAGTCTTTGTAGTTTAAGTTGATAGAGAAAGTTTTTTTCTATACTGATTCACCCCCCCTCTTAGTATCTATTGAGCATTTACTGTTCATCATTATTCATCAAAGAGGAGAAACTTGTCCTCCAAAAAGGACAAGTGGCTCAACTAGAAAGAAAAGGAATGACATGTCCATGAGGACACATGGCTATTTTGGGCAAAGACACCCAAAAATAGGATGAGTGACATGTGTTCCTGAGGACATGTGTCTATTTTGGGCAAAGCCACCCAAAAATAGGAAGAGTGACATGTGTTCCTAAGGACACGTGTCTATTTTGGGCAAAGCCACCCAAAAATAGGAAGAGTGACATGTGTCCTCTATTTTGGCAAAGGCCACCTAAAATAGGATATTTCCCCAAAATAAAGAATTGGTTAGGATGTGCACACACATGTGGGAGGAGGTTAGAAGGGATAAGATAAGGCTGGTTAGGGAGGATGACTAGGATAGGGGGTAGGTTAGAAGTTGGTAAAATGGTAGGAGACATGTGCTCAAATAGGAATTTGAGCTTAATTCATTAATTAAATTAATTAATCCATGTGCTTGGAAAATGGGGGATTTAATTAATTAAAGTAATTAATCAAAATGGGTGGAGAACAAGGATAATTAATTAATTAGATTAATTAATTAGGAGGATAGGATAATTAATTAATTAGATTAATTAATTAGGAGGATAGGATTGGGAAATCAATTAATTGCAAGAAAGGGGTTTGGGAAATTAATTAATAGGAAGAAAGGAGTTTAAAATTGATTAATTTAATTAGTCAAATTTAGGTGTCTATGTTTTTCCCCTCTTCGTGGTGGCGCTAAAATAGTGTGGGTGTAAAGAAAATTAAAACACTTGAGAGTGAGGAAGCAAAAAAAATGCCCCAGGCTCGATTGAGAATGAAGGATGAGAGCTGAGAACAAAGGACAAGGGAAGGGGTGCCCCCTCAAGAGGGTACATGAGTAGACGGGAGACCAGGGGACATCTTGAAAGAAACAATGCCCCAGTAGATCGAGAGAAAGGGGATGAGAAACAGAAGCCATAGGCAAAAATGGCACCCCAAAAGGAGGCTCGAGGAAGGAGATATGCTAAAAATGGTTCGGGAGGGCCCATGATGATAAAAATGGGACCTACACGCACCTTATAAGGTCAAAAAGTGCTTTTAAAATGTTCATTTGTGCAATGCCCATTGTGAGAAAAGTGAGCTCTAAGAGAAAAATTCATCATCATTTTTCTTTTTCTATTGCAGTTGGAGCTCATGGTTGGATCAGACGAGATGGCACATGAATAACAACTGAGGCACCAGGTGGATGTGGTGCAGAGCATGAGGCTTCATCAGGTCCTGGATCATGAGGTAGGGTTTGAAACCCAACTTGGTGTTTTTTGTCATTAATCGCATAAAATTAATTAATAATTTATTTGTTTTTAGCATATGTCTAGGACGGGGAGGAACGAGAAAACGAAAAAAAAGGGGCAAAAGAAAGGGCTACAATGTGTTCCCGCTGGAAGGCAGGATCAGTGGGAATGCATTCCCACTAGAACCTACTAGGGCGGAAATGCGCTCCCACCTGCAAGTGAGAAGGCAGAACTGTCTTCTCACCAGCACGAGAATGTGGTCCTATCGAGGTGGGAATGTGCTCCCGTCTACAAGCGAGGAGGCCCAAAGGCAAGACAACGGGAATGTGTTCCCACCCTAGCGGGAAGGCATTCCCATTGGCTCTGCCTTTTAGTGGGAATGCATTCCCACCTTGATGAGAGCATGATTCCATCGGTATGCTTGTGGGCGAGATCGCTATCCTGCCACGATGAGAAAAGCGATCTCGCCCCTTCTTTTCCCCCTTTTTTTTGAGTTTTATGATGCATGTATGGATGTATGGATGCCATGATATATTATTATGGATGTATGTTTATGATGTATGATATGCTATCATATGATCTAACATGTTGGCTATGCAAGATCTGATGAGCAATGCATGTGTAATTTCTATTATATCTCATGAGATGAGATCATGTTATGTAATGTGATATGATATGGATTATGTGTTAACCCATATGTGATGCATGATGATATGAGTTATGCAATGCATGTGATATGACATGATAGATATGGATTATGTGTTAACCCATATGTGATGGAGGATGAGATGAGATACAACTCCCAAAGAACCATGTCGGACAAGCGAGGGAGGAAATAGACAAGGGAACATGCACACATTTCGAGGAGGATGGGAGGGAATGAATGCAAAAGGAGATGCAATGAAGATGAAGGAAAATCAGGGAGCACAAACATCCGTGTAAAATAGGATGTCGTGTAGTGAGAAATTATTTTGATATAGCATTGTCTATGAGTCAACCAAGGTATAGAGAACTAGGGTGGAATTTCACAACGAATGCATGGACTGACACGTATGCACAAACACATAGGCCAATCCAGCATCACACAAAGTTACAGAGACCCTGTAGGAAATGATGCTAGAATGACCATAAGTAGAAGATATGCCCCACTGTAACATGAGATGATAGAGACCTCATGAGGGAACAACAAAGGGACATACCAAAAAAGACACGCCAAGAAAACCAAAGAGAAACAAAATCTCCTCCTTGGTCCTGTTATTCCTAGTGCATCGTGATAGAGAAGATCATGGTGACCAAGAGGAAACACGATTCAAGGAGCTTCGAAAGATAAACAAAGATTGAAAAGAATATAAAATCAAAATAAGGTGTCATAGATATCTTTTGTCAACGGATGACAGAAAGATGAGGATTGACAATGTTGTCTGACTAGAGGAAGGATACATCCTGCGCAGACTGATGACAGGTGTTGGTGAGAAGGATACATCTCAGAACAACACAAGGGTAGATGATGAGTGAACCAAGGACTGACAAAAGGACCTGGGAGACATGTGAGGATTCAGAGACTAAACAATCTTGCTGAAGAACTAGCCATGACAAAAAGATCTTGTCGAGTGAGACAAGGAACTAGCAAGCTATGCACAACAAAAACCTATATATAAGGAAGCCTATGAATAATGGAAGACCAGTTATGCACAAAATGACCAAGCTCAAGTAGGATAATTACAAAGATTATGTACAAGCAACAAGGATGGAGGCGAATGGAGATGTGGGTATCATGGGATACCGCACCAAAAGGAGATGGATGCGATGAAGACGGATGAGATGCAATAGAAATGGGATACGGGTAACATGAGTTATCGCATGGGGAAAGAGGGAGATGATGGCGGGTAGCGAGAGATACCGCACCAAGAAAGGTTAAAAGAAGGGCCAAAATATAATGGAACTGCCCTTTGGTATATATGACACTTGTGTCCAGATTTTCACCATATATACATGCCCAAGGCGCCACAAGAAGTGGTTCTCACAAGAGGACAATTTTTTTAATTTTTTTTTGGACTTTTCTGATTTTTGAATTTTTTCTGGACTTTTTATTTTTGAAACATGAGGTATACTATCACAGACTAGGCATAAAATCTCTTTAGATGCAGGATGTTGAAGGGATTGCTAAGAGGTTCCCCTTCTGGAGTAGATAACTGGTATGCACCTGAACCATATTTTTCTATAACCACATATGGACTAAGCTACTTTTCTTCAAACTTTCCTTTCTTTTGTCAGTCTTGCTAATTCCGTGGGTTTTCTCTTAGGACTAGATCACCCACTTCAAATTCACGGCGGTGGACTTTCTTCTGATATTGCCTCTTAAGGATAATTTGATATATTTGTAGATGATCATAGGCTTTTTGATGCTTCTCATCAAGAAGGTCAAGTTGAGCTAACCTTGCCACTTTATAGTTGTCATCGGAAACAAACTCCTTCAAAGATATGTGCAATGATGACAATTCGACCTCAATTGGTAAGACTGCTTCGGCCCCATATACAAGGGAATAGGGAGTGGCTCTACTAGGAGTTTGAATGCTAGTTCGGTAAGCCCAGAGGGTGGGATTAAGATTGAGGTGCCAGTCATGATCAGTTTCATTGACAAATTTCTTGAGGATACAAAGCAATGTTTTGTTAGTTTCCTCGGCTTGGCCGTTTCCCTAGGGGTAGTATGGTGTAGAACAACGATGTTGGATGTGGAATGTAGAGCAGAGATCACACATGTGTTGATTCTTGAAAGGGGTTCCATTGTTAGTAATGATGGTGGAGGGAATCCCATAACGACAAATGATATGATACAAGATGAACTTGGACACTGGGATACCAGTAGTAAGGGTAAGGGGAATGGCTTCCACCCACTTGGTGAAATACTCAGTTGTTGCAATGATAAACTTGTGTCCATTTGAGGAAGGAAGATGGATCTTACCAACAAGGTCGAGGCCCCATATGGAAAATGGCCATGGTATTGCAATAGGCTACAAATATTATGCTGGAACATGAATCAAATCCCTATGTTGCTAACATGGTACACATTTCTTGACAAAGTCACAACAATCATGTTTCATAGTGGGCCATTAATATCCCACGTGTAAAGAGTTGTTTGGATAGAACATATATGTTCGTGTGAGTGCCACAAGTACCAACGTGCACTTCTTGCATCACAAGTTTACCTTCGTTCAAATCAAGACACTGAGAAAGCATGTCATGATAGTCGTGGAGATATAGATTGTCTCCTATAAGGGTGAATTGGGCACAACAAAAGATAAGATTTTGGTGTTCATTACAGGATATGTTTTTAGGGAGGGTACCATCTTTGAGATAGGCATGGAGATCGTGGTACTAGGGTGATTGGGGTCCAACAATGTTGCACACCATGTCTGGGTGTGATGTCTCAAATGCTAGTTGTAGAAGTTGTTCAACTAAGAATTCATATCTTGAACTATCTGGTTTAATATCCAAGAGGGATCCAATGGTGGCCATTGCGTCAGCTACCTTATTCTGAGCTCGTGGAACCTAATCAAAGATGATATTCTAAAAATTACTCTTAACGTTATCAACCATCCTTTTGTAAGGTAGAAGCTTATCATCTTTAGTTTGGTATTCATCATTAGTTTGTCGGATGATCAGTTGTGAATCTCCATAAACCAAAAGATCGGATATATTCCATTGGATAGTTGTCTTTAATCCAGTGATTAAGGCTTCATACTCAACAATATTACTAGGGCACGGGAACGCCAACTTGAAAGATTTTGGAATTAGATCTCCCTGGGGTGTTACAAACAAGAATCCTACCCTAGCTCCTTTTTGAGTATGCAGACCATCAAAGAATAATTTCTAGGTGGGTTGTGCACTGATTGTGAATACATATTCATTAGAGAACTCTATTATGAGTGGATATGCATCAAATAATGGTATTTTTGCTAATTGATCGACGATGACTTGCACTTTGATAGCTTTTTGATCCACATGTTGAATGTCAAACTCATTGATCAACATGACCCACTTGGCCATACATCCTATTAGATTGGTTTTGGAAAGTAGATATTTAAGACGATCAATTTTACAAATGAGCTTCATTGTATGACTTAGTATGTAGTGTCGCAATTTCTGAGAACAAAAGACAACAACTAGGCATGCTTTTTCCATTGGAGAATAATTAAGCTCATATCCCACTAATGTGCGACTGATATAATAAATTTCTCTTTCCTTGTCTTCAACATCAAGTTGTGCAAGTAATGCCCCCCACTATTGTTGCAGTTATGGAAATGTATAAATTCAAAGGATGACCTGGAATGGGTGACATTAGGACTGGTGGATGGGCTAGATATTCTTTGATTTTATCAAAAGCTTGTTGACACTGGATATCCCACTTAAACTCTATCCCTTTCTTGAGAAGATGAGTGAAAGGTTGACACTTATCTGCTAATTGTGTGATGAATCGCCTGTCAGGTTGTAATTTTCCTTGTAGACTGTGCAGATTTCGTAATGTTCTGGGAGGAGACATTTCCATTATTGCTTTAACTTTCTTGGGATCAACCTCAATGCCACGTTGGGAAATGATGAATCTATGAAGTTTTCCTGATGTACCCCAAACACACACTTCTTAGATTGAGACTATATGCGGGAAAAGCGGGCCGATAGAACTCAAAATGTGAAAAACAGAGCTCTATGGAGCCTTTCTCACACACCCACAAGACTTCTTGGTGCAAGCTACGAAGTCATGAAGTATGGCTCAGCTTCCCAAGGATGGTTCCATGGTTCTCTATCTTACACGGTCCCTCAAACCAATATCTTTGCTCTCAGATCACTGAGCAAAATGGTTTAGGGATGGTAAATGCAAGAACAAGGGATGCTTTTGTGGATTTTAAGATGAGATACATCCTAAGCTATGCATGCTGCTACAAATGCAATAAACTAGATATAAGATGACAAGGTTAGTAAACAAGACTATCCTAGCATGCTATATTAGTTTATGATTAAGCTAAATGATAAGGAACATACTCTAAATTTGCATATTTAGATTAATTCCTATTTAAAAGAGAGGCTAAATGATAAACTCAAAATGAGATATGAAAGCTTGAATGGATTTAAGTATAAGTGTGATGCTAAAGACTTGGATGATGAAAATGGAGGAATGAGAGCTCTATTTATAGCAAAAATAGGGCAATGGATGGTTAGGATTGAAAGAGTTAATCAAGGGCCAAGTTTGAAAGTTGGGAATCCATGTTTGCAATTGGCACCAATGAAATGGTGACAATTGTCAACATAAGGCTGGTTGAGAGGAGATGTAAGAAGCATTAAATGCTTGAGAAGACTTCATGGTTGCCCTAGGGGTTAAGGGCTAAGGTTAAGTTAGGGTTATCCATTGGATAAAGCTTTTACCCAAAGGATAAACTCTTGTACAAAGGTTTAAGGATAACCATGGTCAAAGCAATAAATGCTTGATGAGACCCTTGGGTTAGATGGAGGTTGAGTTTATGGAAATTCTTTAACCATGTAAGAGGGTTGAGTTAACCATTAATGGTTATGAAGACTTTGGGGATAACTTTGTAAGAGTCCTTCCAAATTTGGGGGCATTCAACAAGTATAAAGGCTTTAATGCAATTTGAAGACTTTACTCCAAATTTGAGAAGTGACCTCCTCAAATTTAGGGAAAAGGGATAATGGATGGGTTTGGGTTAATTAATTAGGTTTAGAAGAATCTAGAAGAGGTTAGAAAGAGGGTTAGGATGCAAGTGGGAGGTGTAGGATTTTGCAAGTGGGTGAGGGAAAATAGGTTTTAATTGAATTTAATTCAATTTGGTTGTAATTAAATAAATTGGATTTATTTAATTTAGGATAACTATTTTAATTAAATTTGAATTTAATTAAAAAGTGGATAGGGGATTTAATTGAATAAAATGTTTTATTCTATTAAAGAGGTATAATGAACTTAATTGAGTAATTTACTTAATTAAATAGAGGAATGTGGGTTATTCAATTAAATTGGATTTAATTAAATAGAGAAATGAATATAAAATATTCATTTAGGAATATGGTCATTTTTATACGTCTACATTTTGCCCCTCTTTGAAGTGACGTGTGTGCACATGTTATTTCAAAGAAAATGATGTGTCTTTGCGATTTTATGATCGATGTTGTTTATGATTTTTATGTTATGCCCCAAATTTGATGTGTGATGCCCCCTCGGGAGATGAATCAATATTTTGAAAATTTTGATTTGATTTGATAATTTGTGTTTGGTGTGCAAGATTTTGGCTAGTTGAAACATTTAAATTGATTCATCTCCCGATAATTGACGCGTTTTAGGGTATGAGGTAGACCGCAAGCAAATTACATGCTTATTTCCCTAACTCTAATTTCATTTTACCCTATAAAAGGGAAAAAGTGCATTGTTTTGTCTCATTTGTGCTTGTTGACTTTGGAGAAAGAGATTTTTAGAGAGAAGATAAAATGCCTATTCCCTATTCTACACATTGATTCGAGCGCGTTCGGAGGCATTGGAGACCTGCCGCAGACGGACCACCAGTAAGTCAACACTTTTGACCCCTTTTTGATTTTGAATTTTATCATTTTTGGTCAGTTTTTTATTTTTAAAATTCGGTTCTAACGGTTTAGCGCATAGGGGTTTTAGATTAGCACATATGATAAATTAGGTAGCGCATAGGGTAGCTTTTTAGGGTAGCATCCGAAAATGAATAGGGTAGCGCATGGTCCTAGGTTAGCGCATGATGAACACAGGGTAGCGTGTCAGGTTGAAAAGGTAGCGCATAGGTCAAACCTAGCGCATAGGGTCCACAAGGGGTCGCATGGGTAGGGGGATTTAGCGCGTAGGTTAGACCTAGTTCATAGGGTTAAATAGGTAGCGTAAGCATGGGATAGGTTAGCACATAAGTTTGTTTTAGCGCTTAGGGTAGGTTGGGTGGTACATGGAGAAAAAAAGATAGCGCATAGAGGTAGTCTAGCGCATAGGGTAGATATAATAGAGCGTGGAGAAAACAGGGTAGCGCATGGGTATAGTTTAGCGCATAGCCAAGTTTAATTAGCGCATGGATCGAGTTTTGCAAGTTTTAGATGTTTTTTGGATGTGAAAGATTTCATAGGAAAAGGTCAACTTTGTCTAGGGGATGTTGATTTTTGCCATTTGTTGTGTCTTTGATCATGTTTTTGAAAATGTGTCCAATATGAGTGTTGATATAACTCGATTTAATTTGCATTGTTTCAAGTTCAATGTGTGGAGCTTGATTTGTGTTACAAGCTGATATGGGTTGGAAACTTGAGTTGTTTTACAAGCTGATATGGGTGGGAAACTTGATTTGTTTTAAAAGTTTATGTGATGTGGAGACTTGAGTTGTTTTACAAGTTTTGATATGGTTTTTGAAAACTTGAGTTGTGTTACAAGTTGATATGATATGATGTTGAACTTGATTAGATGAGCAAATTGTTTCATGCTTTTGATGTGATTTTGATTTTGATATCTTTGTTTTGATGTGGACACTGATATTAAATTCGTTTTGCGTTTTGACAGGAGCGATTGGGAGTGGTGCAATCGCGGGAGTGGTTTCCCAAACCTTGGGCATTGATACCATGGTTGGCATAGGCTGACCTAGATGTGATCAAGAGATGTGGCCTATCATCTTTGCTAGACATGCCTCCATTAACTGTGAACCGGGGTCTACTTACAACGCTCGCTGAGAGGTGGCACAGTGATATGAACACCTTTCACTTTGCTACTGGCGAGATGACAGTCACTCCAGAGGACTGTTATAGGATCTTACGGATTCCCGTAGTAGGTGTTTTATTGTCGTATGAGTAGATGGAGGAGGGTGTACCGAGGTGTTGCAGCGTATTTTCCATGATCAGATGGTATGCGGGTATGAGATCCCATGGCAGGAGTTCCTGGATTTAGATTATGTGCCTCTCCTAGCAGTACTAGTAGGGTTTATCAGTGGACTCCTTTGTCCTGATCGCAAGTCAAAGGGATTCTATGTGGGTTGGGGATTGGTTCTTGAGGAGATGGTGACCTAGGGCCGCAGGTTTGCTTGGGGATTAGCCATGCTAGCCCACTTGTATAGGGACCTACATGAGGTTGTGTATCCGGATTACAACAGTTTGTTAGCTGGCATGACACTTTTACAGGTATGGTGCTAGGAGCACATTCCAACAACGAGACCACTGGTGGATAGAGACAGGCCTGTTGGGCGGGCATATGCTTATGGTTACAGGGGTCTAGTTGTCCAGCGTAAGCTAGGCAAACTAAAGCATTGGAGGAGGGTCCTGGATGATATAGATACAGTCATCTGGCGACCGTATACAGATTGTGAGGTCTGGGCAAAGGATGGGCTAGAGATGCCCAATGTGTTTATGAGCCAGTTTTTGATAGGGTGGATGCCCTTTGTGATAGAGAGATTTTAGGTGGGCAGGGTGTTAAGGCAGTATGGTTGGTAGCATAGTATACCATAGGGGACCTGCTTGTATGCGCGTCGGAGATAGGACGTACCTGATTGGGGTCCTACCATTGATAGCGGAGCAACTATAGAGGAGTTCTCCAGCTTAGCGGGTCTGATATGGGACTATGCTCTCAAGATTTTAGACGCAGGGATGACCCATGAGTTTGCTGGTTTGTTTGCAGCTTGTGTTGTTGCCAGGATATCAAATCCTGAGGAGATGCGGCCGACCTTTGATGATTATGAGGAGGATGTTGGGGGAGATGGAGATGATGGAGATGATGGAGGTGGAGGCAGATGACGGGGGAGAGGATATTGGGGGAGGAGAGGAGATAGGGGTAGGGATGGGGGAAGTCAAGTGGAGAGAGCAGTTCGACAAGCTATGATGGATAGGGGGAGAGGAGGGTTGGCGATTGGAGCAGGGGAGGAGAGGAGAGTGGGAGAGGTGATGGCAGCAGTGGGAGGGACAGATGAGTGGAGGCGGTCAACATAGAGGAGGAGGACTGATGAGTTACTTCCACCAGCACCTAGGACAGGCAGAGGGATAGGGGGTACCCCTTCACAGGTACCCCTACGGGTCTGAGTCCCGACACATGTGGAGGATGCTCAGATCAAGACCCTGCAGTTGACAGTTCAGCAGCTGCAGGCACAACTGTTGGCGCAACAATTTCAGATTACTCAGCTGACTCTAGAGTGAGATACAAAGATACAACGGCGTGGTCAAGCCGAGGAGCTGGTAGTGAGCATTCAGAGAGAGGCAGCAGGGGGCCCGATGAGAGATATTATGAGGGAGCTATCCTTGAGAGTGAGGGAGGTGGAGTATTATAGATGCCATTACGAGGATGTCATGCCCAGGGATCGCAGGGTACAGAGCTTCACGCAGGAGAGATTGAGTCGATCTCGAGAGACTGGGACACAGTCAGAGAGAAGAGGCGTGACGGGGCCGTCGAGATAGGATCCTCCTGGAGATCCAGGAGCTGGGACAGCAGCTACAAGACCATCCCCCTCAGGAGATAGTCATACTTGAGAGACGATGTCTCTATTGTATTTTTAGATCATTGTTTTGCTTGTACTGGGCATAGGCATGATAGATTTTGTACATTTGGACTATTTTTGATATATATATATATATATAGATGACACCATTTTCCGTGATCATGTGATGTGTTATATGGATGCATGTTCTATATGTTATTTTGTTACTTTATTATGATGCAATGCTTAGATAGATGATATGATATCTTGAAAATGAGATGTATGATAATGATAATGATGTGAGATGTATCTTGAAAATGAGATGTATGATTTGATATGCAAAATGATATGAAACTACTTTTAAAATGATATGCAACTATTTTAAAATGATATGCAACTATTTTTTTAAAATGATATGCAACTATTTTAAAATGATATGCAACTATTTTTTAAAATGATATGCAACTATTTTTAAAATGATATGCAACTACTTTTAAAAATGATATGCAACTACTTTTAAAATGATATGCAACTTTTTGTTTTTGGAGCATCCTCATTCTACATTTGTCATCCTGATATAACCATATGTTATTTTCTTTTGATATAGGTATCATCATTGAGCATTGATTTGTTTGGGATATGTTGAAAATTTATACAAGCATAATGGTATAATTGAACCATAATGACTTGAGAAAAATTTACATGATGTTTGATTTTGCAAGATAGCACAAGCGTCAAGGTATAATTGAACCAGGATGACCAGAGTGCGGATTGCATATAAACAGACAAGATTAAACCATTTGTATGTGTAAAGTGGAATCATGTCTTCAGTGATATTTGATGTATCACGTCTCGAGACAAGTATTTACATAGTACAAATGATCGCCTCATAGACAGAAGACTAAGAAAATATTGGAGTTTCCCCATGATCTCTAGCTTTGAAGCATTTAGTGAGAAAATGTAGAGAATCCAATAATTTAAAAAGTTCAAATGCAAAAATAGTCAAGAATTTATGCGATAATGCAACATTTAGTACTTCAGAAAATCATCCATCTTTGGTATTTTTGTGATTCTTTGTTTTAGTGATCCAATGTTTTGCTTTGCGATGGAGCGAAGTTTTTGGTTGTTGGATGTGATGTTTCTGAGTTTTGCAAATAGTCTGCCATTGTTTTGAATGTGTTGCAAGTTTTGATGATTTATTGCCCCTAGCTGAGTGTGCCTCTTGATGTGGATACGTTCAGTGATTACCAAGCCATGGTGAAATGTGGTAAAAGGATATATGGATAGACCAGGATAGTGACTACACTAAGTATGTCTTGACTGGATATTTGCTAAGTGTCGGGTGATGGCCGATAGTATTTTATTGCAAGTGTATAGATATGGATGGAGGAGTTGTTCTTTCACAATAGCGCTTGTTACTAGGTTTTCACCAGTTGCTTTTATTGTACCTTTTTATTTACTTTTTCTTGATTTTCTTGATTTTTTTGTTTGTTTTTGCTTTTTCCATGCATTAGACTACTCAAGTGTAGTATTTCTTCAGATGAATGGTGTTAGTTGGTTCATCGAGCACATCTCCTTCTGAGGTTGTGAGCTAATAAGCACCTGATCCATACACTGATATGATGACATAGAGACCCAACCAGTTAGGTTCAAATTTCCCTTTCTTTTATTGATCTTGTTGATTTCTTGGATTTTCTTTGAGGACTAGGTCACCAACTTTGAAATTGCGAGGGATGACCTTGTGATTGTAGCTTCTGCACATGCGTTGCTAATATGCTTCGAGATGAGTGTAAGCAAGCTGACGTCTTTCATCTAATAGTTCCAGTTCTTGCAGTTGGTTGACCCGATACTCTTCATCTGGGATTAAGCCTTTTAGAGATACTCTGAGAGATGGAATTTCTACTTCTAGCTGTAAAATAGCTTCGGATCCATAGACCAATGAGAAAGGTGTGGCTCCTATAGGTGTACGGATGCTGATTCTGTATGTCCAAAGTGCTAGATTGAGTTGTATATGCCAATCTTTGCCTGCATCATTTACTATTTTCTTGAGAATCTTTAGTATTGTTTTGGTGGATGCTTTCGCTTGACCATTCCCCTGGGGGTAGTATGGTGTAGAGAACCGATGTTGTATTTTGAATTGCTCACATAGTTCTTGGACATCTTAGTTTTTGAACGGTCGTCCATTATCGGTGATGATGGAACTTGGAATACCATATCTGCAGATCAGATAGTTCAAGATAAAAGACGCAATTTGCTTTCCAGTGACTGTGGTCATTGGGACTGCGTCTATCCACTTGGTACAGTATTCTGTTGCAGTTATAATGAACTTGTGTCCATTTGAAGATGAAGGATGAATTTTGCCGACCAAGTCTAGTCCCCACTGACAAAAGGGCCAGGATGTTGTAAATGGCTATAGTTCCTATGCTGGTGCATGTATCAGATTGCCATGGATCTGGCATTTAGGACACTTTTTGGTGAAGTGGTAAGAATCTTTCTCCATTGTAGGCCAGTAGTATCCCATCCTTAGAAGCTTTTTAGCAAGAGTAGTCCCACTTGAATATGTGCCACAAATACCTTTGTGAAGCTCGTGTAAAGCAGAATCAAAATCATTATGATCAAGGCAATGAAGAAGAGTACCATCTAGACCTCGACGGTACAAAGTATCAGTAGTAAGGGTATAACAAGCGGCTTGTCATATAAAATTACATTTTTGGTTACGGGATAAGTCAATGGGTAGGATATTGTTCTTTAGATAATCATATATTGGTCCACATAAAGGAGAATCTGAACTGATTAAGGCATAGACAACATGGGATTCAGAGTAGTCATAGGCTGGGGAGAATAGTTGCTCTACCAGGAACTCATAATGACTCTGTTGCTCTGGAATTTGTAGTAATGAAGCGATAGTAGCCATAGCAAAGGCTGCTTTGTTGTTCAACCTTGGTATTTGCTCGAAGGTGATGTGTACAAAATATTGTTTGAAGTCATCCACCATTCATTTGTAGGGTAGTAGCTTGTCATCCTTTGTCTGATAGTCATTGTTGATTTGATTGACGACTAGTTGTGAATCTCCATAGACCATTAACTCTGTGATTTCCATTCTATGGCCATTTTGATGCCTATAACCAATGCCTCATATCCAACCACATTATTTGTGCATGGGAACATAAGCCGATATGATCTTGGTATAGTGTGTCTTTCAGGAGTGATGAAAAGAATGCCAACACTTGAACCATGTTGGGTGTAGGATCCATCAAAGTATAGGGTCCATTGTGTGGTAGAAATAGCAAGAACGTCCCTGTCCAAAAATTCAATCTCCAAAGTTTGTTTTCTTGGTAGCGGTGCTTCAACTAGTTGATCTGCAATTGCTTGTCCTTTGATGGCTCTTCGTTCTATGTATTAGATGTCAAATTCATTGAGAATCATGACCCATTTAGTCAATCTGCCAGTAAGAGATGCCTTGCTGAGTAGATATTTGAGAGGATCAATTTTTGCTACTAGCTTAATTGTGTGTGCTAGCATATAATGTTGAAACTTTTGAGATGCGAAGACTATTGTTAGACAAGCCTTCTCAATGAATGTATAGTTGAGTTCATAGCCATTCAATGTCCTGCTGATGTAGTAGATGGCTCGTTCCTTTCCTTGTTGATCTTCTTGTGCTAACAGTGCCCCGAGTGATATATCTGTTGTCAAAATGTATAGAATAAGGGGCTTTCTTGCGACTGGTGGTACTAGAACTGGTGGGTTCATCAGATACTGTTTGATTTGATAAAAAGATTTTTGTTAGGATGCCGAGATGTTCTGCTCTGGCGAATGATTTAGCTAGCAGATCGTCCACATAGTCTTCCATGAATGTGTGCATCATGTCATGAAAGATTGTTGTCATTTCTCTTTGATAAGTAGCCCCTGCATTCTTTAAGCCAAAAGGCATAACATTCCAACAGTACGTTCCCCAAGGGTAGGTGAACGCTGTTTTATCTTGATCTTCTAGGGCTATTTTTATCTGATTATAGCCTGAGAAACCGTCCATTAGTGAGAGCATTGCATGGCCCGCTGTGAGGTCTACAATTATGTCGATGATGGGTAAAGGAAAGTCGTCTTTTGGACAGGCTTTGTTGACATCTCTGAAATCAGTGCAGATTCTGATACTGCCATCTGGTTTTGATACTGCACTATGTTGGAGATCCATTATGCATAGTCAATGGGTCAGATGAATCTGACATCTAATAATTTCTTTAGTTTAGCTTTGACCATGAGTGCCACCTGTGGATTCATCTTTCGTAGTTTTTGCTTGACTAGCTTAACTCCTGGAGAGACAGACAAGTGATGCATGATTAAGTGTGGATCAATTCCAAGCATATCTGCATATGACCAAGCAAAGTTAATTTGCTTTTGTTTAAAAAAGATGAGAAATACCGATCGTTCCTCCTCTGTCAAAGATTCTGCAAGGTGTATGTTCTTGACTGTTTCTGTGGTACCAATATTGATTGATTGAGTGGACTCAATCAATATGGGTGATCGCTCATGAAAGTGTTCTGGAAGAGTGTCAAGTCTCCCATCTTTAGGTGCCTTAAAAAGGTTTTCACCCTCAGATGCGTCCTTTAGTTTTACTTTTTTGTGATCTAGAGCTACCATTGATTGGTTTTCAGCATCAGATCTTTTATTTGGTTCATTTTTGCGACTGAGAGACTTGGCACTCCCTGGCTTGCAGACATCGTTACTTTGTTCACTGGTAGAGCCTGTTTCCGGGTTAACGGTACATAGGTAGTGGATAATAGATTCATCATCAGGGAAAATTGGTATATCATGTATTTCGAGTTCATCCTAGTCAATGAGGTCAGGAAAGACAAGCGGTAAGGAATCATTCGGTGGATCAAGTTCTACTACTGTAAGTGTCAAGACAAAGGTTTCATTGTGATTGGTTTTAGTAAAGAAGTCAAGGATTTCATCAAGGTCTTTGATGGTATTATCTTCCGTATAGACTTGTTCATAATGTTTCTATTTACTTTCCTTGGCATCATAGATATTCTGCGGTCCAAATTCAAGAGGTCTATTGTTTGCGTTATGTTCTTCCTGAGAAAGGGATATGGTACCAGTATTATTAGTGATATCTGTAGTAGCATTTGAGTAGCTACCCCATTCATATTCATTGGAATTAGTCTCTGAGGCATCATCCTAGATTCTATCAGTGCTATAAACAGGTATGTTGTAGGGTGAAAATAGATCTTTGATGATGGATACCAGTTTGATAGTTTTTGTTGATTCGGTGTCAAATCCTGCTTCTACTTTCTGTATTTGTTCATAGATTGTGCCTCCTTGGGGAGTAATAATGATATCAGGAGATGATACTATTAGTTCTTGAGATATTGGCATTTGAATATGAGCTACTACTGCGGATATGGCCTTCTTGTGACTTAGAAGCTTTTCCTGATGTTGCTTCTATTCTTGACGTTCACGTGCCTTGTGGATTGTTTCTGTTGACTCAAATAGTGCTTCCTACCAGGATTCTTCTTTGTACTTCTTCTTTGCTTTCCATTGAGGTTTTGGAGTTATGCGTGGTGTCCTTCTTAATAGGAAAGTGAGTTTACAACCCAATCCTGTTTTGTCTCTACTAGGCTGTGAAGGAAGGTCTATAGGCTCAGTGACTCCTTTGCATTTTCCAATAGGTCCTTTACCATCATATCCCATTTGCTGCATGATTAAGTAGCCCTTTCCATATAGGTGTGTTGGTAGAACTATATCCAGAGCAGCTGCTCTGTTATCTTCTTCCTCATCTTTGTATAACCAGCTAAGAATGTCCTTCTCTTCTGATTCATGTGCAAGAGTGCCTAGTTGGATGAAGGTACCATCAAATTTGGTGATGGGCTGAGTTACCTGATGTGTTGATGTAGTAGGCAATCCATGAGATCTGGGTGATGTTGGTAATTTGGCCAAACATATGGGTTCCAAAGAGTATTCTCCCATACCTTGTTCTTTGATTTGCATTTTCTGCTTGAAATCTCTAGGTAATGATTCGGGCTTTGCCTTCTGTAGATCTGACATTGAGGATCTATGTTTTTCCCTATTATGAGGAACCAAACTATCCTGGGCTGCCCCCATTGCATTACAATGTTGAAATGGATTGTGATCAGCAGATATAGAGACCTCTTGTCCATTATAAGGAAATTTGACACACTGGTGATACGTAGAAGGCACTGCTTGCATTTCATGTATCCAGGGTCGACCTAATAAAATATTGTAGGTGAGGTTTATGTCTAAGACCTGACACATAGTATCCTTTTGCATTGGTCCCACTTGAATGGGTAACATCACAGTTCCTTTAGATGACCTTTCTTCATCATCATATGCCTTTATGGTAGTCTTTTTACGTGGATCAATAGACTCCTCTGAGAAGCCTAATGCACAGATAAGTTTTAAGGTACATATATTAAGTCCACCTCCTCCATCTATCAATACTCTTTTTACTCAGTGTTTATAAACGATGACTTCAATATGGAGAGAAGTGTTATGCGAATGACTCAAGGAAGTATTATCATGCTCTGAGAAGGTGAGATTATGAGGCCCTATCATATGAGAGACCATGGCTTGAAATCTATTTGCATCCAGATCTTGAGGTACATTTGTTTCCAATAGCGCTTACTCCAATATGTTTTTGTGTTTTGGTGACAGTTTTAGCAATTCTAGTATAGATATCTGAGCCGGAGTTTTGCGTAGTTGGCTGACTAAATCATATTGGATTTTTGGTACAGTGGTTGTAGGTGCGGTATGTCCCTTCAAGACATATTTCTAAGCTCTGGTTGTGACATTGATAGATTCATGATTATGCTGGTCTCGGATGGTGATGACATTCACATGATGGTCTTCAGCTGATATATGATTGATGGTGTTATTGTAGATATGGTTGATATGAGCTCCTCATGTATTGTTTTAGGTTGAAGCTCCATCTTTGTTGTAGTTTGGAAGAGGATTTTTAAAGGCTTCATGGTCACCATTTGTTTTGAGACCATCTACCATTAAATCACCTCGATCAATCATATCCTGAACAATGTTTTTCAATCTCATTCAATCGTTCATTCGATGACCTTTGTTACGATGAAAATCACAATAGTACAAATCATTCCACCAAGGTGGTTTGATTTGGGGTTTCTAGTTGCTGATTGCAGGCAAAGAGAGAATCTTGTTTGCCAGGAGCTCTCTGAATGCTGATTCTAGTGATTGTCCCAGTGGTGTGAAGACACGCTTCTAGAAATTGTTAGTGTTGTCACGTTAATTGTTATTATGTCCTTGATTCATGGTTTTGTTTTGAGTATCGTTGGTGTTGTTTTTATTGGGTTGACCTTGATTGGTATTTGGTGTATATGTGTTAGCATTTGGATTAGCACCTTTAGGATTCTTAGTAGCTTGAGGATTTCTGGATAATACGAGCACTGGTTGTTTCAATTTTGGATCATGCAATTCATTGTTGCCTTCATTTTTATTTCGAGTCCAGAATTGAGACTTGTCTAAGTTGTTGTTTTGGTTATTGTAGTTTGATAAATTTGTTCCTTCTTTGAAGAATTTGAGCATTCCCTTTTTGACACATGCTTCCCCTACTTGAATGTCGTTTTCAATCAATTTAGTGAAAGATGGGATGCATTGGAGTTTGAGCCTGTAACTCATCTCACCATTCAAGTTGTCAATGAAGATTTCCATTTTCTCCTTTTCAGGAATATCTCGAGGATATCATGATACCATACATCACCAGCGTTGAAGGAATATCATGAATGTTTCATTGTTTTTCTGCTTGGTGTTGCAAACGTCTAGCATGGTTATAGCATGTTGAATGTTATAGGAATATTGTGTTATGAACTTGTTAACCAATTCATCAAATGATCTGACAGGTGAGGTAATTTTGGATAACCACTCCATTGTTTGTCCTCCCAATCTTCTTGGGAACAACTTCATTAGATAAGTGTCATCATTAGCAAATTCAAGACTCATGGTACAGAATTCTCTGACATGATCACTGGGATCACTTTTTCCATCGTATTTGTCAAATTTAGGCATATCTGAGTTTGGAGGAAAAGGGATTATGTGCAATCTTCTGTCAAAAGGATAACGACAAATTTCATTTAATGACTACCGCACTGTTGTACCTTGTTGCATGTCTTGCATTTGTCTTTGTAACATTTGCATTTGTTGAGTAAGGGCAACCAAAGGTGCATTGTTTTGCTGAGGGAAAAGTTCTTCCCTTGTATTGATCCTGGGTTGAAACAGTGTATGGAATGGTATGTTTTGCTCGGGAATGTATGGAACGGTGTATGTTGCTTTGGTATGTTTTGATCCGGGATGTTTTGTCTTGGTGTGTGTTGTTCCAGTACGTTTTGATCAGGGATATCTTGTTCAAGGTTGCATGCTTCCCCTTCCTGTTGTTGTTCTTGATATTCATAATGTTGAGGTCTCGTTCTAAACACATCTGCGTCAAAGTTTTCAGGGAGTCTGACTCCTTTGCTTGTGAGCATGAGCAAGTATTTTTCTTTGTCATTTTCCATGAACTTTTCTACAAGCTTTTGGAATGAAGCATTTTCCTGACATTCCTGAAGAAGTTCTGCAGAAATTTTAGTATCCTCTAGATGTGGACCTTCAAAAGGATTTGATAACCTTCGATTCATACTAGATTCTGCTTGTGCCTCACTTTGTTGTTTTTGTTGAGAGCGAGTAATAGGCATTTTAATAGAAACTTTCAATGATGAAGGGGACAAAATCCTCTTTGATATGTCGCTCGGGGGTTGGTGGTTCAGGTTGAGGTGTGTTATAAGTGATACACTCATCGGGCAAGAATGCCGGATTGATCCTTCCTCCATGGTTTATGATTTGATTAAAAGCAGATTTTTGACAATATGCCCTAGTCTTTAAAGACTCTTTGTCAAATTCGTTGGATTTGTTTTGGATATAACGTTTAACGTGATGAAGGAATACTCGATGAGATTTGAAGAGTTGACGATTGATGTATAAAAACTTGTTTCTCTTGATAATTTGGAAAAACTTGGTTGTTGTTTTCTTAATGTGATGTTACGATAAAGATTCTTTCTTCTCAGAATATGGGGATTAGTCATCCATAAGTGATCAATGGTTTCCTTCGATTTGTTTTGGATTTAATTGATCTTGTTTTGAAAATTCAAGTTTTATGAAGGTTTAGATGCCCCTTCATGACAAAGTGTGTCAAATGATATGGATAAAGTCTCCCAATATGGAAACTTGATTTGACAACCTGAGGTTTTAAACAAGTGTTTTTGAGATGAAATCCGTGAGATGATAAAGGATCCTTTTGATACTTGTGATGATGTTTTCGGATTTTGATAGGATAGATATGTTTTACCATGTGACCAGTTTCAGATTTTTACAACATTTGTTTGACACAAACTTTGCTCAAGAAATGGTTTTTATAGCTTTGTTTTCGCTACTCTGCTTTGATGAAAAATGATGCTAATGAAAAGAGGCTTCTGAAGATGTTTTCCAAATTTTCAAAATTCCTCACTGTTTTGCCCCTTGTTTTTTTGTTTTTGGTCACGCGCTAAAATAGAGACAAGATGCGCTACTAAATTTACTTCACGCGCTAAAGTTTTTGACTGTTAAATTTTGTTTTCTATTGGGCTCAAAAAGTTATGCGCTAGTATGGGTCTGCGACGCGCTAATTGTTAAACCCTAGGCACTAAAGTTTGACTCCTACGTGCTAAGTTGATGCTTCAACGCACTAGGTTGTTTTCTAGATGCGCTAACTGTTTAACACTGTTTTAAAATTTTAGATAAAACGCTACTGTTTTGACCAGACGCGCTAACTTTATGCTTTGATGCGCTAACAAAAGTACCCTATGCGCTAAGAAGTTGTTCTCACGCGCTAAACTGCCCTGATTTTTTCTTTGGTTGTTTTTTTTTTGTAATTTTCGGATTTGATTGTGAGTTTTTCAGTCTTGATGGATGATTTTCTGAAGTAGTAAATGCAAGCACAACACAAAAAAGACAACCATTTTGCCTAATCTAACAAAAAGTGTATGTTCAGCGAGGATGTGTTCAAATCCCTAATGTTTTAACAGGTTTGGATACGAATAATACACTTCAAGAAGACTCTTTATTCAAAGGTCATAAATAACATCATAGCCCACTAGTCTCGATACTCTGTCAGCTCAAACAACCGTGTCACCCCCTAGAGGGCGCCCGTTTTTTTGCCTTTTGCCAGAAATTAACTCAAAATGAATTGCTTCACAATTGAGTAGTTATCTTGGGAGATATATGGTGAGTGATCTTGGGGGTGGATTCTTCCCCACCTTTGCGTTATGATGTTATAAATGTCTGGTTACTGACTCGGCTCAAGGTTTCTATTTCTATGGTTCGTAATCAGGCTTCCTGTTCGGCCGTCAGTGATAAACTCCCTCAGGAGGCTTCCCAACCTTTAGAACAAAGGATTTAGTATCTCGAGGATACTGGGGGAAGGCTAATCACTACACGCAACCGTTGAAAAGGACTTTCATCACTTTCCACTTTTGATTATAGTGGGTTGGAATACTTGGTGTCAAAGTCATTTCCCACTTAGGTTGTTCTCTTCACACCAGCCATAAACGACTTTAAGAGTTGATTCCAACTCCTCGGGAAGGCAGACCTGCTAAAGGATTTATTGCTTGAAGTAAAGAAATCTTTAAGAGTGGTCTGGATTTTTGATCACCCAGTTAAGGGGAGAGCATATTCCTTCCACTTTCGAGACAAGGCAAACAATTTTTCATTTAGCCTTTCAAGATAAATGATTTGCTAACTTCTATTGGGAGATGTTGCTCCAAAAAGCATGGTGTCAATTTTACTTTCCCCAAATCAGTGATTATTTAATCTAAGAAAATAATTGAGTCAACAAAGCAAAACTTCAATTTTTGATAACAAAAGGAAACCGACGAAAGGGGAATAACTTCCCTCCTTTGATTGCAATGAAACTTCGTATGTGTGGTTCTTTCCTTTGCAATGAATCCTTTTATACACCAAAGGATGGTGAGGTTCTTTTTATAGCTATTTTTGCAAAAAGGAAGGTTTGTATGGTTCTTTTTAAAGTCCAAAAAAAAAAAAAAATTCTCCTATGAAAGCAAGAAATGTTCTGATTTGTGGTTCTTTTTATAGCCCCAAAAAAAGTGAGTTTAATTTTAAGAACAAAAGAAGTTCAGATTTTAAACTAACTTAACTAAGTTAGTGAAAATTCTAACTATCTTAATATTTTAAAACTAAGCTCCCATCTGCAACAAATTTGTTAGAATCCTGCAAGGAAACAAGAGGAAAACGTTAGATGATTGGTGGACTTCAACAAGTCTACTTTTTATCCCCGGTTACATATTTTAAATTTTTTATTTCTGTCTGTCAATGATGCACTGCAAAACAAACTGTATGTGCTATAAAATAATAGTGATGCGCTAAAAGAAATTGGTGATGCGCTACACTATTTTTGGGATGCGCTACTCTGTGTTCTGAAAGCGCTGCTCTATCTTTCTCGCGTGCCGAGGCCTATAGGAAAAGTTTAGTATTTTGATGCACTAATAAACCAACTTGACATGCTTGATGATGGACCCAACGTGCTGAACAGTAAACTGGATGTGCTAGGTTGTTGACCAGATGTGCTAGGGAATGCTTCCCATGCACTGATTCTCATTTCTCGCGGACCTGCAAAAGTGGTTATATTTAAAAACCAATTTGATATATGGGGTAATGCCCCATGGTGGGCGCCAGAAATGTATGCGAGAAAAGCGGGCCGATAGAACTCAAAATGTGAAAAACGGAGCTCTATGGAGCCTTGCTCACACACCCACAGGACTTCTTGGTTCAAGCTACGGAGTCATGAAGTATGGCTCAGCTTCCCAAGGATGGTTCCATGGTTCTCTATCTTACACGGTCCCTCAAACCAATGTTTTTGCACTCAGATCACTGAGCAAAATGGTTTAGGGATGGCAAATGCAAGAACGAGGGATGCTTTTGTGAGTTTTAAGATGAGATACATCCTAAGCTATGCATGCAGCTACAAATGCAATAAACTAGCTATAAGATGACAAGGTTAGTAAACAAGACTATCCTAGCATGCTATATTAGTTTATGATTAAGCTAAATGATAAGGAACATACTCTAAATTTGCATATTTAGATTAATTCCTATTTAAAAGAGAGGCTAAATGATGAACTCAAAATGAGATATGAAAGCTTGAATGGATTTAAGTATAAGTGTGATGCTAAAGACTTGGATGATGAAAATGGAGGAATGAGAGCTCTATTTATAGCAAAAATAGGGCAATGGATGGTCAGGATTGAAAGAGTTAATCAAGGGCCCAGTTTGAAAGTTGGGAATCCATGTTTACAATTGGCACCAATGAAATGGTGACAATTGTCAACATAAGGTTGGTTGAGAGGAGATTTAAGAAGCATTAAATGCTTGAGAAGACCTCATGGTTACCCTAGGGGTTAAGGGCTAAGGTTAAGTTAGGGTTATCCATTGGATAAAGATTTTACCCAAAGGATAAACTCTTGTGCAAAGGTTTAAGGATAAACATGGTCAAAGCAATAAATGCTTGATGAGACCCTTGGGTTAGATGGAGGTTGAGTTTATGGAAATTCTTTAACCATGTAAGAGGGTTGAGCTAACCATTAATGGTTATGAAGACTTTGGGGATAAATTTGTAAGAGTCCTTCCAAATTTGGGGGCATTCAACAAGTATAAAGGCTTTAATGCAATTTGAAGACTTTACTCCAAATTTGAGAAGTGACCTCCTCAAATTTAGGGAAAAGGGATAATGGATGGGTTTGGGTTAATTAATTAGGTTTAGAAGAATCTAGAAGAGGTTAGAAAGAGGGTTAGGATGCAAGTGGGAGGTGTAGGATTTTGCAAGTGGGTGAGGGAAAATAGGTTTTAATTGAATTTAATTCAATTTGGTTGTAATTAAATAAATTGGATTTATTTAATTTAGGATAACTATTTTAATTAAATTTGAATTTAATTAAAAAGTGGATAGGGGATTTAATTGAATAAAATGATTTATTCTATTAAAGAGGTATAATGAATTTAATTGAGTAATTTACTTAATTAAATAGAGGAATGTGGGTTATTCAATCAAATTGGATTTAATTAAATAGAGAAATGAACATAAAATATTCATTTAGGAATATGGTCATTTTTATATGTCTACAGAGACATCACAACTTGTATTTAGCCAAATGCTCAAATATCTGCTCATGTGCACAAGGTCATGAATTATCACTATCATAACGTGTTGATAGGTGGCGCTTGCATTCTTGAATCCAAAGGGCATGACCTGATAGAAAAATGTACCCAATGGTGTGGTAAAGGCTATTTTATGTTGATCTTCTTTTGTTATTCTTATCTGATTATACCCTGAGAAGCCATCCATCAGAGATAGCATTTCATGTCCTACTGTCAGATCAACAAGAATGTCAATGTTAGGAAGTGGAAAATCATCTTTGGGACAAGCTTTATTTAGGTCTCTAAAGTCAGTACATACTCTAACATCGCCATTAGGCTTTGAAACAGGGACCATATTTGAGATCCATTCTGAGTAATCAATTGGTCGGATAAACTTGACTTCTAACAATTTTTCTAATTCTGCTTTGACCAACAATGTGATTCTTGGGTGCATCTTTTGCAGCTTTTGTTTGACTGGTTTAGCATTGGGATCATCTACAAGAAGACGAACAACTAACTCGGGATCAAGGCCAAGTATGTCCGCATAGGACCATGCGAAGTTGATGGGCCATCTATAAAGAATATCTGAGAACACTTGAGCCTCAACATCAGATAGAGATGGTGCGACATGAGTAATATGTGGATTTTTTGTGGTACCCAAATTTATCTCTTTCGTCACATCTATTAGAACAGGTGAGCGCTTAGAGACATAATCATTACCGAGGGGAATAAAAGAATCCTAATCTTTTGGAACCTCAAAGAGGTTTTCACCAAAAGATACACCCTTTATTTTTACTATTTTTGAGTCAAGAAGCGCCTCTGAGAGGTTTTCGCTACAAGACCCTTGATTTTTTATTTATTTTTCAGTTTTGTGGTTAAGGATTCCTTCTTCCCCAAAGTATTCTTTAGGATCAAGCTTGTAAACTATATTCTGATCAGGATTGTAATATGGTGCACACTCAATTTCCCCCAAGAATTGCAGGAGTGTTGTGTCATTTTGGAATGTATCTATGTGTGCAACAATTTGGCCCCAATCGATGAGTTCAGGGTGGCGAAGGGGAAGGTCCATAAGGAGGATGGAGTTTTCAAAGAGCTTAGATGTACCAAATGATGAGGAGATATGTATATCACTGTATGTGTATTTGACAACTTTAGGGATGTTTTTTATATTGATCAGAGCGGTTTTAGTGTTTCCATAAGTGCCAGTTGAACTTGAGGCTTCACAGGAGGGACATCCAAAACTAAGCCCTTGGTGATTCTTATTATTAGTGGGATCAATAGGGGTTCTTATTCCTTGTTCTACTTGACCTAGTCCACCACCTTGATAGTTCCATTTCTGAGTATCCGACTTGTGTTGTTTTGGATATTTGTGCTTGAATCCTTGGAGATGGGTCTCATTATCTATAGGGACATCCTTGTATACCCACTGATTTACATCTCCTTCTATGACCTCATGGTTAAGCTCTCCTTGAGCTTGGAATGTGGTGGAGCCATGTTGTTTGATCACTAGTCCTTTCTTCTTCTATCCCTTAGTGGGCTTCCCATGAGAATGTGGATCTAAGGGAAAAGAACCCACTGTGAAAGTACCTTTCAGGGAGTATTCACTACAACCGGTGTCACTGATCTTGAGTTGGGAAAAGGCTGAAGAGACAAATGTCTTTTCTTTAGCAGCACTAAGATGGTATTAGGATCAACATATGAGAATGTTGTGGTATTAGATGCATCACCACTATTGATGCCAGAGAAATGATGAGAATATGGGGATGAGGCCACGAGTGCACGATAGTACTCAAAGGGTTGAGCATCGCCACGAATGGTGATTTCGCATCCTTGGAATGGAAATTTGAGGTATTGTTGATGGGTGCAAGGAATGGTCTGTATGGAATGAATCCATAGGTGACCAAGAAGTATGTTGAATGGGAGATCAAGATAAACAATGTGGCATAATGTTCTTTGTGTTGTCGGGCCCACCTAAAGTGAGAGATTTATCATCCCCACTAAACTTCTTTCAGCATTATCATATGCCTTGACGATGATACATTGGTTGTGCATATCTGAGATAGTATACCCTACTTGAGTGACAAATATTAATGTGCACAAATTCAGAGCAGAACCATTATCAATTAGAACTCGTTTCACTCTATGACGTTTCACAATAGCTTCAATATTCAGAGGGCAAATATGGCTAGGATCTAAGATTGTGGCATCGGATTGCATGAAATTGAGATGGTATGTGGAGGATAGATGAGCTACCATTGCCTGGAATTATGTGGGATCAATGTTACTAGGGACACGAGCTTCTTAAAATCTACGCATGAGAATTTCTTGATGAATGGGTGAGGCTTTGAGAAAATCCACAATAGAGATTTGTGTAGGGGTTTTTCCTAAGCGCTCAAGGATATTGTACTACGGAGATACAGACACAACAAGTGAAACATTTGATGTGGGTGCACTTAAGATTGACATACGGGCTCTCCTAGTGGTTATGACACATTGGGTATTGGCCCTTTTCACCCAGATCATGTTAACATGATCATCGACCTGAGAAATGCATCCTACCATAGGACCATAATCGAAGGGGACATTATTATAGTAGATATTATTGGATGTACGACCTTGATTTGCATTAGAAGTACTCGCTTCCTCTTGATTCTTGGGAAGGGCATCCTTATACATGCCAAGACTAGCATTAGGTGATTTTCCTGTGAGAGGATCAACAACAATCTTGCCCTGGTCAATGAGGTCTTGAACTAGGTGTTTCAACTTCATGCATTTGTTTTTTATGATGACCTTTGACACGATGATAAGTGCAATATTCATTTTCCTTGTACCAATGAGGCTTATGTTTTGAGTTGTCAAATGGTTGTGTTTGAGGATACACGGCCATCCTTGTACCAATCGAGATTATGTTTTGAGTCATCAAATGGTTGTGTTTCAGGATACACGACCATGTTATGTTGTTCCATACAATTGAAGATAACATCTAGCAGTTTAGCCAGGGGCGTGAACTGTCGACGAGGGCCCTTGTTACCTAAGGGTTGTTGTTCCAACTATTAGACAGTGATGCTGTTGGTCCAACTATTAGCCTGCGCATTTGATGGTTGCACTAGTGGTGGATTGATATACGACTACAGTGGTGGATTGTTGCATATTTGTGGGGGTGGTGTCTTTGTGGCCACAATCACTTATGCTATCTTAGAATCAGTAACCCCATCACTCACGACATTTTTTTTTTGTTCCAATGTCGTTGTCTGTCATTACTAGGCTAATCAAAATATTTTTTATAGAACTTTATGACTCCTTCATCAAATAAATCTTGTTCAATGGAGGGTCCTTTGGACATGATATCCTTGAAAGTGCTTGTATAGTTCAGTCCAATGTGAAATGCAAGCTTTGAATGAAGATTATTTATGAAAATTGGAACCAGCTGAGTAGCAAGGACCGTACAAGGGAGATGACCCGCGAGCTCTCTGCATCATTGAACATAATCAAGGAGGTTCTCACCACCTTTCTCTTTGGTCTGACATAAGTCGAGCATGGAGATATCATTTTGGATGTTGTAATGATATTTTTCCACCAACGTTACGATAAATAAATAAAAGTAGTGACAATGCCAAATGGCAATTTGGAGAACCATTCTAATGAGGAACCATTGAGACTTTGGGGAAACAATATTAGAAGATAATTATCACACCATGACACCTCTTAACAAGCCAAAAAGAATTCTTTGACATGGTGATGTGGATCTCCTTTCCCCTTGTATTTGTCAAATTTTGGTGTTTCAAAATGTTTGGGAAAAGGCATTGCAGTGATGGACTTGTTGAACGGGTAAGGACATAGTTCTTCGAACTTGAAGACCCATTCAGAGCTATTCTCTTGTAGCATTTTAAGAGAAGCTTTCATTCCTCCCATTTGATATTGATCAAAAAGGGATTAGGAGAGCGTATAGTTGATTGATATCAATGTATCTGATGTGACATTTGTTGAGACTAGTGATAACCTTTTTGGTATGGTGGGTTTTGATAACTAGCGATGTTTTGATAACCTAGAATTTGTTGTTGACCAAAAGGTTGTTGTTGATATTGGGATATCTGTGAATGGGTTTTTGCATTCTGTTGAGGAGCACCAAGAGGTGTTGGCAATTTGGAGGAATTGATTATGTGTTGCATTGATATTTTGTCATTGATGGCAACACCAACTATTTTGGTTGTTTATCGGTTTCCGATTGGTTCCGGTAGAGGAGTTGGATTATAAAATTCATCTGGTATGATTTGGTTTGTGGAATTGATTTCGATCTGTCATTCATGCTATTCAGATGCGTATCACGATCAGTTGCTTTGGGATTTCATGACTCAAATACTATCATTTGTTCTAGAAAGCCTTTTGGTCACTGGTAAGGGTTTTACCGGCAAAGCTTTGTTGAAGATCTTTTGATGCACGTGATAAGTGGTGTTGGTGCAGCTTCTAGATGGTTTTCGCGATGTTGTTGGTTATCTTGTTCATGTTCTTGTTGATCAGTGGTGTTTGGATTTGGTTGACGACGACCTATTTTGGGTCTGGTGTTATCTAGGTTATGGACCAATTTATGTAACATGTTGGAGGATGTTCCTGATGCGTTACCGATGAGATTTAATGATTGGTTTACATTGTTTTTGTCCTAGGCTGACTTGGTTGATCATTCAATTGTGGGTTTATGTCATGAATTCATTGTATTGTTTTTTAGGTGGCTGACCTAATTTTTTAGGTCTTGGGTTGGTATAAATATGATGTAAGATCTCTTTGTAGATCATGGTAATGGGATGGTTATGAAAATACCTGTGTGAATAATGTTGTAATATGCAGAAGTTTTGGTCAATCATAGGTGATCAAACTGGGTTGGTAAGAGAGGTTTAAGGCTTCCAGTACTGAGCTTAACTAGAATTGTACTCAGGCATAGGAGATTTTATCTATGTAGTTCATTCTTCTTTCTGGATTGTAGTCTGGATTTATTTTATAGTTAGTGAGGCTTCTTTTGTGATGAGCAGTGCACTCTAGGTTGTTGGATTTCCTGCATGTGCAAGCCCCTCATTTTGTAATCACATACTTATTGCAGAAGTATTATTTGACTGTGGGTAGGCTTCCCACCGTGTTTTTTCCCTTTACTAGGTTTTTCCACGTACAAATCTTGGTTTCATGTGTTCTAGATGGATGGTAACTATTTTGTGATTTATGTTTATGCTTGATTTCTATATCAGTTATTCTGGTATTTGGTTTATGCATTCTGATATTGGGTTTATGTGTTGCAGTAATAAGGATTTGAATTCTTAAAGTTCTATAATCCATTGACAACATATTCACCACCCCCCCGCCCCCCCCCCCTCTCAATTTTCCTCTGGTAATCTGAGCTGTCTAACAATTGGTATTAGAGCTTGGTCCTCTTTGCAGAAGCTTAACCGCTTGAGGAAGATCCTATGGCATCTAATATTTCAAGTTCATCAAGTTCTTCTGTAGTTGTTTTTCAGAGATAAATTCCTAGGCTTGATGGAACAAATTATAGGGTATGCAAGATTCAAATGGATGCTCATTTGAGCTGTCTTGGCAAGGAGATTTGGGAGATCACTGAGAAAGTATATATACCTCATAATCTGGCATCTGGAAATGCTCCTCTAGCAAGTCTGGATAAGGAGCTTGAGAATGATTGTAGAGCTAGAGAAGTCCTTTTGTGTGCACTTTCTAATCAATAAATAATGGGACTGACTGATAAATCAACTACAAAGGCTATATCAGATAAATTGGAGACTCTAAATGAAGGTGACCCTAATGTTAAAATTGCTAAACTTGATGGTTACTAGGTGAGGTATGAGAACCTGAAGATGGAAGAAGATGAAAGGATTACTGCTTTTATGGAGAGATTTAATGAGCTTTGCCACCAGCTTATAAGATGAAGGCTACAACAATTAATGAGTTGAGAACTATGGAAAACACCTCTATTAATAGGGATACCTTGGTTGGGAAGTTATCTTCTTTTGAAATTGAGGAATTCAAACCTTCTGGAGCACTAAAATATAAACCTGTTTTTCATGCATCTAAATTATCTACCGGCAAGAGTGATTGGAAAGCTTTATATGCCAAGGAACTAGAGGATATGAAGAAAGAAGATGAATATTTTGAGAAACTTGAATCCTTATTTTCTATAAGAGTACCTAAAGGACCGACAAGAAGTAAGTATGAAGGAAAATCGCCTTTTAAATTCTTTTCATGTAATAAGATAGGTCATTTTGCATCTAGATGTCCTGAAAGGAATTCAAGATTTGAAGAAAGAGCTAGTAGATCTTTTAGGCCTAACCATGATTATTAGAACAAGCATAAGTACATGAGGAAGAAAGACAAATCCTACTACTTTTTTGATGAGGAAGATGTGACTGATTCTGATGATGAACCGACACAAGATTCAGCTAGTGGATTCGGTAATGGAAAGGAATGGGTATTTTTGGCTATGAGGGAAGATGATTAGGTACCTACGAGAAGGCCCTTGCTGCTAAAATTAAAAACAAGGATGAATGGGTAATTGACAGTGGATGTTTACATCATATGACTGGAGATAAAAGGAAGTTCTTATCTTTGCAAGAATTTGATGGTGGTCTAGTTAGATTTGGAGATGAAAAAGCATGCATGCTTAAGGGAAGAGGAACAATATCATTGGATGGTAAGCATAACACTGATAATGTTTATTATGTTGAAGGTTTAAAGCATAATCTTTTGAGTGTAGGACAGTTGATGGATAAGGGATGTTAGTTATAGTTCAAGGATGGAAAATGCAAGATTATCAATAGATCTAGATTAGAGATTGCAACCAGTACACAGACTAAAGGTAACATATTTCATTTGAACTCCGGTGAGAAGACATGTTTGATTGCACAAATTTATAAGAGTTGGCGATGGCATAAGAGGTTGTGTCATGTGAATTTTGATTGCATTGTGAAAATCAGTTCTACTAGGGCAGTTAGAGATATACCTAATATTGTAAAGCCCTATAATCTAGTATGTAAGGAATGTCAAATGGGAAAGCAAGTCAGAACTTCTTTTAAGAGTATACAAGAAAAATCTAATGATGTTCTTGATCTTATTCATACTGATTTATGTGGTCCTGCTTGAATCAAAAGTTTTCAAGGTGATAGATATTTCATGCTAATCATTGATGACTATTCAAGAATGATGTGGGTTACTTTTCTAAGGCAGAAATCTGAAGCATTTGAAAAGTTTAAAATATTTAAAGCTAAAGTTGAGACAGAGATAGGATTGAAGATTAAATGCTTAAGGTCAAATCAGGGTGGATAATTCACATCCAGTGAATTTAATAGCTATTGTGAGAAGAATGGAGTTGTGGAAAGGTTGATCAAAACTATCTTGGATGCAACTAAAACTATGATGATGGATGCTAATCTACCTCATGTCTATTGGAGAGAACCTGTAAGCATGATGGTATAAACATTCAACAAAGTTCATATCAAAGGAGATATCGGTAAGTCACCTTATGAGTTATAGTTTAATCATACATCGAAAGTAAGTATTTCAGAATCTTTGGTAGTAAATGCTATATCAAAAGAGATGATTCCATTAGAAACTTTGATCCTAGATGTGATGAAAGAATATTTCTTGGTTATTCTAATGAAATCAAAACATATAAATATTATAACAAAAGATTGAAGAGAATTGTGGAGAGCACAAATGTCAAGGTGGATGAGCAGAACAGAAGTCAAATCAAAACTTATGAGAGAGAATCGGTAGTGGAAATGATCATAAGTGAACCGGTAGCACCTACACTGAAACAAAATGTTGAACCAATTACTCCGACAGTATTAGAAAATTCAATAGTAATTGAAGATCATGACAGAGCAACAGAAAATTAGAAGACTCCTAGGTATGTAAGGTTGAATCATTCAGAAGATCTAATCATTGGAGACAAAAACAAAGGAGTGATGCCAAGAAGAAGGTTGGCAGCTGATGAGGTATGCTTAATTTCTCAATTTAAACCGACATCAGTAATTGAAGCTTGTAAAGAAGAATGTTGGATGAAAGCTATGGAAGAAGAATTAGATCAGATAGAAAAGAATAACATATGGACTTTAGTTCCCCGACCTAAAAATAAGAATGTTATGAGAACTAAATGGGTTTTTAGGAATAAATTGAATGAAGGTGGAAAAGTTGTGAGGAATAAAGCTAGATTGGTTTGTAAAGGATATTATCAGAAGGAAGGAATTGATTATGATGAAACCTTTGCACCGGTAGCTAGGATTGAAGCTATGAGATTATTTCTTGCTTATGCTACACAAAATAACTACAAGGTTTATCAGATGGATGTTAAGTATGTTTTTTTGAATGGAGATCTTGAAGAGGAAGTTTATATTGAGCAACATGGTGGATTTTCACTTTCAGATGACAAAAACATGGTTTGTGATAGACTTATAAAGCACTAAGAGGGGGGGGGGTGAATCAGTGATAGCAGCAAGAATAACACTTTAAACACAGATGGGTAAAAATAATTAACCAGCTTACTTAAAACTTTGCATGCAATCCAAAGTGTTATAAAAGCATCCACAACAACTAAAACATCCACCATAACAGAAGTGTTTATACGTGGAAAACCCAACTGGGAAAAACCACAGTGAGATGGGACTCACAAGTTAACTATATGCACAAATAGGTAACTGACCGTTTAAGGTCTACAAAGTGCTCTGCTAGGAGCGAATCCTATTAAAGATCCCAAAGCCCTGTTAGGAGCTATACCTGATTAAAGGTAGTACCCTGTTAGGAGTAACCTCGGTAGAGGATTTTAAAACCCAAACTAATTGATCACCTGGTTAGAGTGATGGTATGATGAAAGAATAAGTATCCAGTAGAATACTGAGAGGGGGGGTGAATCGGTATACTGAAAAACTGATACAAAGTTCCCAAACTCAGATTCAATCACATAGTAAACATATCACAGTTAAGATCAATATTCATAAGAATACTTGACATCAACCGGTTTGACTATTATGACAACTTAATAGTAAACAACTCCAATCTTGTAAACATCAACAATGCTTAATCATATCTCAACATATTCATCTCTTAATGCTTCTAGTTATCATGCCTTATCAGAAGTTAATCAAATCAACAAATAAGATCATAACCACAAAAACATTCACCACTTGACACAAATGTTTATACGTGGAAAACCCAAATAGGTAAAAACCATGGTGAGATGAGACTCACAAGGATAACTATATGAACTCTTCTGAAGTTCACCCTGTTAGGAGCCAAGCCTGTTAAAGTTTTACAATAAGTCTTGTTAAGAACTAATTCTGGTTAGGAATCACCCGGTTAAGGGATTTACAAATATGCCCTGATGAAAATCACAATACCCTGTTAGGAGTAACCTCTCTAGAGGATTTAAGAGTCCAAGCTAACGGACCACCTTGTTAGAGGATTTAATAAGTAACCAAGCTTGTTAGAGCTTACCCGGTTAAGGGATTTCACTTCTAATGTAATTGTTAGAAAACAACAGGTTTTCTTGATCTGTCTGAATAGCACTACATTTGCTTGATTAGATCCTTTTAAGCTTCAATCTGCCTTACTCAAAGTGTAGATCCATTCATCGGTTAAGCAACTACACACTCAATAGGTTTCTACCAATCTTGCCAACAACTTTTACAAACAACTTCATCGACCTTAAAGACAAATCAATTAGGTCAATAACACAACAAAAACGTAATTCTCATCATCGAGATTACAAACAAGTCGGTACAATCTTGAGCATTAGAAATCTTAGCAATCTCTTCCAATTCTTCAAGAAAATTCCAACTGCTCCATGATCACCGCTTCATCGGACTTTGTAACTCATCACACGTTGTGCATTAGATGCAATCAACTTTTCTCCTTCCCTAGACAACAAACAAACGCACCAAAACAATCTGAACTTATCCTCATACAATGATCACGCATGTCTCCATCATTACCGCTCATCAGATAATAAACCAAAAAACTTGATCGGTTAGGGTTGAACAATTGATAGGGTTTATTGGTTACATTGCATAGAAAGGTTTAACCCTTTACACCAGTTTACTGGTTCAACTCACAAAATTAACACACCAGTTTACAACATCTTCCACAAAGCTCTTCTTACCGGTTACTAGCCAATATTAAAAACAACAATATCAGCAATAACATGAATACCATTATCGGTTCAATTGACATCAATGACAACATATCATTAATGCAATCTATATGCAAAATGCTAACAAACTAAAAATGCCAACATAGAGGATTTGTACAATGAAGCTTGTTAGAGTTTACCCGGTTAGGGGATTTAACTATTGTAGTGATTAGAAAATAATAGGTGGTATGATCTAGAAATAACACATCTTGCTTGTATAAATCCTCTTCTGCTCACTCAATACTGCATCACCGACATACTCTGCAACTCCTTCAATAAATCACATCAACTCTAACTCATAACAACACTTGTATCTTCCATTACAAAATAATTCATCACAATGTCTTTTTATAGACATTAGATTTCATGTCAGCTCAAGAACCTCATCACAATTTCCTAGGTTCAGTGTATCTAGACAATCTTTGATAACACATCATAGATCACCTCCAAATCTGTCAGTTAGAGATAACTCATCACACAATCAGTGAGACCGGTTGGAACATCGATACCAGTTGAGTGTTAACCACTTCCAACTCATAGACCGATTGTCCTCTATTTGCCTCGTTGATTTCCGTAGTATCTCCAAACTGGTGTCAGTGGGATTGACTAAAACCAATTGTCATTCCTGCATATACCTGTTGTCTATATATACCAGTTAGACACCTTCAAACTAGTTGGACTTCTCTATACAAATGATATCGGTTTGCAATATAAAGACTTAGGAGTAGTACCAGTTTGTCTTAACAAAGATGACTATGACAATGTGAACATATGTATATGTGTATATGTGCCATCAATGACAACACATAAAGTCATCCGTTACATACATATTTCTTCTCCCCTTTACAAACTCCCCCTTAACAGTACATACAAAATTTTCATATCACATACATATTTCTACTCCCCCTTTGACAACAATGCCAAATTGAAAAGTAAAATACATATATTATATCAAAATTTACATCAAAAACTACATATGCATAAATATAAGAGTTTTTCAAGGAGTGTTCACCACATTTTTTAAGAAAATATCACTGAAAGTAATCTTCATCTGTGCAAAATCATTATCCCATGTTTCTAATAATGTTTCAGTGATCTCAATAGTTGTCATAACTTGTGCAATGAATTCTTCCATTGCATCCACTATGCTCATCTCTGGGGTAGCCAAAACCATTTCTGAATCCTTGTATGCCCTTTGTAAGATGTCCACTTTTGGACTCAACTGGTTCTTTAGTTATTTTAAGGATCTAAGTCGCTTAGCCTATTCAAAATCGTAAACATCTAATAGATGTTGCAAAGCATAAACTGATTTGCCAAAATCTAAGGCTAAATCCTGTAATGGTATGTAAGCATTACATGTCTTTTCTAGTTCCTTTTATGTCTCTTCTCGCCTCTTCTTCAAATCATAATAGAAAAATGAAACGTTGGACGTACAGGCCAAAATTATTCCTCCAGTTTCAACAATAGTTCTCAAAAGATCTTTATACATAGATAAAGCAATCTTCCTTTTATCAATATCTGACATTAGTTGCTCTCCCCTCTTCTTTCTGTAATTCTTTTCAGCTAAGGTATGTGTTGCTTCTTCAAGTGATTTCAGTTGGCCAGTAGCATCAAAAACCAACTGTCCAAGCTTGTTGATAGGGGTAGACAAATTGCCAGTGTCAGTCTCTGGTAGGAGACTTGACTGAATATCAACAACAGTTTGTATAGTTTCTGCTTCTTTTCTCTACTTTTCTAACCTTTTCTTTTGAGCCTGGGATTGCATCACTGTAGAAATCTCCATAAGTTTATATGCACTCAAATTATCTACATCTATAGGTCCTTTAATTCTTATTGATTCATCCCTGTCATCAGTTTGTTGCTTCACCTTTGCTTTTTCCTTTCCATCTTTTTTCTTTGCTATCTTCTCCTTTGTTTTCTCTTTCTCTTCATCCTTTTACTTTCCTATCTCCTTCTCTTCAACCTCTTTCTTTGGTTTCTCTTTCTCTACCTCTGTTTGTTTCTCATGTGTAGCTGTAGTGACCGGTGTTTGTTGATTTTCAACTTGGTGTTCTTTTTCCGGTGGTGGTTGAATATCCACACTACGTTCATTAACCGATGCTTCCTCTACTAATTGTTGCTCAACAATATTCAATAGTTGTTCAGTTTCCTTGACTGGTTCAATGACATTACTAGTTGTGTCAATATTGCTTGGATTTCTTTAGTATCATCACAAAGAAAATAACTGGTGGAGAAGTTGTGCCATCCTTATTCTTAACAGGATAGACAACATCTGGTGTAAATCAACATCTAGCTCCAGTCTTTGTTTGGTCAGGTTTTTTTTTATGATACTTCAATTTCTCATTCATTCTTTGAATGTCTTTAGCTATTCTATGAGTATTATCTTCGACAAGTTGAGTCTTTCCACCCAATAACCTCAGACTTCTTGTCTTAGAATGAAACTGTCCTTTGAAATTAGCAAGCAATGCTAATAATTCATCTCTAGATAACTCAAGAAAATATTGAATGAAAACTCTATCAATAACTTCTTGATCTTGATCTACAACAATTTTCTATTTATTTTCAAGAATAGAATATAAAGAATTAGAAATGTCATTTTCAATATCTTGAGGCAACCGATTGTATTGACACAGATGGTTGATTACCTCTTGAACAATTTCTTGTTTCTATCCTTCATCAAATGAATCAAAATATTCTTTTACATTATCAAACCATTTCCTCCCTTTTTTTTTTAATATCTTCTCAATATCAATCATTGGTTTGTATGATGTAACATTAATAGGAGTACTTTGCTTTGAAATATCTCTTACTGGTTTGAATTTCTTACCAGTCAATTTCATCTTCTTTGGTTCCTCTTCAGTGTCAGTATCCTCAGATTCTGCTTGAAGAATGAGATGTCTACCTCTCTTCTTTGTTGTAGTTTTCTTCTTTGCATATATTTTGGGTACTGGTTCCTTTTTGACTTGAATACTTCTTGTCACGCTTGTACCAGTGGTCACAGAAGTTGCTTGCTCAATTTTCTTCTTTTTCTCTTTGGCAGTACTGGGTTGAGCAGGTGCAATCCTTTCCTGGTAAGTTCCCAATATTTTCTTCTTTTTATCCTTAGGAGATGCTAAAAGGTTGTTGGCATAACCGATTAGTAAGTCATAGCTAACTTCATAGCTTATTTCTTCCATTTCTTCTTCCCTGGGTTCAATGGCCTCCATAAAGAAAAATTTAGTGGTTACAATGAAACATATATCTTTTTCAAAGTGTTTCACCAGTTCATCAGATAGCCTTAACCTCATGGTCATCTCCTTTTGAAAATAATTAAAATATATGTTCATGGCAACAGTAAATGTGTTCTTTACAACATTAATGCTATTTTTGATTTGGGTTGTCACTGGTATGTCTTTAGACCATTGAAATGTTACCAATTCCTGATATGAAATTTTGAAAGTAGAAGAATAGACCAATCAACAGTCGACCATATTTGAAATTTTGACTATTTTCATTCTTAATTGATTTTAAGTTCAGCATTAATTGACTTCTCATTGCCTCGCACAAATCATAATTTGCATTCTCTACTATCATCATGTAGGCGACATGCACAACAGCAGATGGTATACTGTTCATCCTGTTGGAATGGAATTATTCGATAGCCAGTAACCATAGTTGCAAATCTAACTGTTGGATCTGCAATGTTGTTGACTGATATAGCACGATCGTCAACAGTGATCTGCGCTAGTGCAAACACAATCTCTTTTGAAATTGTCCTCAGTTTTGGTACTTCATTGGTTTGCCAAAAACCAGTCACTACATGAATTGCTTCCTTTGTGATTGGGTGCGACCTGTCAAGATACATATTCCCTCCATGTACATGACTAAGGATAATCCTAACATGCTCTTCCTCAAAATCTTCAAGAAAATATGCCACATTATGAAAACCCTTTTCATAAACCCTAATGTATTCAGGTTTTATTTTCCCGCTCTTATCACACAGAGATTTGAGTTGAGAATAGATTGACAGTGATCCTAGATCCTCAATTTTACAGTCTATATAATAGGATAAATCACCTTTGATCAAAACACCTTGCAGAACTTGAGACAATGTTTTATAAGATTCTATTTTATCTGATTCTATTAACTCCATGGTTTCAGCAGCAATCATAAGACTCTCTATTGGTGTAGACGATGATGCCATTCTAGATAATCTTGATTCCAGAGAGAATAACAAAAGAATACCTTATTCCCTTCATGCTGGTAGGGTTTCCAGTTGATCTCTCATATGCACACCCGTTTCGCCTTTCCTTATCTTTGAATCCAATCCAACTTTTAATCTGTAGCACAAATCCATTTGCAATCTTCTAACAATACTCAGTTTCGCTCTGCAGGTGCTCAAAACTCTTCTTCAAATGCAATTAGGGTAAAAGTAACTTAGTAAAAATTTCTTTTATAAACTTACCCACTGCATTAATTGCAAAACCGATAGGGTAAGAAACCCTAATTACCACTTAATAAACTCACCTATACTGATAGCTATATAATCGGTTGGAAATCCTTTAGAAAACCGATAGATAATAATATCAAGAATTCTCATAATACAACTTGATATGCAAAAATATCTTACCATACACTCTTCAAGGGGTCTGGAACTGATATGCTCCCCTTAGGCTTGTTGAAACGCTTAGTTCTCCGGTGCAGGATTCTCCACACTAGGTGAAGGGTTAGATTCTTCTGTTGGCTTGTCCTCACTTTTCTTCTTCCAAATTTTGTTCATCTCCACTCTATTTTCTTCAACATAAACCTTTTGCTTACCTTTCTGATCTTCAAAGTGGTTAACCGGTTTGTTCTTCCTGGTTCTATGGAACTTAGCCATGTGTCTCAGTTTGTGACAATGATAGAAGACCATCCCAGATGTTGTCCAAGGTCCTGCATTACCTCTTCCAATTCTCCTTCTGCAGTTCATCACCACATGTTCATAGTTATTGCAAATTATGCGAATCACATTGTTAGCTTCTCTATTTCATATGGACTGAATTGGTTGACATAGGGGTTTTTCTAGTTCATGTTTCTTCAGTTGTCATAGGCCCTTCTCCAGTCTTCGATAGGTCTTGGATTCATGTGAGGTGCCAAATTGTACACTCCATATCTGCATTCAACTGATCTATGTCCATATATTTTGCATGTGTAACAATGACCTTAAAATCTTCTAGACACATATCTAGTGTTAGTATTATGGTATGTATTCTCATTAGATCTACTTCTACATACATTAGCAGTATGTCTAGGTTTGTGACAGATAAACAAAATAGGTTTGAAATATTTCTTATCGGTAGGCCTCTTAGTCTTAGGAGCAGTTTCACCTTTGTGCATGTTTCTCTTGGTACCGGAAGATTCTCCTTTCTCAAATGTATTTAATCCTAGTCTAGATGTGTCACCTTTCATCCTCTTAGATCTATTCATCCAATATAGAGGAACTCTTGTTTAATTTGTCAAGCTTCTCATTAGCCTTAGTAAGCTCTTTGGTAAGATATTCCTTATGCTTAGTAAGGGTCTCTCTAAGAGACATTTCCATTTCAAGATCTAACTGTAATACTTCTTTCTCTTCCTTCTCCTCATGCCAATGTTCATGCAAAGCTGCATTCTCCTACTTGATCTTAGAAATCTCATGATCTCTCTCTTTGATTAGGTCTTTAGCTACTCTCCTTGCTTCAAGTTCTTGACTCATATGGATTGTTAGGGCTTCAAGTTCTCTCCTTAGATTTAGCTTTTCACCATTCAATTTTTCCACTTCTTCAGTCAATGCATCAATGTTGGGCTCATCTGAAGAACTGTTGTTAGAGATCTCCAATAGTTGCTTAGTCGACTCTCTCTTCTTAACTTGTGAAGCTTTAAATCTACCTCTCAGGGTTTCAAGCTCTTCCCTAGTTGCATCAAGCACTCTATCCATCTCTCTATAACTCATATCCCCCATAATGAATTTGTTGGCAATATAGCATTATAACAGACAATGAAGGATTGTTGACATTTCAATAAGGATATTGAGAAGGTTGTTGATGATTATGGATATAACTAATTAAGGATGTTTACTGTCTTGATATTATTATTTTGTCATTGATGTCAAGAAATTGATTTTCTAATTCAGTATGATGTTGTCATATCTTGAGAAGTATGATTTGAAGAATATAAAGATGTTGGTAAAAGACACAGGAAAGATTATGATGAATAAGAGGATGAATAAGGTATTCAATGGGCAACTATTACCGAGTCAGACAATGATGAGATCATGATGTTTAGATTGTTTTAACATCATACATATGTTGTAAATTGTAAGGTTAATACTATACTATGTTACCAAGCAAAGAACCTAGTCGGTAAACCCTAAGGAACCTAGTCGGTAAACCCTAAGGTTATCGCTATCAGTTAATGAAGGCAGAATGTCTACTGAGTAAATTTTAGTATTTACCGAGTTGTAACCCAGTTGTAACCGAGCTATAACGGAATGCATTAAAAGGTTACATGTGTTATTTAATGAAGGAAGTTGATGAGCTGGAACTGATTAAATGATTGGTATGTCGTAAATAAAGTTTGTTAATGAATCTATGGCAAAGGAAAGTCGGCATGAAGATCTACAGCTCAGATTGAACCGCAATACCCTGGCACAAGTTCCAAGAAATATATGCAAGTTCCTAGGCGGGGTAAAACATTTTCAGATCAAAAGATGCATTAAACCTGGACAAGATTGATGATCTGATGGCTATGATTGATCATGGGAAATGTGATCAAGGAGATTAAGCGGTTAGCTTATTGTTTATAAATAGGAAACTATTGATAAACAATGTATGTGGGCAAGTGTATGCACAGGGATGCTACATAGTGATTACCGAGCACAGAAGCTTGAAGACCTCTTTGAATAACAGAGTATAGAAGCCTAGGAGATGGACAAGATTAGTTCTATGTCTAGATTATATTCAACAAATAAGAATCTGCTTTAGCATTTTAGATGTGAAGTTGCAGATAGATTTTTATTACTGTTATTTTGTGAAAGTGGCAGAAAATCTCTTAACCGAGTGGACTTAACAGTCTTATTTGTAAAACCCTCTAGCAAGGTAACATTCTGATTGAGTGTTTGAAATCCTTTAACAAGGTCACTTCTAACAAGGTGAAGATCCTAACAAATCTGAGGGAAATCCCTTAACCGGGTCACATCTAGCAATGTGTTTGTAATCTTTAACAGGATTTGCTTTTAACCGAGCATACTCTATAAGAGTATATTTCTTAGTGGGTCTGAAATCCCACAGTGGTTTTTCCCTATTTGGGTTTCCATGTTAAATCTGGTGTTATGAGGTTTATGATGTTTATATGCTTTTGAGTTTGCATGTTTAACAGTTTTGGTTATATTACTAAAGTATATGTTACCGAGGTTGAATCTGATGTTTTTATAGAAGATTAAGTTTGTATGTTTCACCCCCCCCCCTCATCTTGTTGGCTATTGGATCTGTACTTACATTTAGTATCTGAACTATCAATTGGTATCAGAGCCTTGGACTCTAGAAGAAAAGTTTAAAGGCACATGAGTTAAAGATCCAAAGATGTATAAGAGGGATGCACCGAAGCTGGACAAGTCAAGTTTCTCTACATGGCAGAAAAAGATGAAGTTGCATCTATCAGGAGTTGGAGAATATGTTGTATACTATCTAGAGAATGATTTTGTTACACCGAGCACCTATCCATTGACTATGGAAGAGATAAAGGCAAAGCAAGAACATATTCAAGCAATGATTGAAATAACATCTGCATTGACTGATTCAGAGTTTAATGATCTAGAAGGCTGCAAAGATGCAAAGACAATGTGGGATAAGCTCATATCAATATATGGAGGAGATGAACATGTTCAAAGAGAAAAAGTAGATAGTCTAAGAGGACAACTTGAATCTATGAGGATGAATGAAGGTGAGAACATCACTCAATACAGTACAAGACTAAAGGAGATTGTCAATCAAATCATAGGAATAGGTGGAACTATTGAAGAAAAGGATATAACAAGTAAGTTGTTAAGAACCCTTCTACTGGCTTATGCAATCCGAGTCTCTGCAATCAATGAATTGAGGTTTGTACCTAATATGCCAGTTTCTTTATATGATACTATTGGTAAGCTACATGCATTTGAGTTAAGTAACTTTGATAACAGTGGATATTCGGTAAATAAAGTTGAATCTACATTTAGTTCTTTTCATCTTGATGAATCTAATGATTTCAATGAAAGAAAGTATAAGTACTCTGAAGGAGATCACAGTGAAGCAAGTGAAAGATTTCATAAGAACATGGAAGAAGTACACAAACTATATGAGGAAATCAGAAAGCAAGAAGAGTTTGAAGCACTATTAGCGAGAAGGTTACCAAGAGGAAAAGGTAAGTATAAAAGAAAACTACCTTTGAAATGTTTCAATTGTGATAAGATAGGACATATAGCTTCTAACTGTCCTGACAAAGATTCTACTAAAAAGAGAGATTACCAAGATGACAGACAAAAAGATAATCATTATAGAGGACACCGAAACTTCAGAAGAAGAGATAGAAAGACATGCTTAATAGCCGATGAGGAATCCAATGATGATAAATCAGATGAAACAGATACAGAGGAAGTAGTTTATGTGGCTATCAAAGATGGATCAGATGAAGAAAGGTATGAAGAAAAAGCCCTAATATCTCACATAAACACTAATTATTCTTGGATCATAGATAGTGGATGCTCACATCATATGACAGGAGATAAACACAAGTTTGTTATATTAGAAGATTATGATGGAGGCTATGTTAGATTTGGTAATGATGCACCATGTCTGGTGAAAGGTAAAGGATCTATAACACTTCTTGACAATGAAAGATGCAATGATGTTTATTGGGTTGAAGGTTTGAAATACAATTTGTTGAGTGTAGCACAGCTAAACAACACAGGTTACCGAATAGAATTTTAGAAAGGAATTGTCAAAGTTCATGACAAGAATGGAAAGTTAGCTGCTACCGGGACACAAACAAAAGGTAACACATTCCACCTTGACTCAACTTGTAACAAGTGTTTGTATGCAAAGATAGATGATACCTGGTTATGACATAAAAGGTTTTGTCATGTAAATTTTGATAATCTGATCAAAATAAGTAAGAAGCATCGAGTAAGAGGTCTACCGAGTCTTGAAAAACCTGAGAATGCTATGTGCCGAGGATGCCAAATGGGTAAGATGACAAGATGAAGCATTACAAGTAAGTCTTACACTTCTAAGGGAATTTTAGATCTAGTGCACATTGATCTTTGTGGTCCTATGAAAGTTCAAAGTTATTATGGTGATAAATATTTCATATTATTTGTGGATGACTATTCAAGGATGATGTCAGTAATGTTTTTAAAAGAAAAATCAGAAGCTTTTCAAATGTTTAAATGGTACAAGGCAAGAGTTGAAAATGAAACAGGAAGACAACTGAAATGTCTTAGATCAGATAGAGGAGGAGAGTTCACATCTGATGAATTCAACTTATTCTGCAATGATCATGGTATTAAAAGACAAGTCTCTGCACTGAGAACTCCATAGTAGAATGGAATAGCTGAGAGAAGAAACAAATCTATTGTGGATTGTGCTAGAACACTGATGATTGAAAAGAAGGTGCCAGAAACATTTTGGAGAGAAGCAATAAGCACAGCAGTTTACACCCTAAACCATGTAAAATTTAAGAAAGGTACTTTGAAGACACCATATGAAATCTGGTGTAATAAGAAACCTAATGTAAGTTATTTTAAAATCTTTGGAAGTAGATGCTATGTTCACAAAGATGATAGAAATGGAAAGTTTGATCATAAAAGTGAAGAAGGAACATTTCTAGGTTATTCCTCTAGAAGCAAAGCATTTAAATGTCTGATCAAATCATCTAACAAAATAGTAGAAAGTGTAAATGTGAAAATTGATGAATTTGCAGAAAGAAAGGATGAAGGAAATTCCAAGGAACTAGAAGACTATGATGAATTTGTCTATGTTCAACCAATAAGTCTTACCGAGAAGACTGATGAAGAAAATGAAGAGAATATCCAGTTACCGAGTGATGAATAAGATCATACAGAGCCTACCGAGCCTGTATTAGCCAAGTATGTCAGAAGACATCATGCACCAAGTTAGATTATAGGAGATAAGGATGATCCAGTGATGACAAGGAACAAACTGAGATAGAACACATGAGATAAGGATGATCCAGTGATGACAAGGAACAAACTGAGATAGAACACATGTTTGATATCTGAATTTGAACCGAGAATAGTGAAAGAAGCATTTAACAGTGAAGATTGGATAAATGCTATGACAGAAGAGATTGATCAAATCAAGAAGAATGACACATGGACACTAATCCCAAGACCGAAGGACAAAAATGTAATCGGTACAAAGTGGATTTTTAGAAACAAGCTAAATGAAAAAGGAGAGGTCATTCGAAACAAAGCAAGACTAGTTTGCAAAGGTTATGCTCAAGCAGAAGGAATTGATTATGGTGAAACTTTTGCACCTGTTGCTAGACTTAAAGGAGTAAGAACATTGTTGGCATATGCTGCTTTCAAAAACTTCAAGGTATATCAAATGGATGTCAAATCTGTATTTCTGAATGGAATATTAGAAGAAGAAGTTTTTATTGAACAACCTGAAGGATTTGTTGAAGACAATAATAAAGATCAGGTATGTAAATTAAACAAAGCTTTATATGGTTTGAAACAAGCACCTAGAGCATGGTATGAAATATTGCACTCTTATTTGATTAAGATTGTTTTTTTAAGGACAAGTGAGAACAACAATATGTACATGAAGAATGATGAAAATGGAATACTAATCTCAGCCATATTTGTTGATGATATTATATTTTGTGGAAATGACTCTTTATGCAAGAACTTTGGAATTGAAATGAGAAAGGAATTTGAGATGTCATTAATTGGTGAGATAAAGTATTTTATAGGTTTACAGATATTGCAAATGAAAAATGAGATTTTCATTACTCAATCCAAGTACATAAAGGAAATCTTGAAGAAATTTGGAATGGAGGATTAAAAACCAGTAAGTACTCCTATGACTACCAACTATAAATTATCAAAGAATGATGAATCTGCATCTGTTGATGAGACACTTTACCGATCCATGATTGGAAAGCTACAATATGTTGTTCACAGTAGACCAGACATAGCACATGCAATTGGTATAGTTGCAAGATTCTCTGCAGATCCTAAGGAAACACATATGATAGCAATCAAAAGAATTTTTAGATACGTGAAAGGCACAGAGGATTATGGCTTAGTATATCAGAAAGGAAATGATTTTGATTTAAAAGTTTATACTGATGCTAATTGGGCAGACAACATTGATGACAGAAAAAGCACAAGTGGAGGAGCTTTCTTTTTAGGAGAAAGACTAGTGAGTTGGCTTAGCAAGAAACAAGGATGTGTTTCACAATCAATAGCAGAAGCTGAATATGTTGTTGCAGCATTGAATTGTACCAACATTGCATGGATCAAACAACTGTTGGAAGGTATAAATGAGAAAGTTACCGAGCCAGTAACTATATTCTGTGACAATACTAGTGCCATTAACATTTCAAAGAATCCTGTTATGCACTCTAAGACAAAGCACATCTCTATCAAATATCATTATCTTAGAGAAGAAGCTCAAGAGAAGAAAGTGGTGTTGGAGTATGTTAGCACAAAGGAACAAATAGTAGATATCTTCACCAAGCCACTACCAAGGGAAACTTTTGAATATCTCATAAGTAAGTTAGGGGTCCTACCCCTATCTTCTACTCACTGACCGAGTTCGGTGAAAGCATCAATCTGATGACTCTATCGAATATCTTTTAGGAGTTGATGCTGATTTACACACTTTAGGATGTTTTCTAAAGGTGTATAGGAAATATTATAGGAACCAATACAAGGAACAAGAATTGAAGACAAAATACTTTGACCGAGACTGAATTGACACATTACAGCAGGAAATCACTTCATACAGGAAGAAATTATGTTTTAGTTCTTTACTTTTTGGCATTGTTGTCAAAGGGGGAGAAGACTAATATAAAGGGGAGAAAATTGAGAAGACAGATTGAGAAGACTGAGAAAAGAGGAGAAGTCTAATGTATGGGGGAGAGCATTTCAGAATCACAGCAATCCGAATCTATCTTTTAAGGTCAAATTAATTGGTTTTGCCATCAATGCCAAAGGGGGAGATTGTTGGCAATATAGCATTATAACAGACAATGAAGGATTGTTGACATTTCAATAAGGATATTGAGAAGGTTGTTGATGATTATGGATATAACTGATTAAGGATGTTTACTGTCTTGATATTATTATTTTTTCATTGATGTCAAGAAATTGATTTTCTAATTCAGTATGATGTTGCCATATCTTGAGAAGTATGATTTGAAGAATATAAAGATGTCGGTAAAAGACACAAGAAAGATTATGATTACTAAGAGGATGAATAAGGTATTCAATGGGCAACTATTACCGAGTTAGACAATGATGAGATCATGATGTTTAGATTGTTTTAACATCATACATATGTTGTAAATTGTAAGGTTAATACTATACTATGTTACCAAGCAAAGAACCTAGTCGGTAAACCCTAAGGTTATCGCTATCGGTTAATGAAGGCGGAATGTCTACCGAGTAAATTTTAGTATTTACCAAGTTATAACCGAGTTGTAACCGAGCTATAACAGAATGCATTAAAAGGTTACATGTGTTATTTAATGAAGGAAGCTGATGAGCTAGAACTGATTAAATGATTGGTATGTCGTAAATAAAGTTTATTAATGAATCTATGGCAAAGGAAAGTCGGCATGAAGATCTACAGCTCAGATTGAACCATAATACCCTGGCACAAGTTCCAAGAAATATATGCAACTTCCTAGGCGGGGTAAAACATTTTTCAGATCGAAAGATGCATTGAACCTGGACAAGATTGATGATCTGATGGCTATGATTGATCATGGGAAATGTGATCAAGGAGATTAAGCAGTTATCTTATTGTTTATAAATAGGAAACTATTGTTAAACAATGTATGCGGGCAAGTGTATGCACAGGGATGCTACATAGTGATTACCGAGCACAGAAGCTTGAAGATCTGTTTGAATAACAGAGTATAGAAGCCCAGCATATGGACAAGATTAGTTCTATGTCTAGATTGTATTGAACAAATAAGAATCTGCTTTAGCATTTTAGATGTGAAGTTGTAGATAGATTTTTATTACTGTTATTTTGTGAAAGTGACAGAAAATCTCTTAACCAAGTGGACTTAACAGTCTTATTTGTAAAACCCTCTAGCAAGGTGACATTTTGATTGAGTGTTTGAAATCCTTTAACAAGGTCACTTCTAACAAGGTGAAGATCCTAACAGATCTGAGGGAAATCCCTTAACCGGGTCACATCTAGCAATATGTTTGTAATCTTTAACAGGATTTTCTTTTAACCGAGCATACTCTAGAAGAGCATATTTCTTAGTGGGTCCGAAATCCCATAGTGGTTTTTCCCAATTTGGGTTTCCATGTTAAATCTGGTGTTATGAGGTTTATGATGTTTATATGCTTTTGAGTTTGTATGTTTAACAGTTTTGGTTATATTACTAAAGTATATGTTACCGAGGTTAAATTTGATGTTTTTATAGAAGATTAAGTTTGTATGATTCACCCCCCCCCCTCTCATCTTGTTGGCTATTGGATCTGTACTTACATTTAGTATCAGAACTATTAGACTTTAGGGTTTCCTTCCAAGTGATTACGCCTTAAGGAAGCTAGGCTCTGATACCAATTCATAGACTTATAAAGCACTAAGAGGGGGGCTGAATCAGTGATAGAAAAAAGAATAACACTTTAAACACAAACCGGTAAAAATAATTAACCAGTTTACTTAAAAATTTGCATGCAATCCAAAGTGTTATAAAAGCATCCACAACAAGTAAAACATCCACCATAACACAAGTGTTAATACATGGAAAATCCAACTGGTAAAAACCACGGTGAGATGGGACTCACAAGTTAACTATCTGTAGAAATAGGTAACTGACCGATTCAAGTCTACAAAGTGCTCTGCTAGGAACGAATCCTATTAAAGATCCCAAAGCCCTGTTAGGAGCTATACCCAGTTAAAGGTAGTACCCTGTTAGGAGTAACCTCGGTAGAGGATTTCAAAACCCAAACTAATGGATCACCTAGTTAGAGGATTTGTACAATGAAGCTTGTTAGAGCTTACCCGGCTAGGGGATTTAACTGTTGTAGTGATTAGAAAACAAAAAGTGGTATGATCTAGAAATAGCACATCTTGCTTGTATAGATCCTCTTATGCTCACTCAATACTGTATCGCCGACATATTCTGCAGCTCCTTCAATAAATCACATCAACTCTAACTCATAACAACACTTGTATCTTGCATTACAAGATAGTTCATCACAATGTACATTATATTTCATGTCGGCTCAAGAACCTCATCACAATTTCCTAGGTTCAGTGTATTTGGACAATCTTTCATAACACATCACAGATCACCGCCAAATCCATCGGTTAGAGATAACTCATCACAACCGATGATAACTCATCACACAATCAGTGAGACCGGTTGGAACACAGATATCGGTTGAGTGTTAACCGCTTCCAACTCATAGACCGATTGTCCTCTATTTTCCTCGTTGTTCATTTCTGCAGTATCTCCAAACTGGTGTCAGTGGAATTGACCAAAACCAATTGTCATTCCTGCATATACCGGTTGTCTACATCTACCAGTTAGACACCTTCAAACCAGCTGGACTTCTCTATACAAATGATACCGGTTTGCAATATAAAGACTTAGGAGTAGTACCGGTTTATCTTAACTAAGATGCCTATGACAATGTGAACATATGTGTGTGTGTGTATGTGCCATCGATGCCCACACATAAAGGCATCCATTACAAAAATCATCATCAAGCCAACAATTTGCAGGTTAAAGAAAGATTTATATGGATTGAAACAAGCCCCTAGAGCTTGGTATGTAAGACTGGATAAATATCTTTTGAAGCTTGATTTCAATAAAGGTAATGCTAACAATAATTTATATTATATGATCACAAATGATGACATATTGATTATTGAAGTCTTTGTTGATGATATCATTTTTGGAGGTGAAGATAAGTTGTGTATGGAATTCTCTAACAATATGAAGAATGAATTTGAGATGTGTATGATTGGGGAGATGAAATTTTTCTTAGGTTTGCAGATTACTCAGACTGATAAAGGTATTTCCATCTGTCAAACTAAGTATGCTAGGGAGTTGTTGAAGAAATTTGGTATGGAAAATTCTAAACCGGTTGGTACTTCGATGGCTACCAGTGAGAAATTGATAAAGAAAGATGCATCTACACTGATAAATCCTACAAGCTACAAGTCTATGATTGCAAGTTTGTTATATCTGACTCAGACTAGACTAGATATAATGAATGCAGTTTGTATTGTATCAAGATATTAGAGTGATCCTAGAGAAAATCATGAGAGTGCGGTGAAAAGGATTTTTAGGTATTTGCAGGGAACAACTAAATATGGTTTGTGGTATCCTAAAAATGATGAATTTACGTTATGTGCATATACAGATGCAGAGTGGGTTGGAGATGTTGATGATCGAAAGAGCACATCTGGTGGAGCTTTCTTTCTTGGAAAGAAACTTGTTTCATGGATCAGCAAAAAGAAGTCATGTACCTCTTTATCTACTACTGAAGTTGGGTATGTTGTGTTTGCTACTAACTATACACAAGTTCTATGGATGAAGCAAATGTTGAAGGATATAAAGGTGGATTGTAATGAACCGATAGTTATTCACTGTGATAACTCTCCTGCTATTGATATATCAAAGAATCTGGTATTTCATTATAAGACAAAGCACATATCTATCAAGTATAACTTTTTGAAGGAGAAGGTGGAAGCAAATGAAGTCATGTTGGTTTATGGGAACACTAAAAAGAGATTGCAAACATCTTCACTAAACCTTTGCCTAAATAATCATTTGAGTACTTCAGAGATAGATTGGGGGTTTCTACACCTCTAGTAGAGACCTGAGTGATGTTGATTGGCATCAGTCTGGTATGCATTATCAAAGCTATTACTCATTCCGAATTGATGTGGTGGTACTACTACTCAGGGGGAGTAGTCATCTGTAAGAATCAAAAGATTTATGACTTTCCTTTGATATTTATGTCAGATCTTTGGCATTGATGTCAAAGGGGAGAGTTATTCTTGTGAAAAACATAAAAGAGAGATATATTCATTAGGGGAGTTTGGTTCAGAGTTTCATTGCTAAATCATTTTATGGGAGATTGTTGGATGTCTTCCATAGGGGGAGACTTGTTTGGCATTTCTTGGCACTTGGATATTTTTCACATCTAGTGTTGCCATCAATGCCAAAGGGGGAGATTGTTGGCAATTTGGAGGAATTGATTATGTGTTTCATTGATGTTTTATCATTGATGGAAACACCAACTCTTTTGGTTGTTTATCGGTTTCTGGTTGGTTCCGGTAGAGTGGTTTGATTATGATATTGATCTGGTATGCTTTGGTTTGTGGAATTGATTTGGATCTGCCATTCATGCTATTCAGATGTGTATCTTGATCAATTGGTTCAGGATTTGATGACTCAGATAATATCATTTGTTCTTTGGTCACCGGTAAAGGTTTTACCGGTAGAGATTTTTTGAAGATCTTTTGATGCACGTGATAAGTAGTGTTGGTGCGGCTTCTAGATGGCTTTCAGGATGTTGTTGGTTATCTTGTTGATGTTCCTATTGATTGGTGGTGTTGGATTTGGTTTATGGTGACCTATTTTGGGTCCGATGTACAACACTAATGAACCTCTCCTTTTTTGTTGGTGTACAACACTTTCCCAGATTGATATATTTACGTTCATTCTCAGTACCAATGTTGACCTTTTCGTAACTTCCAATATCCTGCACCTCCGGGGACTTGTCACCTTTATTGTTCTTGTAGGCATCATGACGGTCAAACAAATGCTCCAAAGAAACCAGCCCTTTAGGGATCTTGTTTCCTTTCAACTGCTTGATTCCATCAAGCAACTCCTTGGCTCATTCTGACAAAAAAATTTTGCACTCTGCATCTAAACCTTCAAAATACATGGTAGAAAACATGTCTACACTTTGCATAAAATTATTGATTTGTTTATCACTTTCAAATACCTGCCAAGAATCAGAGTTGTCTGGGACACTAGGTCGATATATCAACTCTACCCTATAAATGTCATCAACAAACTCAGGATATGGGACAAGAAAAGAAGCTAAAACTGCTAATGAATCTACTTTTGAATTCAGTTTCCTGGGTATTGCTTCAATGGAAAATGCATCGAAATCCTAGATTTTGTCTCAAATTCTATTCCGATAGTGTTTCAACCTTTCATTTTTAACACTAAACAACCCTTTGACTTGTTTTACAATTAGTTCAACATCTCCTTTAACCCGTAGGACTTTCACTCCCAATCTCTTAGCTTCAGCCAAACCTAACAACAAAGCCTCATACTTAGCTGTATTGTTGGTATTTTTGAATTCTAGTTTAAAAGAGAAGGAATATGGTTGCCAGAATGTGGGATTAACACTACCCCTACACCAGAACCTGACGCTTCACAACTACCATCAAATTCCATTAGCCACAGGCTTTCATTTCCCTCAGGTTGAGATGAATCTTCCACTACCTCATTGTGAGACAAAATCATGTAGTGTCCAAATTGACAATCATGATACAGAATCTGGGCTCTAGGGTCATCAGATGGAAAAATAGTGAATTTGGACTTTGGTTCAAGCTGCAGGATGACTCATTGTTTTCCAATAGGAATTGTGGCTTAGGACCAATCCATTTTGATTTCACCACCTAAGTCCCTACAGAATGTATGACTTAGCAGCATGCCATAACTAGCTGGGATATCAACTATCAGAATTGTCAACTTGATTTTTTTATCTGGGTGAGAAGCAAGAACTACTTGAGCATCCTTAATTTGGCCTAGCAGAGGAATTTGCTTTGAATCCATAGAATAGCATCTACCAAAGGTTTTGGTAAAGGATAGCCCTAATGCTTTGGCTACTGCAGAGGGCATTATATTATCGGATGCACCTGAATCTATAATACAATTATTCAACCTATGACCATTTATGAATAATGATATATAAAAGGGTTCAAGTTTTGACTCAAGGGGGGTGTAGAATCACCCGTTTGAAGAACAGTTATTTTAGGTATCTTTTCATACACCAAAGGATGAACCAATTGATTACTATGTGAGGGTAGTATGGCATTTACTGACTATTGTGTTCCATTGGCCCGTTGTACATTATTCCCTTTTACAAACTGTACAAGCCTGTCTAGTTCTTTAGGATTTAGCTTAAGGTACTCGGCAAGTGTAATTTGAATTTGAGAAGATTTGAAAAATTCTATAATATCAAATAAACTTCTTTTTCAACGGACCTTAAAAATGAGGATTCTTGCAATTTTTTATCATTGTTATGCAATTTTGGGTCAGTCCCTTTACCTTTGAAAGTCATAGCAAACGATGAAGAAGCACCCTGAGGTTTCACATTTTGTTGATTTCTTGTGAGCATAGCACATGAAGGATCTTCTAAAGTAACCAAAATATCACCTCCTCTTTCTAAATCTGACTCGTACTCAAGAAAATGGATTTCAAAGTTGCCAAGTTGCTTTAAAGATTCTTCTTCACCCCATTCATTCTAGGCATCTTTAGAATTCACCAATTGTGCATAACATACCATCTTAGGATAGGAACTACCATCATGTTCATCAGTGAGGTGAAAAACACACATATTCCCTTTAGTTGGAGGTGCTTCAATTGCTAGTCTTTGCTGAGCAAGGGGTTATTGCAGAGTCTTGTTCCCATAGTCCAAACACTGGTTTGTATTTCTCCTAGGTACATCTTGATAGGGAGATGGGTATGAGGTACTAGGTTTAGGCAATTGTCTCTTAATAGTAATCACATCATTCATTAATCGCTGGATTACAGGGTCAGAAGAGGTAGAAGATTGGGCAATGGGTGTTTGTACTTCTCTTTTCCATTTACCTACCATGATTAGATCATCTTCCAACTCAACTGCAAATGTTTTAGTAGCATTTAAATTTGCAACTCTTTGCCTGCGGATCAGGAAACCTATTTCTGAAGGCATAGAATTGATAAAGAAACACTTAAGATTATCATCTGAGGGCTTTTGATTAGCTGGAATTTTATGCAAAATCTTATCAAATTTTGCTACAAAGTCCCTCATAGATTCTGGAATTTCTTTCTTCAACTAGTCCAGTTGGGCCAAGAGAGAATGTTCATCTTCAACCACTTTGAATCTTGCCTCAAATCTTGTTTCCAGATCTTGCCAGGTTGTTATCACAGTATTTGGTAAGTGATAAAACCAATCTGTTGCTACTCCAGTTAGTGTCTGGACAAACAATCTCACAACAATATCTTCATGTTGAACCGCTATTACCCCACAAGCCACATTGAATGCATTCAAGTGTTCATCAACGATGATTTTTCCATCTCCACTAAATTTTGGCAAGTGATCCCTAGCACCTTTGGGTAAGGGATTGAGATTTAAACCTAAGTTCAATGGGCCTACAACAGCCCCCCAAGGATTATTTGCTTCCATTGGTAGTATGATATTGAGTTGAGTCGGATTAATTATATTTGGTAAAGCAACACCGTGCAAGGTCAAGGCTTGGCAAACTGAGGACACTGGAGATGATGGTGATGGTGAAGGATGTCTACTTCTTGCCCTTCTTTGAGGTGAAAAGGTGGGTTGAAAATTTAAGTTATGTAACTCCTGAAAGATAGAATCCACTACCACCTCCCTTCTTTGGGACCTAGTATATCTCTTTGACTCCAGTCTTGCAACTAGGTGACCAATCTTATAATTTGACTCCCCAGCAAAGTCACCAAAAATCTGTTAGTAAATAGATTTGTCCCTTTTTTGAAATCTTAACAATTATCTTCTTTAAGAAAAATATGACTTTGTTTCACCCTTTTAAAAGGAAACAAACTACCAATAGTTGGATGAATTAATAAAAATTCAACCTCTGCATTAGAGGGCAGCTCCTCGTATGATTTGCAATGAATTTATTATACAAATGATATGCTAATACTTTTTACTAGAAAGCATTGAAAGGCTTCAGCATTCATTCATCAACACAAATAAATGCCTTCAAAACTGTAAACATAGGGAATTTTCTGAAAGAATATTTAAAGAGAGTTCACAGACTCTGATTTACAAACATACTCACTGTATAAATTCAAAATGCAACAGAGGCTCAACAATACTGATGGCTGACCGATACTCTCTCATGCCTCACAGGGCAAGGGGGATCAAGCAAATCAATACAATGTGAGTCTTCTAACGACTAATGATAACCATGAACTGAAGAAAAATACAGAGATAACTGATCACAAAATTATATCATGCCCATAACAATTTTCTCAAGAAAGATTATGAGTCTTCAAACACGTAGATTCAAAGATGACATAACATAACATTTCATTGATAATCAACTATTGTATTTCCAAACAATTCATATGTGAAGCAAAATATTATCTGCTGCTCCTAAAAATCATAGTTTTTGGAACCCCCAAATCTATCTTTTTCACAGTAAAATCCTCCTCCATAGCCTTTTTTGCATCTCTTCCTGGAATTGGTTTGGCTACTTCAGTCGTCCAGTGACCTGATGTTTCACCTACATCAATCATTGCCTGTGTTTTGAGTTTCTTTGGCTTTCACTCCTTTCCCAAACATCTGCTAACCATGTCCTCCATTGGAATTGTGACCGGCACCACATTCCATTTTTTTCCAATAGTAGCTTCCAGCCATCTTGGTGCGTTTGCAGGTTCCTTAGGTGGTGGAGTTGTCTATGTGTCTGGTGAAGTGACAATTACCAAGGTGTTCATGGGATCTTGTCGGATTTCCTCTTCTTTATTTGTGTCCATTTCCTGCATCTCGGGCTCATCTTGATCCTATGGATCCATTGTTTGTTCAAGCTCCTCATTGGGGTCCAAGTCTAACCTGTTTCAAGATGGGCTCCCTACTCTTCTTTTTACTCCTGGACTGAGTTACTCAAGCAACTGTGAGACCGGATGGCGACCTCTTTGACCTCCTAGGTTGAATTTTCTCTACAACGGGCCTTGAAACAGCTGCAACATCAACAATTTCGTTAGTGGAAGAAACAAGAGATTGAATCACAATGTGTGAATAAATTCTTGGTTCATGTGAGGACATGTGAGGTCCATCCTTAAACTTTTAACTTCTCAACCATCTTTTTGTTCTCCTCACAGCGTTGAAAGTCCTAGTTTGGATACTATCATCTTCCTTTTTGTTCCAATCAATTTCTGGAATCGATTTTCCTTTAACCTCTATATCAAACTCAAGATCTAAAACATCCTCCCCTGTATCTTCTGATACTCCAGATATATTAATTGGAAGCCTCATGGTAGTTATTTGCTGCAAGGTGAACCTGGACCATAGTCTCTTCCTTACCTCATACTCATCACTATAGTTTTCCCAGTAATCCTCTAATTGAGGTTCATGACAAAAATGACTATCTACATTTAGGTTCTCCATTGCATAACCCCTGCTATCAAACTTTCACCTTGCCACATATGGCTGTAGGTTCATCCTTTTGAACTCTAGTTCTAGGTTCAAGGTGTCTGATACAGACTTACAACTATAGTATCCGTGTTCAACTGGGAATACAACTCCAGACTCGCCCTTCACTCCTAATCTTTTATCAATGTGAGCCAGCTGACTGCTCACCTCTATATGCACATAGCTGTCAAAAGCGTACCTAGGAAGCTTGAATGGTTGGCCCTCAAAACCACCTACCTGTAGGTAAGTAAATCTGGGAAATTGAATAAAGAAGCTTCCATATATACTCACAAATTTCATTGCTTCAATGGACATTCTCCTATTTGCATCACCCTGTAGCTCAAAGGAAAGTCTTCCCACGAAGACTCCATTCCACCTATCAATTTTTTTGACATGCATTTGTTGCTGTAGTAGGGGATAATAATTATACACCCTCATTCCATCAATCCAGGGTTCATTAGGCAGTCCAGGCCAATCCCTTGTGCAAGCTAAAATGTAGAAAAGATAGGAAGACATATAAAACCCTGACATCCCCACAAAATTGCTCAATCCTTCATGAAGTCTCTCTGCAATTACCTAAGACCAATCTAGATATCTGTCACCGAATAAAACCACTTGAATGAAAAAGTACATCCAATCCTCCCAATAGAAGGAATGTGAGTTCCCCTTTACTCTGTTCAAAAGTATAACAATATCCCGCACCTCAATGATGAAGTTCTCTCTGGTCAGGGGCTTGGGTAACCACGACCCTCCTTTCTAAATCTTCAAGAGCCAATTCCTAGCAATTATGCTCTTGTACTTGCTCTTCTTTTCTGAGAAATAGGTGTATGAATTTCCAATGGTCCAGTCCTCATACTCATCCTTGTGCGGAATACCCATTGCCTCCATTACCATTTCTCTATTAATATTGACTAGCACTTCACCATATTTAGTTCCGATACATTTGTTCTCTATGTCATATATGTTCATGCAAGCCATTACTAAATCCGGATATGGTGCGACAAGCGCGAATGCAGTAGCTTCCACAAGACCAATTTTAACTATTTTCTCCATTAATGAACCGGTCTGAGGGTTCTTAGTTCTTTCTAGGAAATCCCCTAAATCTACATGAACCAAGGAGGTGTCTTCTAATTCTGGAAAAATACTCACTAGACATGAGGTTTGGCCAAGCTTTGGCAGCATTGGCCTCATACTGCCTATATATACTCTTAACCAAGAAATTCTAAAAACAAGGCAGTATCCTACCCCAACAATTTAGAGATTTTCCTTTTCTATACTGATAAATCCTCAGAACTTTAAGAAACACAACTTAGGAGGAATCAACTAAACTTACACATTACCACCATGAAAACTGGAAATTCCTCAGGAGAACAGAGTTGGTTTTAGCTTCAACGCCTGCAATTTGCTCAAGTATGGCAGTTGCAACCTTTTCAAATATGGAAATCAATTCATACACATTTCTTTCAATCAAATGAGAAAATATCTATAAAGCCACACGTGCTTCATCATGATTTACCCAAGTGTGCCAAGTAACGATGAAATGACAAAAATTTGACACCTTCTTAATTATCCATCACTTCCGCACAAGTAATTGATGCATTCATGATTACTTTCCATATTTAGAATTTTAAATTGTCAAATAAGGGAATATTCCTTCTTGTCGCGCAACTTTTGTTTTCACCAAAAAGCCTTAGAGTTAGTTTTGAAATAAACCCATGAACCTTGAACCATTTGACAAAAAGTTCAACGGTTCAAGTTCATTTAAGAAATATAACAGTGAGTGAGCAGCACACACCACAAGACCGAGAAAAAATGACAATAAAGACTATTAAACATGAAATTTGAACCTTTTGAACCGCTTGAGATTTGGCTCAAGGTTCAAGACCGCATGTCAACTTAAACGTATGGACCCACGCTCGTTATATAATGATACATTGCCACAACTCGCAAAAGGCATTTTGAACCTTGAACATTTTAACAAAAAGTTTAATAGGTTCAAAACTTCAAACACCACAAACAAAAGCGCACTTGTTCACACAATGATAAAGACCACGAATGACTCTCTTCTAAATGTGCTTTGAACCTTGAACCATTTGAACTTTTTAGAAAGAGTTCAACAGTTCAAGTTGAAAGGAAAATAAATGACCCGGTGAAAGTAAAGGCACAAAAGGCAACTCGCGAGTATGAACACTCAAAAGAGAAAAATTGTGGGGGGGAATAACACATGACAACTTCAAAGACCAAGATCACGAAGATAAATCCTAACAACTGAAGAGTCAAGAAAACTCTAATGCTAAATAGACAGAATTCTGGCAATGTGATGACATCTAAGACCAAATCACGAAGATAACTAACAACTAAGGAATAAAGTAGTTTCTAAGGTAATCCAGACAACATAACAACAGTATAATGACCTCTAAGAACCAGATCATGAAAGATAGGTGTAAATTGTCGATAGATCAATAAATGTATAAAGTAATGCAAACAACATAATGACAACACACTGACGTCTAAGACTGAGATCACCAAAGGTAGACTCTAACTGCTGGAGAAACGTAAGATTGTAAATCAATGAAATAGAAATCCGACAACATAACGAGACTAAATTGACAAATCATGACAAGATAAGGTCAACTCACTATAATAGGCCACAAATTTGCCAAAACGAGGTGTGAATCCGCTAGAACAAGGTGCAAAGATGCTAGGACAAGACTGGCAAGCTTTAAAACTAACTAAAAAATGCTTGAATCGGCATAAAAGCACTAAAAATGCAAACCCATTGCTTTAGGGTGCAAACTCGCTGGAACAGGGTGACAAACATTATAAAGAGCGAACCCGCTAGTTCAGGGTGCAAACTCGCTGAAACAGGGCGCAAACCCACTAGAACAGGGTAACAAACATGAAAGAGTGAACCTGCTGCTCCAGGGAGCAAACCTGTTGGTTGATAGAGCGATAGTGACTGCACTAAGTGTATCACTTCTGGCTCAAAATTAACAATATTCCCACTAGAATACGACTGCAAACCCGCTACCCTAGACCACAAACCCACTAGAACTGACTTCAAACCCGCTAGACTGATATTTCGACAAAAGACTTGACACCAAACACAATAAGCATGAAGATCTGACCATAAAAAAAGATAAAAATTAGTCAAGTACACCCCTATGGATAGTCAAATGATAGTATGTGTTAAATCTCCTTGTCCAGAATACCACATCCAACTAGATAGATAGAAGCCTGACAACACTGGCTCCACCCTCAGCACACACTTCTCGAGCATGCCAAGCTTCAAAATCTTGGGTAATCACTTCCCAGTGAATTTTCTATCTCAAATTGGGGATACATGAGGAGTTTCTTCAGTATGCGCATATCACAATACCTAAGTTAACACATAGAAGGATTTTTGGCTACTAAATACAGTTTGGTTCGTAGTGGGGGAACTTTTGGGGTGAATCAAGTAGTCATACATGTGGTGGCTAGCTCATTTAAGAGATATCCTAGCCCATAGAAAATGAATTTTACACATCTACCACACTGGCACCAGGGGATTTTGACTTGCGTCAAGACCACAAAGGTATTTGTATAATGATATTGAGGGAAACCATCGATATAACGCAACGTTACTAGTTGATTTATAGCTTTCGCTAAAATCATAAATATTTATATAGTGGACCGAAAGAAAGTACCGCTTGGTTCGTTCTCCCCTCACCCGACCTTATAAGCTATTCAGGGGGACAAACCCTCCTACTTAGAAAGCAAAAATCGAGCGTCGCTAACACTTTTCTCTTGCACCTAGGACCATGAGAGCTAGAGGGAGAGGATAGTGTGTGTTAGCAATGGGACCACTCTACAAATGCACAAATGTGCAAGACACAAAAGACATGGGGTTCATTCCTTTACTTGAATTGAAGTGGGTTCCTAATTACTCAAAAGACATAGCGTGTCCATTTCCTTAGTTGAATTGAAGTGTGCCTAGATTAAACAAAAGACACAAATGCGAAAATGAAAGCAATAAAGAAAATATTGTCTTTGCAAAACCCCTCTTTAAAGGTCTTGCAAGCAATTGTTGATGTTTAAAAAGTGTGGGGCCTTCTTATTGCTGGATTTATTGCACAAACGTTAGTAAAATACCATCCAAAAACACACAAGTTAGCTAATTAGTACGAAAAATAGCAGTCTGAAAATTATATAAATGATAATAAGCGAACCCACAGTTTCACAGTGCAAACTCGCTGCCTCAAGTCATCTTCCCGCTGGTTCAGGGCATGTTCCCATTGTTTCATGTGTTTTTGATATTTCAGAGCGCAAACTTGCAAAAAATTAAGTCATCCAACATAGAAGTTACTAGATTAGTAAGAAAACAACATTTGGGAAAATTATGTAAATGATAATGGGCAAACCTGTCGTTTCATAGTGCAAACCCATTATTTCAAACTACAACTTAACTTGTAAATTTTGATTAGACAAAACTGTAAATTTTATGACAATAGCTAAAACATGAACCAGTCGGTTTATTTTGCGTTCTTGTGGTTTTAGGGCACATTCCCGCTATTTCGCACGTTCCCACCACTATGCAGAAAAAATGCCAAAATCATTTACAAAAATCCTGAAACTTAAAATGGAGATTTACACCTTTTGTTCGGCTACAAGAATGTGAACCTGTTGTTTTAGGTAGCATTCCCACGGTTTCAATTTGTGTTCCCGCTGCTTTAGAGTGCATTCCCATTGTTTTGCAAAACCTCAGGATTGATAAAATAGACTTCCATTATGGCGGAAATCCGAGTGTAATTCCACCTTTTTTGCCTGCAAGTGCTCAAAATATGTCAAAAACACACTCAAACAATAAAAAACATTAAAATGACCCATGAAGTAGGTTCCAGTGGGCATGCCAAAAAATGTGCGTGCTAAACTAAGGGAAAAAATAAAAGCTAATTAACCGAACAAACACAATACATCATACACCTCAAGATTAGAATGATATAATCAAAACAAGCATGAAAACAATAACACATGCAAACCAAATGCCCGCTTCAATTTGATTATTTTGTGATTGGATGTGTGCTCATGACTTAGCTTCAAATGTTCGATATTGCTCCATGATAGCAAATGCAAATGATGATGGATTGATGGATGAAAATAATAATGGATAGGTTGAGTAATGATTTTGGTAGAGTAACGGTATGATGTATGAAAAAGTGGATCATTTGGTCTAAAATGAGGGGGGTTAAATAGGCAAGATGAGGAAGGGAAGGGGAGGTAAAGAGGAGACACTTGTCCTCTAAAAAGGACAAGTGGATCAACTAGAAAGAAAAGGAATGACATGTTTCCATGAGGACACGTGTCTATTTTGGGCAAAGCCGCCCAAAAATAGGAAGAGCAACATGTGTCCCTGAGGACACATGTCTATTTTGGGAAAAGCCACCCAAAAATAGGAAGAGTGACTTAATTAAAGTAATTAATCAAAAGGGGTGGAGAACAAGGATAATTAATTAATTAGATTAATTAATTGGGAGGATAGGATAATTAATTAATTAGATTAACTAGTTAAGAGGATACGATTGAGAAATTAATTAATTGGAAGAAAAGGGTTTGGGAAATTAATTAATTAATTAAGAATTAATTAATAGGAAGAAAGGGGTTTAAATTTGATTAAATTAATTAGTCAAATTTAGGTGTCTACAGTAAGTATGGAACCTAAATGCTCAAGAGACTTACTTAAAATAGTATGTCTAAAAGGACCTTGAAAGACCTTTGGAAGGCAAACCACAAATACACTAATATTATGAGATGGAGAGTATTGCAATAATCATCCAAAGGCTTTGTTGAATAGCCCTGAATCACCTCAAAAGGGTCCCCTGATATATGCATTAGCTTATGGGGACCAAATTCATAAGCTAATCCACAAAAAACATTGACGCTAAGAAAGGCACAAAAATGAGGACATTATATGATTTTGTTGGTGTAATTAATTATTCATGTTGGATATTATTACACCTTACTTAAGTTTACTTAGGATAATGCATTTCATAGTAGTTTGGGTATGAGACACTTGGGTGTTTGTGCCACATTGGGATAGTGTGTGTAGGATAATTTCTACCTTCTATGGTGTTGATCTTGTTACTACTTTATCATATCCACTTATTATGGAGTGATAATTCTACCTTCGGTGGGTGATCCACCTCATGTGGAATATTTTATTGTTTCTCCTACCTACCACACCTATTTCCTACATACCCTTTTTTCTTATTGAGCCACATGTCATGTTTGTGTGCTCACATATCCATATTGCCTTGCCTATATATGCAAGCTCATCTACATTGTATGTAACAACCATTTTATCTATTGATGAGAATACAATTTATTCTTGTCCTATATTTTGTCTCTCTTTTATACTTTTATTGAGCTCTTGATCTTGGAAAAATCTCACATGGTATAAGAGCCATTAGAGCGTCATTGATTCATCCTTGAGAGGCATTATTGCGACGTCAAGAGGCAAATTTGAGGAGCAGCATCTTTAGGAGGCATCCTAGACCAGATCTGACCTCGCCATTGCATCTAGGTGGTCGTTTCCATGAATTTTGAGTATAAATTCAGCCTATTTTGTTAAAAGTAAGATTTCGGGCTTGGAGGAAAAAATTTGCCCAATTTGGGCGGTACGGTACTGATTTTTGGAATTTTTTTTGTTTTAAAATAAAACATTATGCAAAAATTTCCTTTTATCATTCACAAAAAAAAAAAATCGAAAAAATCTATTTTTAGGGGGGGTACACTCCGTACCCTTGTCACCATACTGCCTGCAGCTTTTTGCAGGGCCCGCCGTGCTCCGAACTTCAGCAACCTGTGCCTGCATATTCTTCGTCGTTGCCACTTCCACCCGACCTCCAACGCCACTCACCGGTCGGTCCTGCTAGTTTCTTCTCTACCGCCAATGAAGTTTATTCTCACCGACGTTGTTCGTCCAACCCATACTATCATTCGACCGTCCCACGTAGCTGTCGATCCCACCGACATCTTGTACCAACTGTCGGCGACCCTTCCTGGCATCGCTGCCGGAAGCCTCCCTGACATCACCGCCAACAGCCTCCCCGTCGGCGACCTCCTCCCGTCCGACTGGCTCCCTCACCGACATTGTATCCTCCCGTCCGACCGGCAACCAGCTCCCTCACCGGTCGACCGCTCCTTGCCTCCCATCGGCCGCTCCTTGTCGTCAATCTGACACGTGGCGAAAATCCATTCGGCTGCTAAAACACATCACTTGCCACGTACCTCACCTAGTCAGCAGTCTGTACGACACATGCCATCTTCTAGTTTTGCCATGTCAGCAGTCCGTACTGTACGGACGCCCAGTCAGCAAGAAGGTGAAGTTTTCATGAAGGTCATATGACCGTCAAATTTAACCTCATGTTTTGCTGACATTATCATTTTAAAAAAATTTGCAGGCCCCTCCGTTGAGCTTTTTGATTTTGCAGGTCAACTTCAAATGGTCATATCTTGCTCATTTTTGCTCCTTTTTTGGTGCAATTGTTTTTTAAATGGGCTATAATTTCGTGTACTTTCTTGTGGTGGCATTATTCTGATTTTGATGGACATATGTTTTAGAAATTCAGTTTTTGGTGACTATATGTGTCTAATTCTCATTTCTACAACTTCCGGGACTCCGTTTGGGCTCATACGAACTCCTTTTCAGGTGTCATTTTTTTTAAAGTGCATAATTTTTTGTCTACTCTCATAGTATGCTATCAGTTTGCAGCAATTTTGGGTAGAAATTGTGCTTTCAGCATATGGTCTTTTTTGGCCAATTTGGCACTTGTATTGCATAGATCTATCTTGTTGGTCTTTTGCATTGTAGTTCTCAGCCTATTAGGGTTGTTTATGGTAAAAATGGAAATAACAATATTGAAAGACTAAATGAATTCAACCACAAAAACCCTAGCCTAACAACAACAAAGATCCACCATAACAAATGAATTCAACCACAAAAACCCTAGCCTAACAACAACAAAGATCCACCATAACATATGAAGATTACCTAAGACAATGAAAATCAACAAAATCACAAAGATTATACCCATCACATGTCCAATAGGGTTTGGATCTCCATTCTTCCTATCTCCATTGATCTTGCTTGATATATTTTCTCTCAGATTTTATGTGTGCACAAGAGCTCAACAAAGAACGGAAATGTGGTTGCAAGTAGGCTTGATCGCATATGAAAGTTCGAATGCTAGAATGTTTGGGAGGTAGATAATGAAGGAAGAATCTCCTTATATAGAATACACTGTAAGAAAATGAGGGATAAGATTAAGAGGTGTAAAAGATAGATGGTCGGATAGGATTAGAGGGTAGGTAGAGGAAATAAGAAAATAATGAGAGGGCAGGTAGTGTAGGAATTAAGAGATGAATGACATGTGTCATGGGTAGAAAAGAATAATGAATTAATTAAATAAATAAAGATTTATTAAATTAATAGAAGAAGTGGGATCAATTAAATAAATAAAAGTATTTATTTAATTTAGGAAAAAAGGATAATTTAAATAAATAAAAGTATTTATTTAAATGAGAAATAAGGCTAGAAGAGGATAAATGAATTAATTAAATAAATAAAGATTTATTCAATTAATAGAAGAATTAGGCTAAAATAATTAAATAAATAAAATATTTATTTAATTAGATAGGACAATTTTAGGTGTCTACATTTTGCCCCTCTTTGAGATAATGCAGCTTGTCGCATTGTTTCAAAGAAGATAAGATAAACTAATACAAAGTTGCCCCAAGATGGGAATGATATGCCCCCTCGAGCGATTGGATGAAAATGTCTGAAAAAATCATAGACAATCTCTTGATAAGAAAGAAAGACTACAAATGACTGACAAGATAGGATAGAGTGACAACGTCATGGGATAAAGAAGACTGACGCGGGAGACTAGGGCTAGGGTAGTTTATAAGATAGACTACGAGGTAAAACATCCTCATTGTCATCCACACATCTAAGAGATTAGAGTGTAGAGAGAGCAGAGAGCAGTTAGCAGTCAGTAGTGATGGCATTGGTGCACAGATTCGATCACGTTCACCGATATCAGAGGTCAGTAGATGCAGGAGAGTCAGTGAGTACCACAAAACCTCCTTGTACCTTGTTGCATTAATTGTTGTCATAAATGCATGTTAGGTAGGGTAATAAATGCATATTAGGTAGGTCTAAGAAATGTGTCAAGCGGGGCAAAAGATGGGAAGGTGCGTCTGCATTGGTGCCAAGCACGTCTGGGTAGGTTAGGCGCGTCTATGTTGAGTTTAACCGCGTATGTGGTTTCAAAGGCATCTATGTCAAATGTGAGCGTGTCTATGAAGTGCAGGTGCATCTATGCAGGGTAGGAACGTCTGTGAAGTATGTAAGTGTGTTTATGTCATGAATGCACGTTTATGTCTTCAAAGTCGAATCAGCAATTATGTGATAAACATATGTTGTTGATTGGATAAGCTGCTGAGAGGATACACTCGAGTAGGTCCTTTAGGGAAGACTAGGGTACAGATAGGGCTAGGATTGACAAATTTGTGATAGAACATACGTTGCCAATCAGGAAACTACTCAAGAGGATAGGATAGAGTGAGGCACTTTGTGATGAACAGGGAGTACCAAAGAAATTGGCAATTTTGTGATTGAACATACGTTGTCAATTGGATTAGGCTGAAATTGACAATTATGTGATAGAACATATGTTCTCAATTGGATAACCTAAAGAGGATACACTCAAGTAGGTTCCCTAAAAGATAGGATAAAAGCAACACTTTGTGATGAACAGGGAATGCTACTAGGATAGAGTGTCATATCATAGATATAAGCACTTAGGATAAAAAGCAGGACTTTGTGATGAACAGGGAATGCTACTAGGATAGAGTGCCATATGATAGATATAATCACTTAAGATAAAAAGCAACACTTTGTGATGAACAGGGAATGCTACTAGGATAGAGTTCCATATGATAGATATAAGCACTTAGGATAAAAAGCAACACTTTGTGATGAACAGGGAGTACTACTAGGATAGAGTGCCATATGATAGATATAAGCATTGGGATAAAAAACAATACTTTATGGTGAACAAGAAGTACTACTAGGATAGAGTGTCATATGATAGATATAAGCACTAGGATAAAAAGAAGCACTTTGTGATGAACAGGGAGTACCACTAGGATTGACACAGTTGATTTGTTTGACTGCAGGAGGACCTATCGATGCTGGAGTCACAGAAGAGATTCCCTTTGACTCAGAGTTTGCGAGTAGAGTTGACATTCAAGGATAGAGCAGCAGTGGAGGCTATGGGCTTGCGATATCTTATGAATGTGCCTTAGTTTTGGGTGAACATGGGATTGTTGACTGTATTAGCTGAGAGATGGCACTCAGAGACATGCACTTTTCATTTGTCGATGGGTGAGATGATAGTCACCTTAGAGGATGTATACAGGATACTGAGGATACCGATTGATGGGGAGTTAGTTCCTTACGATCGAGAGGGAGATAGGGATGCACTAAGACGAGTGTTTCAAGATCCAGGACATGTGGCTTGGGACACCATGACAGCGACAGGATTGGCGCTACCAATTGTGCTAGAAGGAGTTATCAGTGGGTTCCTCTGTCTGGATAGGGTGACACGAGGGCTGGCTGTGGGATGGGGGAGGACTCTGGAGACATTGGTGACTAAGCATACCAAGTTTGCACGGGGTTCATGTCTACTGGCACACGTGTATTATGAGTTGCATTAGTTTGTATATCATGGATCAGCAGGATTAGGGTGCAAAGTGACATTGTTGCAGGTATGGGCATATGAGCATCTTCCGGTTACATGTCCAATACACTTTAGAGGCAGAGGACATGGGCGCAGTTTTGTACACCTGTATTATATGATTACTTCTCAGCGACAGATTGGGAGGCTAGAGTATTGGTGCAGGGTGATTGATGAGATAGATAGTGTAGTATGGAGGCCTTACTTAGACTGTGAGGAGTGGGAGGATGATGCAATTGACCTGCCATATGTATTTAGGAGCAAGTATTTGATAGGGAGGACACCATATATTAATGAGAGGCAGTTGATAGACAGGGTATATAGGCAGTTCGGCAGAATACAACGGATGTCATGAGGGTTAGGGATGTATGCATGGACAATGAGGGATCAGGTGCATTTAGGGTCACTATTGTCACATGATCAATTTGTGACACATGTGCTAGATATGGTTCCCATGCCTTGGGACATTTGGGCAGATGTAGAGGATGCAAGGATGGATGCAGAGTACACTGCATATTGGGGTGAGCATCTGTTTCCACGATTGATGGATCTAGGGGAGCTGATAGAGGGAGATGGTGGAGGTGATGGAGATGGGTACAAGGATGGGGACAGGGATGGGAGAAGCCACAGGGATAGGGTGAGGGGAGAGAGGAGGAGGATGAGATACTATCCTTGAGGGATATCTGTCAAGGATAGGTAGATGAGATCCAGGATCTAGAGAGGGATACGGCTAGGCTCAGGAGACAGCTGAGGGACACTGAGGGGCAGAGGGATTAGGCTATTCAGAGCTATACAGAGGTTGAGATAGCACTGAGGGTAGGGAGGCAGACAGTAGAGGACACAGGGGCTGAATACGCCTATGTTCTATAGGCAAGGGAGGAGATAGCCTCCTGGAGAGACCTGTACTATGGAGTGGTGCCACTAGATCAGCGTGCTAGGAGCTTTCAGAGACCGTCGCAGACTACGACAACCACTGGGGGAGAGACAAGAGACAGGCATCTAGCGGTGGGGTCATGGGTCCTCCACCACCACTAGATAGAGGGGGCAGGAGAGATGATCCTGAGGCAAGTCCTTCTAGGGCTCAAACTCTGTCAAGGCTAGTTGGCTCCGAGGGAAGGAGTTCATCATAGCCTTAGAGGGTTCCCTATGTATCAGTTTTGTACCATTTTGTATGATGATGTAGACACCTTCAGGTGATTGTAGCCATATGATTTTGACATCATTGTATCATGACACTTATGATTTTGAGATATATATATATATATATATATATATGAGATGATTCATCCTTGCGGAAGCTATATGCATGTGTACCTATGTGATGCTTATGATTTGGATCCAAATATGTACAAGATGAAATGCAATATTTTTGTTCTTTTATGTTTTTAAATGTTATGCAAATGCAAATGTGAATGTATGAAATGCAAATAATTATTTACATGATGAAAATCTAAAATGTGCTAATATGTGTTGTGTGTAGGATATGGTGCAATTGTGATATCTAAAATGCTAATATGTGGCAATGCAGGTGCAAACTACATGAAATGAAAATATTTTTGGCGTGTCATTATACTCAGTCATGTGATAGCGGGCTACATGGACTCAAGAAAGACGATGGAGGTAAATCAAGAAAGGGGGATGACAGATAGAAGATATGGAAGTGAAAGATCTTCTTGTGCTATTATCATCATTGAGCTTTATTATGGAAAATAGGTTATGACAATCGAGGCATACGTTTGACTTGAAAAGTCATCGTATCTGTTTGCATGGAGATCAGATAGTTGCAAACAAGGAATGCCCCAGTTCATACTAGACTCATAGTGTCCTCATATCCTTGGACAAGTCATAGAATTACTAAAAGACAATCCACATACAGCAAAGGAAAATAGGTGACGATACCCCATCCTTGCCTTTCTAGTCAAAGACATCCTGGAGATAAAATCTCTAATCAGAGACATCCTGGAAAAGCTAAAAGACATGTCACCAAAAATATAAAATCAAAAAGAAAACCAAGACTCGACACCAACATCCACTGTAGTCCTCAAGTTTAGTGTCTCTTGTCACTTGTATAAGTCTATTTGATTGTGGTCACAATGTTTACTTTCACAAAAGGATAGATAGCACTGAACCATAATGTTGTCTGAGTCTATTGAAAGATTTGATTTGTTGAAGCTCATTGTTGTTGTTGTGTCTCATCTGAAACTGACTGAATCCATGAAACTGATACTTTATTGTGGAGAAGATGAAACTTTATTGTGGATTTGTGATGCAAGTGTTGCTTTATTGTGGATTGTGCACGGATAGACTGAAGAAAATTGGAAGAAATTGCACTCCTCAGAACATGTGATGCTCTTAGTTCCACACCCATCACTAGACTTAGGATTTTCCTTAGCCACAGATAGGAGCTGATTTATTATGGATGAAAAGGGGTGAAAAGGAAGGTTTATTATGAATGGCTAACCAATTTTAGGTAGATCAATAACAAGCCATGGTGAGAATGGGTAAGGTTATTATGGATGGATAGGTTGTGAGTGTGTGCAAAGTGAAAGGATGAGGTTGAATCCCGAAGGAAGGAGGAGCAATGTCTCTACACATGGCACCAGTAACCCGATTTTCACCATGGTACTTGCCCAAGACGCCACCGAAGTGGTTTTCACCATTGGACTAATTTATTTCTTTTTACTTTTTTTCTATTTTTTTTTTTTTTTTGTGTCACAAGGCGCTAGTTTGCCTGGTTTTCACCAAGTAACAATATTTTATGTTTATGATTTTTTTGTATTTTTGAATTTTTTTATTTTTTTATTTTTTTATTTTAATTTTTGAATGTTTTTTATTTTTTTAATTTTTGATTTAGGGTACTCTGAAGAGCTATGTGTAAAACCTGTGAAGGTGCATGTTGTTGATACAATCCTCCAAAGGTTCGCCCTCTGAGGTTGAGAGTTGATATGCACCGAATCCATACGTTGTTGTAATGATGTAAGGACCAAGCCAATTTGGTTCTAACTTGCCCTTCTTCTCTCTGTCTTTCTAATTTTTAGGATTTTCTTTGAGAACTAAGTCATCTACCTCAAATGTCCAAGGCTTTATCTTATGATTGTAGATATGTTGTTCCTTGACTGAATGATGTGTAGCTCGAGTGACTATCTTCCTTGATGAAGGAACTGAGATAGAATTACTAGTGTGTGGACTACATAGGCCCATATGTGTGTCACCTAAAGAAGTTTGGTCATCCCTGATAACAAAGTCCTTCAAGGAAGTTCCATTAAAGGTCCATTGATGTGATGTATCACCAAAAGGGAATGGATGTGTGGAACAAGTGGATGAGTTATGAAGGCTTATGATTGCAAAAAATAATTGAAAGTAGGATAGCATGATGGAGACTTAGGATCAACAAGTATTCTTTTTTTACTTAAAATTGTAGAACTTTTGCCCCCAGTTATTTTGATATTAGGGGAGATCAACTCTTGTTCTTTTTTCTTCATAGGATTTTTATCCTTGACCTTGATTTTTGCAGAGTCCAATAGCTTTTGATTTTGATTTGGACTAAAGAACTTTTCTTTATTTTTGACTTTTAAATTTTTCTTTTCAAAGCTTGATTTTTGATCTCCAATAAGTAAGGGCTTTTGTAATTCTTGTTGATCCAAGTCTAGGAGAGGAGTGGAAATGGAATGAGCAGATGAAATGGTAAGGCTATGTGAATTCTCAAGAGGGATAAAGACATATTCAATAGATTCTTTGTTGGAACCACTCTTAGGACTATTGATATCAAGAGTTGCTTGCACCACTAGAGGAGATTTGCATTTAGACTTAGTAGCCACAAAACTAGGTGGTTCATACCCAATTCCTTGGCATTGCAAATTATTTGTAGATTGTTCATGTCAATTAAATGCCTTAGGAGATAGTGGGAGTTGATCAACATGAAAGATATACTCATCACATCCCATGTCTTTAACCTTGAACTTTTCTTTGATCTTTGTTTGCTTTGATGTAGAAGCTTTTAAGGATTTTGGATCCACATATGTCGAGGATGGAGTTGCTTCTCGATTGATGGGGATTGTTATTTTGATTGAGGTTGTAGATTGTTGCAATATATGAATGGGTTTGGATTAGCTTTGACGGTCACTTCAACTCCATTGTGTGGGAACTTGATACATCGATGATATGTTGAGGGAACAACTCTCATTTCATGAATCCATGGGCATCCTAGCAATATGTTGTATGTGAGATCGAGGTCTAGGACTTGACAAACCACATCCTTTGTAACCGACCCTACTCTAAGAGGTAAAGTGACTATGCCTTTGGATGAACGCCCTTCATCATCATATGCCTTGATGGTAATTTTGTTTGTAGTATTCACAGCTTTATCTAGGTATCCCAATTGTATTATTGTGTTCAAAGTACATATATTGAGACCAGCTCCTCCATCTATAGGGACTTGTTTTATTTGATGTTTGTGCATGAAGGCTTCAATGTGTAAAGGTGCATTATGTGGTTGGCTTACGGATGCATCATCAGCTTCAGTTAATGTAAGAGAATGTGGAATAGAAAGGTATCCCACCATGGCTTGAAAATGGTCCATGTTCAGATCAGTGGGGACAGTAGTGTCTCTCAAAGTTTTATCAAGGATGGCTTTATGTGCGGGGGATATGCATAAAAGCTTAAGGATGGAGATAAGTGTGGGCGTCCTCCCTAACTATTCTACCAGATCATACTAAGGTTTGGTTGCTGAGGAAGCAGTGGTTTTAGTTGGAGCACCTTTCTGGGTGACCTTACCTTGATGAGTTGTGACATTACATTCAGAGGTAGATTCAAAAGAAGGTCCAATTCCTTTTATGACAACTTTGGGTCTTTGGGTAGAATTTTCAGGTGTTTTGTCCTTGATGATAATGGTAGAGACATAATTTTCCATTGAAATGTGATTAACAGTTGAATCATAGTTATAGGATGCTCTGGTATAGTTGGTGTGACCATCTGTGGCTTTGGATTTTCCCTTGTCATGTTTAGGGAATGGATCCTTAAACATCTCATGTTCTTGATTGGATGAACGTCCTTCGATCTCAATGTCACCTCTATCAATAAGATCTTGTATGATGTTCTTCAAGCGATGGCAATTTCCTATTTTATGTCCCTTGCTCTTGTGATATTCACAGTACTCATCATCATTCCACCAATTTGGTTTGACCTTTGGCTCATATGGAGGATTGTCTAGAATTTTTATTATCTTGTTTGCCACTAGCTTCCTGAAAGCTGATTCAAGTGGTTCTCCCAATGGGGTGTATTTCCTTCATGGTTTGGAAGTTGTTTGAGTATTCACTTGGTTGTTTGTAGAACTTGATCTAGAAAGATTGATATTGGGTCTCATTGTGTTAGCATCGACAACACCATCATTTATTGTGTTCTTGTTTTTGTTCCAAAATCGTGGCTTGTCTTTTCCTTTTAAGTCCTCTTTGTTTTCTTTGAATATCTTAATGACTCTTTGCTCAATTAAGACATTCTCTATTGCTAAGCCTTTCTCAATGACGTCCTTGAAGGTGGACAAACAAGCTTTTCTCAAGTCATTACCAATGTCCTTGTTGACATTCTATGTGAACATCTCGACCATTTGTTTTTGTGTAATTTCACAACAGCATCTGTTGGCTAAATTCCTCCATCTTTGTAAGAATGATGAAAATTACTCCCCGTCCTTCTATTTAGTGTTGCAAAAAGTACTAACTAATATGTTTGTCTCTATGTTGTATGAGAAATGTTGGATAAAAGATTCTGCTAGATCACCCCAACACTTAATTCTAGGTGGAAGTTGGGAGAGCCATTCCATAGCTTGATCGCCTAAGCTTTGTGGGAATAATCTCATCAAGTATGTTTCTTCTATTGCTACCTCAATGCAAGTTGTGAAGAATTGTCTTATATGTGCCTTAGGGTCTCCTTTTCCTCTGTACTTATCAAACTTAGGTATCACGAAATGTGTAGGAAAAGGAGGGATTGGAATGCTTTTGTCAAATGGATAGGGACATATGTCTCTCATTGTGTAAGTTGGATTTGGTGTATTTATGTCCTCCATTTTCTTTTGTAAGTCCTTTATTTGTTGTTCCAAATTGTTCTTAGGTGGAGACCAACTTCTTGGACCATATCCCATGCCTGAACCACCGGGTGGAGGAAGCGGATACTGCATATATGGATGGTATTGATCATAAACATGTTCATAAGGAGGAGGTCTATAATGATACTGTGTATAGGAACCACCTGGTATAGAGTCATAATTAGGAATGGAATATCTACTTTGTCCAAGTATATCATATTCTACAGGCATGTCATGAGTTTGTTCTTGTGTAGTGCCCCCAAATTTGACACGAGGTTTTCTTGTGTCCAAATTTTGAGTATGCCTCTGGATATCCAATTGTTTTGGAGGTTGGTCCTTAGTATTGGTATGCAATTGAGTGTATTTATCTCCATAAGACTTCCATAATGGTCTACGTAGACGGAGTTGTTCATGAGATGCTCTTTAATGAGTATCATAAGCTTGAACATGTGTATTTGGGACCTTGGGTTATTGAAACAAAGATAATGGTGACTCACACATGAAACGTGGTCCTCTAGTACCTCCACTATTAGGTCTCCTTTGATCCATGTTGAGTTGAGTTTCTTGCATAGGTCGATTTTTCACTATTTGAGACATTTCAAAATCATGAGGTATTTTAGCTCCACTTTGTGCCATCACTTATAGAAAATATTGTTTATCTCTTCTCATGATTTCCTCAACCAATCTATTAAAATGGGGATCCATAATAGAGTCTTCCACTTCTGCTGAATGCATTGAAAAATTGTCCATATTGTCATTGTGTGTATCATTGTTGTTTGTATTATCCATGTTCTCAACATTTTGAATGCTTCTATAAATGTCCATGTCAGGTAATGTGGTGTGATTAGAATTGAAAAAGATATTGTTGTCGTACTCATAACCACTCATGTTTGCGGACTCTTGAGCCTCTTTAGCTTCTCTCCTAGATATTTGGGAACGGGTTTCAACCATGAACTAGGTCTTGACCAAGATGTGTGAGACTAGATGAAAATGGAAAGAGTGTGGAAGACCAAGAGTTGGATGGAGTTTAAATGAATTTGAGGTGTATTTGCAATGTCCAAAGTGTAAGACCAAGTATGTATGTAGTAGAGTAGGTGTGGCTTCCAAATAGATGATAGTTTCTCTTGATGAGGTAAGTTGACCTTGACTCTAAGTAAGACCAAATGAGACCCAAAGGTGATAGACCTTGATGAGGGACCACTTAGCAAAATGTTGTTGTATGTATTGTGTTGAAAAAGCAATATGAGGACAAGAAAGTGACCTTTTGACTCAAGTTTAGACAAATGTGAATGTAATGTAAGGTGTAAAGCAATGATGAACTTTGTGAGACCCAAGGTTGAATGCTATATGAAAACCAGGAGAAATAACTTAGGAAGCTCAAGAATTCTGAAACTGATTGCTCTTCTTTGTTGGACTGTAAGTTTTTTCCAATACTGAACACAAATGTTCCTATATACCTCACAGACACGGTTAAATGGCACAGATGTGTTTGAACACTGCACATACGCATTTCTAAGATTTTGTGAATGCAGTTTTTCTTGTGATAACACAAACGCATTTTTGTCCTACATAGACGCAGTTAAATGACACAGACATGTTAATGTCAGACACAGACGCGTTTCCAGAAACTGAGTGCAATTTTTCCAATGTGTAAAGTTTTTGTTGTGACCAAATATGAATTTTTGACTGTTTTTTCATGACAAGAGGACACAATGTTGATGAGGGCTCAATGTTTGCAAGTGTTTAGACTCAAAATGACTCAAAAGAAAGTGTGTTGTTTGATGTAAAAAATGTTTTGCATACACTTGAAGACACAAAAGATACAATGTTTTGATATTTGAATGTTTAAAAGAAGACAATCACAATTATTATGGTTGTCCAGGACATGATCCCACATGGGGTTTCCCCCAAGGCTACGCTATTCAAAGAGGATACTTAGATGCTTGACCCCACTAGTTCCACCTTCAGCACTCACTTCTACGGGGCAGCCAAGCACCAATTCCCATGAAAACTCCCCATGGAAAACTTTGTATCTCTATTAAGAACTGTATGTGTGTGGGCTGCTCCAGAGGTCCGACCTCCTACCCCAACAACTAGAAAGATTTTGGCTTTCTAAAACAAAAAGGTGTTAGTAAGGGCATCCGCTCGTGGCCATACATGTGACACTTTTAGCTCTGTAAATATAGAAAGCTCCCAGTTGGTAGGAGTTACACCCTACTACTAATAAAATAAATTTGAACAAATGGGTTTATGGGAAGACATAGTGGTGCAGGAGCACCTAGCTTTGCTTATACTCTCCATTCTTGGTATTTTTCATGCTTAAGTGTCTTGTTAGTTTTAAAATGTTGTCATAGTTTGTTTGAGTCATTTCATAGATGTTTGATCTCATTTTGTGCTTGAGAGATCAAGTTTTGTTTTCCTAAGGTTTGAGTTGTCAGTTTTGTGCTCCTAGGCCAAATAAGGCTAAAAAGTGGAAAATTGCCTTATAGGCTTAGCCATGCTTTGGAAAGCATTGAAACATGTTTAGAAAGTTTTTTTTATCATTCCTAGGTGATTTTGGAAGGTTCGTTGAGTTAGGTTGCTGAAATTGCCACTTGGAGCGACAAAAGTTGTCATTCTTGCTTGTGAAAGTTGTCATTTTTTATACTTTTTGTAAAAAAGAAGACATAAATGCCTTATGTCCATATAGGACTTGATAACTACCTTCCAATACTATTTATATGCCTCCCTCTTCTTGGTATAGGGTTGGATTTTGTACTTTCTAATCATAATCAATTGAAAGAGAAAGCATTTTTCTGTTTTTTCTCATGTTTTGAACTCCATTTGGATAGCAGTTCGCACTGGGGCTTCTCTTTTCCATACTGTACCTTTTGGAAAGTGAATTTTTTGTATATTCAATGCTCTTTATGTAAATAGTTTGCATGTTGTGCATTTGGAAGTTCGTTCTATAAAATAGTTTTCATTTTGCTCCTTGATTACCCTGTCAAGGGTTTTGGGCTCCAAAATGCATCAACTTGTCTAAATCCAAGTTTGGGATCCCATGGGTGGACTTAGACAAGTTGTATGACATATGTACGGTGTAAATTTGTCATCTTTTGGCGAGGGTTGTGCAAAAGAAGTGCCTTTGAGTTTATGCTAGGCAAGTTGGAGATGGACTTGGCTAGCAAATGTGAACAAAGATCAAACTAATATCCTTAGAGTTTTAGAGGCATTTGGAGCTCCAAACAGTGTTTACTTTACCTTGAAATGTGTCAAGTTGTAGTTGGCAGTGAGCACCCTATTTTGGGAATTTAATGTCTTTTTGAATCCAAAATTGCTTTATGAATATGTCCATGCTTTGGAATCTTGTGACAAGTATTAGAAATGTGTTTGGAGGTTTTTACATACTTTGGTGAAGTTTTTCATGAAGTTCTAACCATTCAAAGTGCAGATAAGACAGTGAATTAGCAGTGACAGTGCACATAACAGTCATTTTATTGCCATTCCCAATTTGTATGGCAAATGTTTAATGTAATGCCATGCAGGGTAGAGTTGGAGAATAGTTCCAAATGATGTGGCAGAGGTTCCATAATAGTTTGGAAGGTTGGCTTGTGGTTTAGAAGAGACTTCCTATGTTTCATGAGCAAAACCCTCTCAAAACCCTACTTCCTTGCTTGAAAATGTGGACAATCATTATACTACCTTCTAAGGAGCTAAAACCATAAAACTCTTTGAGTTTGGACCTTTTTGACACCTTCCAAGTTATACTCCATGGTGGTTATGGCCATCATTGCACTATACAAGCAAAATTCACTCCAATTAGGCCTCCTCAGGCTAGTAGCCTTTTAGCCCTGTTTTGACTAAAAGTTTGAACCCGATTGCTTCAAGGGTGTTGGAACCTTCAAAACTTTTGTAAATAGTTCAAATACACACAATGAGCCTAATTCAACCAATATTGACAGTTAAGATACCATCTAGGGGTGTGGACCTATGGTGGAGAGTTTGAGTAACATTGAGGAAATAAGCTTGAGCAAGGGAGTGTAACAACATAATAGGGCGGTTGTTTGAGAAGAGGTGTGGGTGTTGAATATTGATATTGCAAACACTAATTGAACATAAAGAAAAGCATATCCTTTGGGTCCTTTTGATTGATTAAACCAATTTAGTCTTATTGAGCAACTTCTCATTCAATCTCCCTATCACATAGTGTCGGTATGAACTAATCAACACATGCTACCCATGGTTTTCACCATGGATATAGTTATTTATAGTGGTTTGAAAGAGGTGGGTTTTCTTCGCTACCACTTGGGTCATTCTCTCCTCACTAGTAGTCCTAATGACCACACGAGGAGACAGGCCCTCTAGAGATTAAACAAAAAGAACCTATTGCTCAAGACACAAAAGACACTGGTCAATTTTAGTGCACCAATTGAAGTGTTTGGTAATCTATGAAAATAAGGTACACAATAAAGATCAAAACCCGTCGCCAAAATTCTGTAACAAAGATTTGTTAGTAGTTTTGCAATAATACCCCTCCTGCAAGCACACAAGTTAGATAAATTTTAGATCCAAAAGATTGTGAAAAGGGGGCCTTTGACAAGACGATTCACTTCAAGGATAAGTTTGACCAATTTGTTAGCTAGATCACAAGATGTTAGCCCGAATAAACCAGATTTGAAATCAAAATGATGAAATAAAGCCCTAAAAACTGGAACAAAAACCAAAAATTACAAAATCAAAAACATGTATGTGATTGAATCTCACGTAGACGCGGTTACAGGACACAGACACGCCTTCAACCCTCACTGACATGTTTCAGCAACACAGACGTGGATCTGCAACACAGACGCGGTTAAAAGATCCACAAACGTGATTAAGGAACACAAGCGCGGATCTGAAATCTAAAAAATGTAAAATGATGTCACGGACACGACAGAAAAGAAAAAACGTGGGTCCAGTATGCGCAAACGTGAAAATGTTGAAATGTTGTCGAAAATGTCAGATCTGCAACTTCAAAAGCATAAAATCTGCAACCAAGATGTTAAGTGCAAAAAGGACAAGAGTCCCACCGAGAATGCCAAAATGTTTATGGTAAAAATGGAAACAACAATATTGAAGGACTAAATGAATTCAACCACAAAAACCCTAGCCTAACAACAACAAAGATCCACCATAACATATGAAGATTACCTAAGACAATGAAAATCATTAAAATCACAAAGATTATACCATCACATGTCCAATAGGGTTTGGATCTCCATTCTTCCTATCTCTATTGATCTTGCTTGATATATTTGCTCTTTGATTTTATGTGTGCACAAGAGCTCAACAAAGACCGGAAATGTGGTTGCAAGTAGGCTTGATCACATATGAAAGTTTGAATGCTAGAATGCTTGGGAGGTAGATAATGAAGGAAGAATCTCCTTATATAGAAGACACTGTAAGAAATGGAGGGATAAGATTAAGAGGTGTTCTTTCCATTTTGCTGCTATGGGTTCTCCTAAGTTTCCTCTTTTAACTCATCATAATTATGCTACTTGGAAAATTTATTCATGGAGTAAACTTATGGAAAAAGACCTAACTCATTACATTGATGGAACTATTGTTGCTCCCACTGATCCTATGGTTGATCATGTTGGTCACTTGGATTGGCTCACTAAAAATATCATGGCAATTGGTACCTTAAGAAAGTATGTATCAAAGGATCTCATTTTTCATATTGATAAATGTACTCTAATTAAAGATGTTTGGCAAAACTTTTAAGACTTGTATGGTCAAGTTGATGAGATTTGGGGATATCAGATTGATAGTGATCTCACCATGTTAGATCCCAAGAACTTTGATACTATACAAGATTATGTCACTAAGGCAAAAGATTTGAGGGCACAAGTCAAGGATTATGAAATTGATAAGAAGGATACTCAATTGATCTTCAATTTGATGGGCAAACTTACACAATAATATGCAGCATTTGTTTCTAGTTTCCAAACCTATAGGATGACAATGGGTTCAAGCTACACAATGCCTACATTTGATGCTTTCACTGAAATGTTAATGATGGAACAAACTAAGTTGATAATAATGGGCATTATTAATCCTTCTAAGTCTCAAGAATTAGTGGAAAATCAAGGGAACAAAGGAAATCAGGGAAAGGACAACTCTCACAAGAAGAAATGGCAATCAAAGCCTAAGGACAAATCATCACCTTCTCCAAAACCAGGAGATTCATCCTTTTCCAAGAGGGACAATTCACCAAAGAGAGAGAGACCTACTTGTGCCTATTGTAAAAAGTTTGGTCATGAGGAGCGTCTTTGCCATTCTAAGAAGATTGATGAGCTCACGCACATCTTCAAAAAGCACAACATTGATTTGCCTAATGCCTACAAGAAGGATGATTCATCAACTTCCACTTCCTCTCATTCAAAAAGAAAAGGGAAAGCCTTCATGGCTTCTACAAGTGGGAATACTCACTCTTTTGGGACAAGAAAAGGAAAAGCTCTTTGTGCTACTACAAGTCATGATTCATGGAGATGGCTTCTAGATTCAGGGGCTTCTCATCATATGGCATCTTCGCAATCTATGTTCTCTACATTTGAGCCTTGCACCATGCCGTAGATTTTGATGGGCAATCATACATACATGGATGTGATTGGGAAAGGATATATTGCCATTGGGGATAACTCCTTCAATTATGTGTTGTGTGTACCCCATTTGACAAACAATCTCCTTTCCATCTAACAAATCACACATGGCGCAATTAAGAGAATTGTGGAGTTCACACCTGAGTTAGTTTTCATTAGAGACTTGGAGACTAGAGCTATCATTGCGATTGGGGTGGTTGATCATGCATCTCATTTATACTCCTTTTCAGATTTTGTTGATGATGATGATTTCACATATGATGATTTTACACATGATGATCACACTTCTTGTGATGGTTCAAATATTGAGGAAAACTTTGGGTACTTGAACTTGGGGATTCTCACATGTGACCCCGTTCTTGAGCCTTGCATTTCATCTCCTCCTGATATCACATTACCTATTGCACCTGATGATGCGGATAGTGCGATAGTTTTGCCTTCATGTGATTCAGTGCAGTAGGATATACCTTGTCTTCCAGCTTCAGTTTCTTGGGATGATTACTTGACAGACATTGCAGGTTTGTTTGTGGGATCCTACATTGCATACTTGGGAGACATCCTTTATGATATTCATCTTCTCTTTGATGAAGATGATCCTTCTTTGATTATTGTGAGGGCACCCTCTGACTCTCTTGTTCATTCTCTACATGATCATTCTTTTGAGGTTGACATGATTGTGGATACTTATGTACAACAATTGGAGGAGATCTCTTTATCCTGAGAGGAAACATGTGAGTCTTTGGGACTTGTTCTACATTCATCTCCAGTAGATATTGGAGTGCCTTTTTCAGCAGTGTGGAGTAGTTCACCACCTTTGGAGGGGGTATCTTTCAGAATTGACATGGGGATACTTGAGCATTTTTCAGAGATATCATTCATCATGAGTTTTTTTCATACATCTTCCCTTCATGTTTGGGGAGACTTCATGGATACACCTTTGGTTTTGTTTCTTCCTAAGGGGAGGAATGTTGTTCGATGTTCGTGGAGCATTTTTTTCATATATCATCGAGCTTCTATCATTGTTGCAGATTCTACATTAAGGGGGGGCTTCCTGGCTTCTATTCTTCTCTCATATGGGGGGGGGGACTTTTTCCTCACATGGGGTTTTGTTCCTCTCACACTTCTATGAGAGTTCTCTTGTATATTTTTCTTCTCTCTTTTGGGGGAGGGTTTTTTCCCATTGGGTTTATCTTTCTTTCCCCGCTTTATGGGAGATTGCATTTGCATTTGTACATGGGTACCTATCATGGCCTCATAGTCAGGACCCATCTTGCATTTCTTAGTTGCATTATAGACTTAAGTGCATTCCCCTAAGTTGCACTTAAGGGGGGTGTTGGTGTAATTAACTATTCATGTTAGATATTATTACACCTTACTTAAGTTTACTTAGGATAATACATTTCATAGTAGTTTGGGTATGAGACACTTGGGTGTTTGTACCACATTGGGATAGTGTGTGTAGGAGAATTGCCACCTTTTATGGTGTTGATCTTGTTACTACTTTACCATATCCACTTATTATGGAGTGATAATTCCACCTTCGGTGGGTGATCCACCTCATGTGGAATATTTTATTGTTTCTCCTACCTACCACACCTATTTCCTACCTACCCTTGTTTCTTATTGAGCCACATGTCATATTTGTATGCTCACATATCCATATTGCCTTGCCTATATATTCAGGCTCATCTACATTGTATGTAATGACCATTTTATCTAGTGATGAGAATACAGTTTATTCTTGTCCTATATTTTGTCTCTCTTTTGTACTTTTCATTGAGCTCTTGATCTTGGCAAAATCTCATAGATTCGATGTCTTATAGATAATAATTACCATGATATTGTCTCCTTGAAGAAATAAAACTTTCTAAAGAGCAAGGAGATTAAATCTTTCACTATTAATGAATGTTATAAAACAAATTTAGAAATAAAAAAAGAGAATAAATTTGACAAAACAACTAATTTAAAAAAAATAACTAGAAAAATAAATTTATTTAAGATGAGTTTGTTTGTTGTCTTACAACAACAAAAAAAGTGACAAATAAATTTTAATATAAGAATGCTAAAGTGTCGGTGGAGGAAATCTCCTTAACAAATATAAATGACCATTTTTCAAAATGATATCAACCATTTTTTTTTTTAAAATAGGGTTTTTTAAAATTAATTATGAAATTCATCTTGTAGATGGAGCAAGGGAGAGGGGGAGATAAAGATAGAAAAATAGGAGATAGAGAGGGAGAGACAAAGAGGAAGAGATAAAAGAGATTTGAGATATATATAGATGGTGAGATAGAGCTAGAGAGTTAGATATATAGATGTTACTGCATCATTTATTCCTCATGATAAGAGTGAGTCATCCTTTAAGATTTTCAGTTGGAGTCCTAATATTTCTTGTGATACCTTGGTTCAAGTCCTTAGTACATCTGTAAATCCTTTTTCAATCATAAAAGTCAAGTTTAGATAATTGGTTGAACTCTGTGAACACGTTGAACCATTTTGTACCGGGTTCAACAGGTTCATTTAGGTTCCATAGGTTCCTAGGTGTTCAAGGAGGTTTTTCAAACTAATATTTTCTCTAAGTGTCTTGCAGGGGCTCTCTAAAAGTTTCTTGTTCGGTGATATGTTACTTTATTTCTCTCCGGGTTTTGAACTCATTGAACTAAGTTCAAGAGGTTCAAACATGTTCAACATGTTCAATATAGCACAAGTGGTTAGCAGCTTGATATTATTTGTTTTCTCGGAAAAATTCTCCTTGAGTGCGGCGTACATCTTGAACTACTTGAATGCCCATGAAGGTTGTTCAGGTTGTTCATATGTGTTCGAAGTTGGTGGGTCCCGTGGGTTTTAATGATTTGATGGTTCATTCATTGCCAATATGAGGAGGCAGAACCATGTCTTAAGTGACGTCAATCCTTGGTTTTTCGAAGTAAGTAATCATTTCAAGAACTGGTGGTTACTTCAAAAACGTCGCCATGCATTCAATGCATGCGTGTGATGTCTAATCCACAAACTCAACACACTCGGACTGAAAATTGGAATTATTGCATTCAATGTTTCTATATCATTGCCTTCACTAACAAGGTATGAAGGATTGTTAGTGCTCCACATTTGTTCCTCGTTGTTGTGTCTTTGTTTTTCCTGGATAGGAGTCTTGTTTGCTGCTAGCCGTCATTCAGTTGTTCAACTGTGAAGGTGAGTCTTTTTCTTGTCCTCTCCAGTGGTTTTTGCTTGCATTTTCTCTCTTATAGAAAGTTTTTTCTGTAACCGATTTAGGCTTATTGTTTAAAATTATGAAGTCCACACTACATTTGTTTGGGAATGTTTTTAGCCTGGTATCCACTGAACCCATAGTTAGCGATACTGACCTAAAAGGGGAAAACCTTGAGGTGTTGAAAGAGAGGGTGTTCAAGGGAATTGACAAGTCTTTTGGTGTGGAGATTTTGAGTAGCGGTCTCGTAGAAGCCGCAGCTTTTCCCCCAGCCATTCCTTGCCCAAAATTGATTCGGGAATGTATTGCTAGATATGACCCAGTGTCTGAAACCATTAGGAGAGACAATGGTGAAACCCTTCTTGCCATAAATCGTGAAGTAATTTCCTCATTCTTCAAGATACCTGATTACCAGTTCTCCAACTTTTCTCCTGCTCAATCAATCACCGAGTTCAACGCAGACAGAACCGGGCACCGGAACAATGTAGCAAAATTCTGGTTGAAGGTTCCTCAAAGAGGTGGTTCCAGGTTACCCAAGAATCCTAATAAGAATCACATGTTGCCTCACATTCATGACGTAATGCTTTTGTTGCACCGAGCCAGAGGATCCGCTGAAGCTTATAGCTTCGACGACTGGATTTATTGCTACGTGCAGCTGGTTTTAGAAGGAAAGCAATATTTGGATTGGGCTGAATTGATTGTTGATTCAATAAGAGAACAACTGAGTTTGGCTAAATAGTTCAAACAACACTTCTTTATGTCTTCATATCTCTTGTATTGTTTGGATTGTGTTAAGGATTTGGTTGGAATCCCAAAATAGCTCACTGAGGAGGAGGTTCCTATATATGAGTTCTATCCCATGCTGCAGAAGGATAAAGCTTTATAGGATTTCAGAAGGGTGCACAATGCTTTTCTGGGTGATTTGTGTCATGAATTGAAGAATATGAAAACCAAAAGAATCTCCGAAGATGCACAGACTTTGATAAAGAGGTTTGGTAGTTTTTATATCCAGTTTCCACGTTTCTGTTACATACGGGTAGGCGGCTTTGAAGAGGAGCCCTTCAAGCTCCCTCACTTCTGTTTGGATTACTTTGTTCTAGCGGAGATATGTAGGCAACTAGCCTCTGTAATCAAAAAGGCAGAGCCCAAGGACAAATGGGAAGGTCATTGTCCCATCCAATTGGGCGTGTTGTCCTGCAGTTCAATGTCTGATGCTTTGAGTATAGGAGCAAACCTCAGAAATTTCAATTTTTCCCTGTATCCTGAAAGGAAAGGTTTTGATAATAAGGGATTTTCCCAAAGTCTTGGTCTAATGCCATACCTTCCCATGCCACAATTAGAGGATTTCTAGGAAGATTGTACAGATGAACTTGAAGTATTCAAAAGAGGAAACATGAGATTGGTGTTAGAACAAGTTGTTTCATTGCAGATAAAGTTGAATACTAAGGGGCTCGAAGAGGATCATCTAGAGCTATTCGAACTAGGGTACTTAGCCCATACAGAAGTTGAAATGCCTCCAATTAACTGGGATGAGGAAGAGCAAGATGATATACAATTAAGGACCAAAGGAATTTTGGAAAGGACCGCGGCTTGGGTGGCCAATAAGAAAGCAATGAAATCAGGCATTAAGTCTAATTCTGTGAGAAGTAATAAGGATCATCTACCTTCACCAAAGAATCTTTCTAACAATGCTTATATGCCTGTTCGTGCAGGTAAGGATAACAAGTCACCCCAGCTTAGACATAGGTCTAATTCAACTTTGGATTTTTGTACTCCTCGGCATACTCGGTCCCGAAGTGCCGCTCAAAGAAAGATGGATCAGGAAAAGGATGCAAGGGTGAAAGATACCATTCTTGATGCCCAGATATTTGAAATTGAAGACTTGGACGGCGATGTTGCTAGTGCCCTGGATTCTCATACGGTGACTGTGGCTATGACGCCACCTTCCAAGATGATCGAAGGAACCACTGGTTCCAGTGCAACTCCTAAGTGGTTGACCACCTCGGTGAACAAAAAATAGAGTTTTCTTCCCATGACTATTCTGATTCAGGAAATGGTCGTTAAATACACAGAGAAGAATCCAAAGCCAAAAAGGTTCAAGACTGTTGCTCGCCTGGACAATGATGAGGGAACTGGAAAATGGGTTGTTGAAATCACCTCGTATAAACCCAAGGATGAAAACAAGGAGGTTAGCCCTGATGATTTCAAGATCACAAAGGTGGAATTGGGAAACATGAGTAGAGACACAGACAATCATTTCTTCCAGGTATCGGCAAAGAAAATGCTCACTGGGTCGGAGAAGGATGGGTGAGAAAAGAGAGAACTCAAGCGACGCATAAACGTTCTAGCTCAGTTCATCGATAGTATTGGTTGCCTTGGGGCACTCCCAATATCTCATGCTATAGAGAATTTCGACCCAACCTCACCGGAAAATAAAAAGCTAATGAACCAAGTTCAACGGGCCAAGAGTATTGCTGAAGCTATGGAGAAATGGATTGAGGGAATAATCAAGGACGGCGAGAAGTACATCACCGACTCCCGAAGGCTATGCGATGAAATACAGGGCCTTATTGCCAAAGTTCAAAATCAACTTGTGCCATGGGAGAAGGAGGAGCACAAATGGCAGAATGTCTTGCCTTTGTTTGCCAAAATAGAAGAATATGGAGTTACCAGGTTTTTGACAGAACACTCAATCAAGCTGGTGGCGGATGAATGTCAACTTTTTGTGCTGAAGAAAACCATAATGTGGTGAGTGCTTACCTTCAAGTCTGTGATCACCAATGCAAAGACCTTTGTTTACGAACTTCAGGATCTCCAGTGCAGCATAGTTAATGATAATAAGGTGGTTAACCCTGACCATGACTGGCAGTTGGGAATTTGTGGGTTGAGCACACAGGATGCAATCAGGTCTTTCCGGGTGAACATGGAGAAGATCAAGGCCGAGGGTAATTTCACTCTGAAAGATATAACCAGGGTGGCTAGGATTGAGTCTGTGACTTTCATTGGAAATGATCAACTGCTGAAACATTTCGAAAAGATGGTGAAGCACCGGTGGAATAAGGAGGCAGCAAAGGCGAAGCTCAACGCAATGAAAGTTCCAAACCAATCCATTGTTCAAGAACTTACAACTGCTCATGACGCCCGCGAAGGTGGAGAGGATGATGATGATGGAAAAGTGGCATAATGCACTGATTTAGGCCCGGTTTCCTTTATTCTTGTAATTTCTCATGGTTATGCAAAGACTTTGGGACATCTGTCCCAAAATACTTCTTGTTGGTTTCATAACTGTTTATGGGGGAGGTCGAGTTTTCAGGGAGACCTCCCTTGTTCTAAAACTATAAATTAAGGAAAAATAGAGAGTATAGGGGTTAGATTTGGTGACCAATTTCTGGTTTTTCCCTCTGTTTTATGTATTTTCTGTTTTGAAGAAGGAGGAATTAGACTGCTAAATCTGGAATGGAAACGGTTTATGCATGTATTTTTGTGCCTTTGTTGCATAAGAATATATATATATAGAATGATCATACTGTTCTTGGGAGAAGGAAAATCTGTGTGTTTTGAATCTGTGTAGATACATGTCTTTGTATATGTTTATCTAACCAAATAACAGTAAGGATCTTTCCATTATAGAAAATTATTACTCTTCTGATATTCCTTCCTTTGAGTGTTTGTTTACTTCTAGAGAAGATTCATGTTTGAGGATGGATTTAGTTTCTTAAATCTGTTCATTCTTTATTAAACCTGTGGAAATGGTGTACTGAACTTTGTTTTAGTTGTTGTCATCTCATATATTGAAAAGATAGGAAAAATTGCTTTCTTCTTTTTAGGAAACATGTGTGAAATATCAACCTCTCATCCAAGAATGAAGTAGGCAGCCTTACATGCTTTCGAGTTAAAAGCTACTATTCAAATTAAATAGTTTAAAGCATTCCTTGAAAAACTAAGATAGGGAGTTGTACCTATGAAAAATTCAGAGGGAAGTGATTTATACAACACTTACCCAACTGTTTAGTGAAACACTTGTCCTTAAAATAAGGCGACAGAGTTCAAAATTGATCATTTTAAAAAAAGGACAAATTTGTTCACTAACAATAGAGAGAGAAGAAGAGGGAGAGATAAATATATGGACAAATAGAGATGGAGATAGGGTGAGAGAAATAGGGGAGATAGATATATATTGGAAGATAAAGAGAGAGATATAGAGATATACAAGAAGAAAAAGGGAGAGAGAGGTAGAGATAAAGAGATAGATAGGGGGATAGGGAGGGAGAGATGGGGAGAAATAGTGAGGAGGGTAAGATAAAGAGAGAGGTGAACCAGAGAGAGAGTAGGGGGTATTGATATAGATAGAGAGGGACAAGGAGAGAGGTACAAATATATGTATAGAAAGAGATAGATAGACTATCTAGAGAGAGATGGAGAGAAATATAAAACATAATATATTGTGCAAGAGATATGGAGTAAATGAGAAAGAGAGAGGAGGAGGCTAGAGTCACAAAAGGAGATAACAAAGAAAAGTAATAGAGAAAAATGTTTAGACTTTAGAGAGATGGAGAGAGATAAATATGGGGAAAGATAGAGAGAGAGAGAGAGAGAGAGAGAGAGGGGGAGAAACATGGAGTGTGTGTACATATATTAGAGAGAGCAGAGGTAGAGAGATATAAAAAGAGGGAGTGATGAGGAGATATGTGAGATTGTTGGCATTTGGTATAACTGATGCAAATTAGGTGATGCAGTTGAAGTTGGTTGACTACACCGGTAAAGGATAGAATTATATTTGTGATGAAGAGATTGAGATTCTATGAATAGATGACATGATCAGTTATTTGTGTTGTCATTGTTGGAAACTGATGTTCTTGATTTTTTTGTTTTTTCATCTAAGTGATTTGGTTTACTGGAAGATAGGGTTTACCGACAGTGAGCTAAAGTCTTTGAAATAGGACTTTAACTGGTAAAGCAAAATTGTTTTGATTCGATCGGTCAATTGGCGATGACTGGTGATTTGTGGTTTAGATGGTGAACTTGTATCATAAAAAGGTGTATATGACTGGAACCAAAACTTGCGATGATTACCGGAAGGCGTGTTTCAAATTTTTTATGAAGTTTTGCTAAGGTTTTAGTAGGGTTTAAAGACCGGTGAAGAAATCATCAAACCGGTAATGATTTCTATTATGACGGTGACCAACAACAAGTCTACATGAAGTTGGTAACACGACACAACCCGTGTGAAAGATTTGATAGCTGTCTTAGCACAACTCAAGGAAGATTTTCTTGGGAATGAACGAAACACTTAGTAGAGTGTTTTGAGGATACAGGTCCAATTTCTGTGATGGTTAAGATCAACCAACGGTTGATATTGCATTGAAATTTGTTGTAATGATCTATATAGTGATCTATGATGATCTCTTGTGATCTAATTGTAAATTCATGATGTAATTAGATTTTCTGGCCAACCTAGTTGAGATGGCTATTTATGTTGACACAGTTGATGTTTATTGTGTCAGTGGTCTTAGAGAATGTGTTAAGTCGTCCAAGTGAAGTGTGAGATCTGCCTAAGAGTTTCAAAGTGTTGTGTATAACTAGATCTGATCAAGCAAGCAGAGAAGTGCGAGTAACAGATCATTTTCTTATTGTTGTTCTCTAATAGTTGCAGTAGGTTAAATCCCTTAACCAGGTAGGTTTTAACAAACCTTAAACATTTAAGTCCCCTAATAGGGAATCTCTCAAAAGAGTGTTAAATCCTCTCACGAGGTTGATCCTAACATATCATCAAGCTCCTAACCAGGCTACAAGGCAAATCCTCTAACTGGGTGACTCCTAACAGGTTCTGCTCCTAACCGGGCATATTGTAAGCTCCTAACAAGGTGTACTTCAAAAGAGTACAAATATTTGTGGGTGCCAACTCCCACCGTGTTTTTTTCCCTATTTGGGTTTCAACGTCAAAAACTTATGGTGTTCATGTGTGGAATGTTTTTCATGTGATGTTCTTATTTATATTTCATTTCATGCATTATTTCTGAGACATCGGTTATGATGTTTTATCATAAGTTTATCAGAGGTTACTGGTATTGATAAGAAGTTGTTTGAGAAAGTATTTGATCTTATTGATAAGGTTAATGAGTTGGTAAACGATCAAGTTTATATGATGGCTTTGGTGGTGAAAGTATTGGTTAATGATTTGATTAATGTGTTAAGCAAATATGATAAAGAGGTTATTAGATCTGATTACTGAAGTTGAGATATTTGTTAAATGGTTTCAGATCTGAGATAAGTTTTATTTTGAGTTAAAGTTTGAATTGGTCTTAATACTGATTCACCCCCCCCCCCTTCTCAGTATTAACCAGATCCTCATAAAATTAACAAAGATAAGATAGAAATAGGGAGAGAAGGATATACAAGGATATAAAGAGATGGATATATGGATAGAAAGGATCTACAGAGTAAATATAACTTGAAAAATATAAAGGGGGTGAGAAAGAGGGGGAGATGGGAGTAGAGAAATAGGAGGAGATGGATAAATAGAGATGGAAAGAGGGTGGGAATTAGAGAGGGGGGGATAGAGAGAGAGAAAGATAAAGGTATAGGAAGTGACATATGGAGAGGTAGAGAGGAATATAGAGAGAATGAGAGAGATGGAGGAAGAGGAGTGTATAAGATCTAGAGATAGTGAGATAAAATAGAGATATGGAGGAAGAAATAACCTGGAGTGTGTGTTTGTGTGAGTGAGAGAGATGTAGATATAGAGATAAGGAGGGAGAAAGAAGGAATGTGTCTGTGAATACAGTGACGAAGAAGGAAGGAGGCTATGAGAAGAAGCCACCCGATCTGGAGAGATAAATAGGGATTGCCCATAGAATGAGTCTCCTAGGGGCCAAAAAGAGAGTAACCGATTGGGACGAGACCGAAGGAAACCAAAAAAAAAAACCCCTTAACCGGTTACCGTGGCGACTAAGGAGCGTGAATCTAATTGTCTGAGCACTGATGAGTTGTGCCAACCGGTTTCCCATTATGTTGTACCAGTGCTTTGATACCGGTATGATGTCCTTATGACCGGTTCATAAAAATAGAAGCCTCCAATACCGGTGCTAGTTGACAAGCAAAGAAGATGACTCCTCTACCAGTTCGGTTGCCATTAGATTTTCCATCCGACAAAAAAAGAGCATATTCTGGGTAGCAAAAAATAAAACTGGAATAACTTTACTTGTTCATGGCGGTGTCTTCTTGGGGCTGAATTGCAGGGGCATTGAAAACAAGCAAAAAGGAAGTAGTCCATCCTGTGACTTCATCCTACGCCGATACATTGAGGTCTGGAACCCTATCTGTAGTCTGACCCCTTTCCACGGGTTGCAATGTTTGCAAACAGGGGTCAATATTTTCTATTTCCAGGATTTCCATTAGAGCCCCAACTTTAATTTTGACTCTGTGTATAATGTGGTCATCCAATTGTCTACCGAGTTGATGCAAGTCATTCTTCACATGGCAAAAATTTTGTCATTCCAGGGCATGCTTTATTCAGTCATAGAGTACCATGTAAGCATGGCTAGATTGAATAAAATGATGTGGAAAGAGGCCCCCAAGGAGAGCCAACCCCTGCCATAGATTATATTTTGCCAAGGCTTCATGGAATGGGGCCGAGGGAAGCACATCTTGTCTTACCAACTTGAAGAATACTAAATCCAGCAGAGGAATAGATTGCAAGAGATCCAGAGCATTTGACAGAAAGGAACTAAGAAGTTGATGAGGATACAGAATCCTTTCGGCTTGCGAGGATAACATCTCCTCACCGGTGAAGTCTTTGACAACTCTTCTCAATTGTGGATTGTGTAATAGGAAAATTTGGTCGAGGTCCCTATCATTGATGTGTCCATGAAAATTCGCCGAAGGTTTTGGAATTTGCACTGAAATCCGGTCGTTCCATGGCATATACTCCTAGTGAATTTGCCTGCATCCTCCTCAAGAACCATTTTCCATATTGTAGAGCACTGTGATACTTTAAAAAATTTAATTTTTGAAAATTTTGACTAAGAACTGTGTGTGTAATTTTCAAAATTTCAGCTGAGAACTATGTGTGTAAGAGCAGGCTGGTTCCATTTATAAACAAAAATACCATCTCAAAGTGCAATAAATGATCAGATTTTAGGATCATGTTTGTGATCCTTGCATTAATTTTGTGACCACAATATAGTTGAGGGGATGTGTGAGAGGCCTAAAGTTGTTTTACCCCATGTGAAGTGACGTATTGAGAATCTCGGGGTACTTCGCACTAAAGTTCCATACATACCATCTACAAAATGCATTTAAAAGCATAAATGCAAGTGTCCTGTCAGCCTTCTTATTCACCGGCACCGGTTATGTGCTTGCATGTGAGTATTTGATAGGAATTGGCTTATGGTAAGACTGTTGTACTTTCCTTTTGTACTAATTCGAGCAATTTGGGAAAAGAAGACAGTTTAGAAGGAATTGCAATCGACTCCACAGAAATGCCATTGCAGCCCATGTTTGCTAACAAGTCAGCAACATAGTTGCCCTCTCTTAGTGTGTGACTGATAGAGTAGTCCGCAAAAGTGTCGAGAAGATCCAAGGTATGCTTTAGAACATAAGATAGCTGCCAGGTCTTAGATCTTTTCGAGGTAATTGAGTTGATAATGACTAAAGAATCCCCTTCTATGTGTATATTGGAGAGGCCACACTTCCTTGCTAGTACCAGACCGGTTAGTAAAGCATTTGCTTCCACCAAGGTATTCATACCTGGAGGGATGGGTGAAGGTTGGAAAGCACGCATTTTGCCAAAATGATCTCGTATGCAAACTCCAATTCCTGATTTCCCTGGATTTCCATGAGAAGAACCGTCAAAGTTGATCTTAAAAAAATTTGGAGCTGGGGGTGTCCACTTTATGGATGACCTATTTTTCACATGGATTGAAGACCAGTTCGGGAGAATCCTTATTGGAAAAATAATACCGTGCCAGGATTTTGCAATTGCCTTGTCCCACAGGGTAAATGATTGGGTGTCCTTGGAATTTGTGAGAGAAGAGTTAATGATTTCCGCAATCGAATTTTCCAATATGATCAAAACTTGATCCAGAGAAGATGTCTTTCTAAAGATTCTTTTGTTCCTCTCCCACTAGATTGCTCAAATAATGTGAGCAGGAGCACATTTCCAAATACCTAAGAAGGTTGATGTAGAGAATAAAAGAGGCCAGGAGTTAAACATATCCCACAATGATTTTGGAAATGGCAACATGAGTTAGAGTTTATTCATGATGAAGGACCAACATTGGGAGGCAAAAGAGCAATGTAAAAATAAATGATCAACTAATTCTTCCTCGAAGTCACAAAATACACAATTAAAAGCTTGTGTTATGCCTAGTTTTACTAATCTCTTTGTTGTTAAGATTCTTTTATTCAGTGTTAGCCATGCAAAACAACCTACTTTTGGTAAGACAATGTCATTCCAACAGAAGGAGTATGCTTGACCCCTTACCTTACTGTTGCAACCCTACTGCAAGGCATTGTAACCTTCTTTAATTGAATATTGCCCTAATTTTGAAGCTTCCCAAATTAACACATCATCTCTGTTAGACATGATAACTGTTCTATTCAATAAAATGTTGGCCAATGAAGAAGCTTGCTAGAGGGGTATTGGGAGAAGAGTAGGATCTTTCCAGATTATTTTTCCTAAGTATATTTCTATAGCAGACACATAGTAACTCAATTTTATACCCCAATGGGCTATGGCTGTATCCATAATGTTTGCCATGTTATCCAATTGAGCAATAGGAGGATGCCCACACCATGAGTTTGTCCAGAAGTTAGCACCGAGACCATTGTTGATTTCCCATGAAACATACTTGGATATTAGATTTATTGAATCCATCATGAAGTTCCAAATAGCATATCCCTTTGGAGGGTCTAAAAGTGTCAATACTCTTGATGGTTGAGTGTTGTCCAAATATTTAGCTTGCATAATCTGACACCATTTGGAGACCGAGTTAGTGTACATTTTCCAAATCAATTTCCCTCCAAAGGCCTTGTTGTGATGCTTCAAATTGTGAAGTCCCACTCCTCCCCCTTGGGATTTTTGGCATGACATATTTTCCAAAGAGGTTAAGGGGATTTTCCTTTCATTTGTCATATTATTGTTCCATAAAAAATCTCTAATGAGTTTCTGCAGTTGTTGGATGACGGATGAGGGAGCCTTGAGGACATACATGTAATAGTTCGGTATTGCTATTAGCACTTACTTGATAAGAAGGTTTCTACCTGATAGTGAAAGCCACCTTACTTTCCAAGCTAAGATTTGTTCCTAAATTCTACCAATGACAGCAGACCAATAGGACGGTTTGTTTGATCCCATAAAAAAGGGGATGCCAAGGTAGGAGGATGGAAATTGGTCCATTGAGAAGCCCAAAGTCTTGCATATTCTTAGTGATCAGATTGAAGGTGTGTTGAAAATGAAAATCTTAGACTTGGCAGCATTAATTTTCTGACTCGAAGCAGAAGAATAGATATCTAGTGTTTGCTTGATAAGCTTGGCTTCTTTTAGAGAAGACTTACCGAATAACAATGTGTCATCAACGAAGAGAGAATGAGTTCTTATTGAAGTATCTGGAAGGGTGACCCCAAGCCAAAGCCCATTTGAGGATTGAAAATTGATGTATCTGCTCAAAGCATTTGTGATGAGAATGAAGAGAAAGGGTGACAGAGGGTCGCCTTGTCTTATCCCTTGTGTACCCTAAAAAAATCCTGAAGGGTGACCATTTATTAGAATAGAGAAATGTGCGCCTGAGATACAATTTTTGATCCATTTGAACCATTTGTCTGAGAAACAAAATTTTGATAATACTTTGAAGAGGAACTCCCACTGACCCAGTCGTATGCTTTCATCATATCAAGTTTGATAACAAAATTTTCTTGTTGGCTCTCATGGACAGAGTGTAAAACCTCATGCACGACTAGGGCTCCTTCCATAGTCTCCCTACCCAGGACAAAACCCCCTTGTTGTTGTGAGATGATCCTTGGTATGAGGAAGTGCATTCTAAGGTAAATGGCCTTAGTTACAATCTTATATATTATGTTACAAAGAGAAATGGGTCTGAACTCTGCAAATGAAGAAGGGGAAGGGGTTTTTGGGATAAGAACAATATTTGTTGCATTAAAACCTTTCAGCATAGCTCCCCTTTTCCTAGATTCTTTCATTACCTCTAAGAGGTCAAAACCAATCACATCCCAACACTTTTGAAAGAAGAGGGCGGTGAACCCATCTGGACCTGGGGCTTTATCTAAGGAGAGGGAAAATACCACTTTGTGGACTTCCTCCAAAGTGAAGGGGGCCAGAAGGGCTCTGTTATCCTGGTCAGAAATTAGAGGTGGAATGGATTGTAGTAGAAGCTCAGCATTGTCCTTCCAAGAAGGATCTAAATTAGAATGTGGTGGGGCTAGGAGATTCTTAAAAAACTTTACACCTTGATCTTGGATATCTGCTAAATTTTTAATCAGTTCCCCTGAGTCCTCATGCTTGATTGAGAATATAAAGTTAGATGCTTTCCTTTGTTTTGTGGAGGCATGAAAGAATTTTGTGTTCTTATCTCTCTGTTGCAGCTAGAGCTCTCTTGATTTTTGTCTCTAGCACTCTTCTTCTCTCTTACAGACCTCTTCCCATTCACTTTGGAGGCCCTTTTGTGTAGAGTGCGAGAGTTGATCCAAACCATTGGAAATTATGTTTTGGTTAACTTCTTCCAGTTGTTGAGCAATGATTTTTTTTTTGGCAAAAACATTCTTAAAAATCTTTTTGTTCCATTCCTTAGCCTGGATCTTAATAAACTGAAGTTTCTTAAAAATTTGGAACATCTTCGTTCCTCTACATGTAGGGGCAGATACCCACCATTGTCTTAATAAAGCCTGAAAATGTGGGTGTCTAAACCACATGTGCTCAAACTTGAAGGAGGAGCCATAAACCGGCATGGGGTTCTGTTTTTGCCATTCCAGGGTAATTTGGACTGGGAAGTAATCTAATTCAGAAATGGGGAGAATGTCTGATGAATAACTGGCCTGATTGAGGCACCATTCTAGAGGAATGAAAAACCTATCAAGTCTCTCTGCAATCTGAAGGAAGCCTGATCTCCTATTAGTCCAAGTAAAGAGACCATTATTGGGGACCACATCCAATAAGTTGTTTTTAATGGTGAAGCTAAGAAAATCCTGTATAGATCATGGGGGTGGGCAGATTCCTCCTTGCTTTTCCTTATGAGACAAGATTGCATTAAAGTCTCCTCCAATGATGAAGTTTTGTGCTTCCTCTTATTGGAGTAGAAGAGTCAGCTTGTCCCGTGGGCCTTTCTTTTCCAGAGTGGGGATGGGGCCATAAATAATAAATACCGTAAAGGTCATGTCATAGCATACTGCTTTCAACATTTTCCAGTTAAGATCTTGATCTAATAAGTGAACTTGGACTTTTTTAGGATTCCATAATGTAAGCAATCTGCCTGAGGCCCCAACACCTTGCATGTGGGCCGATCCAAATTGTGTCCATTTAGCCATTGTTTTGTGATACATTTCATGTGGTAGATTCGTTTCTTGGATTAAAAAAATGTTCGCCTTTGAAGAATTGAGGTGAGATTTTATTCTCCCTCTTTTGTCAGGGGCATTAATGCCCCTCACATTCCAAGAAATCATTTTCATTGTGAAGAGGGAGTGCCTTTTGCACTCCTTGTAATTCTTTTTGATACTTTAAATTTCTCGTCTAAGGTGTTCTATACACCTGCCTCTATTTCTTCTTGAATTTTCACAGAGTTTGGTTTTCTACCTCTCTTTTTTGGGGTGGTGAAGCCATCAGATTTCAAACTGGGGCTCTATTCAATCAATAAGGATTGTGCATAGTCAAAAGTAAAAAAAAAATTCCCTCACCATCTTGTGAAGGGGTTTCCACTCCTTCCTGCCTAATTTCTGAGGGGAGTTCCCCTTTATCTGAGATGTCAGGAGATGAAACACCGCACCTTGTTTCTCATAAGGGACACATTACATTTGTCATACTAACACCTTCCTCTTCTGCAATTTCCTCAATCATAGTGGCAGCTAGAGTGGACAGTATATCTTCTGCTATTTATTGGATATGACCCTCCTTACTTGAGATAGCTATCCCTGAAACTGATAAGCTTTGCATTAAATTTTGGATATCGATCGGGGATTCATTGAACATTAGGTCCCAAACTATAGCTTCTCTATCATCAGATGTTTTGTCACATAATTGGAGAACCGATGTGGGCATGGAGGCAGATTTATAGCTAGAAAGGATCCAGTTATACGTGATAAAAAAAAGGTCAACTGATTAATCCATTGAACATAGGATGGTTCAAAGGCATTCTGAGGTTCAGGGGGATCATTACAAGATTTTACATGATCGGAAACTAGAACTACCTCATGCTGGCGGGCAAGACACAGAAGAGGATCTGAGCAATGATTTTTACAGATTGAAATCTCTGGGTGCTCATGACCACTACAGGAATTCATGAAGTGGCCTAATTGTTGTTGATATTTATAGATGACCTCAGCATTATCCAATGCGATGTCTTAATGCCACAAACCCCATTTTGATGAAATGGTTAAATGCTTTGGCAGGGTCTTTTTTGAGGTAAGGAGAAGATAGACCCTAACATCTCTCTGGATTATTTCAAAGGGTATAAGATCATGACCGACAAATATGCCTAGTTGATTAGCCATGGTCTCCACAATATCCGGGTCTCTATATTCCAAAGGCAAACCTAGAAGGGAGATCCAGTGGGGATAACATCTGCAAAGATTAGCATCTGGTTTAAAGTTTGGAATCCAGGATAAGGTAAAAAGATCAGCTCCTTGACAAAACCAGCCTTTGTTTTTGTGTACTACATCTCTATCTTTTGCTGAAGAGAATAGGGCTATAAAGAATTATGAGTGACTATCGATGAAGAAAATATCATGAAGACCCGACCAGTGACTATTTGCCCATGAAAGCAGAGATTGAAGGGGGGTTTGAAGAACTAAACTTACCGACGAGAGCCAATTTTTGGAGAAGAGATACCGATTGGGAGAGAACATGATCTGGAAAGGATATCTTGATAGTGGAGGTGTCCTCAACTGGAGCCCGAGTGAGAGAGGAGTCTATTTCTTTAATCTTTGCCAGTTTTCTTTTCCACACAGAGTGCATTGGTATCGACTTTCCATGATCTCCTTGTTGATCTGTTCTAGTTTTCCTGTCAACAAAGCCAGCTTTGAGAGGGGGCTAGTGAGGGACGGGAGGGGATGTTTCGCAGATGTCAAAAATTGGTCGTTTCTTTTGGAGTTTTGTTCGGAATGGATTCGGAAATGGAGGCTTTCTGACAAGATTTTGAAAAAAAAAATCTGACCCAAATGAATTTTGAATTTTTTTTCCCTCTCAACAGAATTTTGAAAAAAAAATTCCCACTTGAATGAAGGTGGATGGTGGCCTGGGTGTCCCCTAAGGATCGTATGTGCCCCATGGTTGAGAGAAGCTCCCTGGACACAGGTGTTAGAGTTCAAATGATTCTGAAGATTACCAACTGCTTTATGGGGATGGGAGTGAAAAGAGTGGCCGGATGAGAAAGAGGATTATTGAAAAAAGTGTTAGGGCTATCTAGCTGATCTTGAAGATATGCGGAATGATTTAACCATTGGTTTCCTGAGGGTAAATCTGAAACCGGTTTGATGTAAGGTTTGTCCCTGAAGATGTTGACAAAAGGGTTAATGTCAAATTTTGAATATTGGCCAGAACGAGGGACATCCTTTGACTATCCTTGGCGAGGTTGATGGGGGACACTTAAACCTTGCCACCATCTACTGTTCTCTACGGCCTTGCTTTGAGGCCTTGCCTCGCCCTGCCATGGGACACTATCATCTTACCGACATCTTCCATTCCTTGGGACCCTGTTCTGAGCCCTAAGAAAAATCGGGCCTCCTCCCACCTTGTTCTGAAAACCAAAAAAATTCGAACCTCTGCCCATGATCACTCCTCCTGATCTTTTCTGTTAAGTTGAAATTTATTTTATCATATAAATCAGAATAAAATTCGAGTATAATTATTCTATAATTATAAATTTTTAATAAGAGAAAATGAATAAATTCTAGTATCTTTTAATTATTATTTGTAATTCCATTAAAAAAAACAAAAATAATTAAAATACCATTTGAAGTTAATAAAACAATTAATCCTTGAGAAAAAAGTGGAAGAATTAGAATAAATAATAAAAAAAGAAAGATTTTAATTTAAAATATAATTATTCTACCATAATTAAAATTTTAATAAGACAAATAATTATAGATGAAATTAAATATAATGTTTTTTAGTTATTATAAAAAGACATAAATAATTAAAATAATATTAAACTTAAGGAAAAAGGAAAAAAAGAAAAAGAAGAGAAATTAGTATTAAATAAAGCTCGTTTTTTCTTTTAGTTTTTAAGAAATTTAAAAAATATGGAATATTCTAATAAAAGAAATAATATTAAGAGATATTTTGACTAAAAGTAGATAATATATATATATTGCATATTCTTTTTCTAATAAATAATATTAAAATGCATATTTTTATGCGAAAGGCATTTCTAAACAAACTTATTTCTATTTCTATAGCCTTGATTTTAATAAGTAGGTGGTTCACTTCATATAGGGAATGGCTTTGTATAATGATTATAATATGATAAAAAAATTATACTGAAATTTTTATTTTTTTTCTTAAAAGCATAATCCTTATTTAAAAATATAATTAATCTCAAATTTAATTATTAATTTATAGTGTAATATAATATTATTTTTTATATTTATGTAATATTAGTTATAATTGATTTTAAGGAAATAACTATTAATAATTATAAAAGAGAAAATAAACATTTTTTGAATCTTAATGAAATATATTTAAATTTATAATTAAAAGTCATTAAATTATTTTGTATATATTAAAATGATTAAAAAAATTATGATTTTCAAAAGATATTAAAAAATAGAATGATTTCAAAAACTATATAAAATATAATTATAAAAAATATATATAATGATTATGTTTATTTTTTAATAGAAATATTTGTATTTAATTTTTCATTTAACTTAATTGAAAATGAAACAAGTCCTTATAATTGGTTTTATTATCTCATCTTCCTCCCCCTCTGGAAGTTCCTCAAGATCTATCCCCGGTCGTGGAAAAATTATATGTTTCTCATTGGGAGAAGATTAAGCAGTATTGCCCTTTGCTATAGCTCGTGTTGAGGTTCCTAGGTGAGAAGCAATTTCTTTGTGCCGGAGCGGGCGTTCTTATTAAAAACATTACACTTTTCATTGGTCCTAAGCTCCCCATGGCTAGAAGTTTGATTCAGTTGTTGTATGTCGCTTCAGATGAGAAATTAAAAGCAAAAGGGGTTGCAGATCGCAAACAATTGATCAGGAAGGCCAACATTTTCATTAACCAACACAAGGCAACCATGAAAGCATTAGCAACACTTGAGTCCTTGAGGATTTCAGTTCCAGACATCAAGCGACGTGTAGAAAATTTTGTGTTCCTGGGTATGCCTTCATCTTTTCTCGCAGATGGCTCCGTGCTAGGGATTGAGCAAGTTATGAATCAAATCGAGCAATTACAACAAGATCGGACTTTCCTACAATGCCTTAGTAGTCCTATTTCGGTGGAGGAAGTCAAACATCTCTTGCACCCCTTGCCCCAGCTCTACGCACTCCTGAAGATGGTCCATGATGAACCAGCGAGCTTGCCATTTGATGAAGTGATCTGTTTGGACCAGAATTGCCAGAATTTGGAAGCTCAGGTGTTAGCCTCAGAAGATGATTGGTTTCCATTGTAATAGGTCTTTGATCTACTTTTCCTTGTTCAAGCATGAAGTCCGGTCTCTGAACTAGCAATTTTGGGTCCTAGCATTCCGCAGGCAGAATTCCCCATTTAGTCACCAAGAATATTAATATTCTTTCAAAGTGGTTCATGTGTGGCATTTTGGTAAAGTTCTAGCCCCTTCCTTTAATTTTTGGCCCACTCTTCTTATTGCTCATGCGTGTGCCAAGTTGTGTCTTGGTGTTGCTCTAAGCGGCTCACTCTTCTCGCCCGGTGTTGAGAGGACCCAAAGCTACCGCGTGGCGCAGGTCTTTTCATCGGTGTATGTTTCTCGGCCCCACCATCTTCTGTGTGTTGGAAGCGACACTTGGTGCCCCCGCATTGCATGTTTCGGTTCTCTTTTTTTCCGTTCAACTTTGGGTCTCGCCCGAGTCACCGCGTGTCTTCTTTGATGGTTCATGAACCAGAATGTTGTTTGCACCGCGATTTTCTTGTTTGGTAGGTGCAGGGGTCACCATGATGCAGTTAGAATAACAATATTAAAGGTCATTTTTGTTGGGTAGCGTCTCAGGGAGTGCCACGTTGGGAGATTCCTGATCGGAAGAGATTGCTAGGATTTTTCTGATGCTTTTGTGTTGTTTGTTGAAGGTTGAGGGCTCTATTTAGGCCTTCTTTTCTTTTTTTTGAAGGGTTCGGACTTTCATGAGAATTGATTAGATTTTGGCTCATTGAAAAGCCTTGATGTTAATTAAATTGGGTGAATGATAGACATATCCGATTGTGCCTATGGCCTCTATGGTTGTTTTATTTGAAGCTTAGTAAATTGACTTATATTTTGTATTCAAATAAGTAACTTCTATGATATATGTTGTGAGACTCTATAGATTAAACTATGTTTTAGGACTTGTTATCTGTTGGATGAATGGTGAATGTCATATTATGTTGAATGAAGTTTAGTTTAATCATCTTCTCTAATAGTGTTGAGCATGTATATTTTTGAATGGGCTTTAAAATTGCATGTATCTGGGTTTTATATGTTGCTAGTGTCCTAAAAATATTTTGGCGTATCGCCTAAGTAGTGTAGCTTTTAAGTTTTCCTCTTCCCCTTTTCTCCCCAAATTGTTTGAAGAGCCAACATCTCAAACCTGGAAGCTATTCAGTGAATCTTGCGCACAAGGTCCCCCATCACTGAATTTCCCATAAGGTTGTTAGCGTTTAATGTAAAATTAGGAGTCAACAGTTCTTTTTTCTAGCACGCCCGGTGGGACCTAATTTTGAACAAGCCTAAGCAAGTTTATGAGCCATAGAATTGTTACCAAGAGTCAAACAACTTTAAATCCCAGTTTGCTTCTACCACCCCTGGTAAGCATCCATTCGCCTGTAGGTACTTCTCAGAATCCACCTGTTATCCCTGCGGTACTTGTTCCCATAGTAATGGCTCAAGTTCCTCCTATAAATTTTGTGACTTGGAATAGCAGTAGCCCTCTCATTCCTCCCATTCCACCTGTAGTATGGGGGCAAATTCCTACCTCTATGCTAAAAGTTGTCCCTAAATTCATAGAAGAATGTTCCAAGATGTCAGGGGAACACATACAAGATGTGGTGAATGTTTGCACCGTCCATAACATTACTGAACAAAATGTAGCTCTGAGATTGCTTGCAGCTTCATTCAAAGGAAGAGCTTTAGATTGGTATAGATCTCTTAGTCCAAACTGTATAACCGATTGGAACCAGCTGGGTGACCGCTTCTTTGAGAGATTTTCCGACAAGGTTGATAGATCATCTCTAATGCAGCAACTGATTACCATCAAAAGGGCTCCTCAGGAAGCAGTGATAGAATTCAATATGAGGTTTCAGAAGACCTCACAGAGGATATCATTGTCCACTCATCCTCCTGTAGATATGGCGTTTGTTTTTTAATCTGAAAGCCTTCAATTCAGATATATCTATGATGATTCAATCTCTCGGAGGAAGTACCCTCTCGGATGCGTATGACTTGGTGGTCCGAGCAGAAAACAATTTAATTAACGCTAGAAAGCTTGTGCTATGACCACTCATGTTAGTCTTCCCTGAGTTATCAAATCAAGTTCCTGAGCTAGTTGTGCCGAGCACATACATACCCCAATCTATGTATGTGTATATTGGATCCCAACAAGCAAGCACGTCTTCCCCTTCATCTTTGGCTGCGGAAGTCAATGATATAAAAAAAAATTGAGATCTTTCTCAAATGAAATCATTAATTTGAAAAGATCTCAAATCCCCCCTGCTAGACCTCCCTTCCAATAAAATTTCCAAGGGAATAGACCCACATATCAGCAAAACCAATATGCGAATAACCAAGCTTCCTCAAGTCAGTCGAATGGCTAGATAGTTTCAGTGCCTAATCCTTTGCAAACTGTCTATCCCGGCACCAATAAAGAGTTGACCATAGGACAGAATAATCTAGTGGATGACACCAATTCTTGGTGTTTCCCATGTAACAATGCCCACGCTCTGAGAAACTGCCCGAAAGATTCAGTTTATGCTTCCCCTAGCATGGACAATGTGGCTTTCATCGCACTGATGCAAGGTATGTCAATAGAGCAGAAAATGGAGATAGCTTCGGACCATGCTTTGTTCTCTTGGATGGAGGATGAGGACGTCATACTCACAAATGATGCAATTGCATCAAGCTCGGGATCTCCTCAAGTGTAGTCAGATTACAACCTCCAGTCAAAAAGATATTTTATGGGAGAGTATGTGATGCAGAGCATCATGAAAATCCAACCAAAAACCTCAAATCATTCGTGAAGTTCAATTATCAACACAAATCTTCCAACATGTTAGAGGCATTGTCATATATTTCCCAACAAAATCATCAATCAAATAACCATTATCAAATCTTCTCCATATATATCAATCCATCATGATTGTATATCCATATATTATGCATTAAATATGAATCATTTAAACCCTTCATCTATTCATTTCTTGCAAATGAAAACCAAGAATTTTCCCAAACTATGAAATTTATTCTATTTTGGTCATGAAATTACAGTCATGAACAATCATTAATAACTCTTAAAATATTAATCACCAAGACAATCGATCGGGTCAGATTCTAAATTCTAGTTATAGAACTTTTCTCCAAGTTATAGAAAGATCCAACGGTTAAATCCAAAGTTATGATGATTTTTCCAAAACTGGTCGTCGTGAATCGGGGTTTTGGGTAGTTCCAAACGGTTTTCACCAAAACACTCATAACTTTCTCAAAACTGAATGAAATCAACTCAAACCAAAAGAAATGGAAATATGATTCAATATACTACACAATCATTATAGAAATGCACTTTTTTCTAGGTTGTACATGGTCATACCAGGCCTAGAAACAAGAGGAAAAACTTTCAAGACCATAAAACAAGAGATTGAAAACAATGAAAAATATGATACCAAAATGTTTCCAATGCTTTCCAATTCCTTCTCCAATTTTTACATACTCTTATGGATGACCATTATAGAGGTTTTATATTATTTTCATCTTCACATGGAAGTTAAAACTACCCAACTTCCTCTTATGACCATACAACTTCCCATTTTGATCTTTTTACAACTTTTGAAAAGTTATATTTTACAACTTTTGACTCAAATGACTTTAAACCTTCAAAAGAACCTTCAAAACATATTAGGATGTAATAATAATGTATTTTTGTGACCATTTTACCCCTCCAAGGTTATTTTATACAAATTTTACCAAATGACTAATTCAAGACCTTATTGGGACAATTTGGACAACTCATTACAATGGGCTCTTTTAGCCTTACATATTGATTCATATTGACTCAAAATGACATTAAAAATCAAAACGTAATTAAATATACTTATGAATTGATTTTTGTCCTCTTATAGACTCATTTTGTGCCTTTGTGTTACGTGCTCTTGCACCAGTATGTAGGCCCGCAGGGGATGTTCATCTCAGATAAAGTTCCTGAACAACCCGTGGTTGCTACTGCATATCCGAGAAAGGAGTTTATTCCCTGTAAGCCGAGAGAAGCAAAAATATCAGTGCCATTAGTATTGGATGTGGTGGAGCAGCTAAATAAAGCCTCAACTAACGTCTCCTTATGGGATCTCCTTAACATCCTAGAGCAGAAGAATCGGTTAAAAGAAGCTTTGGTAGAGGTGGAGAGACCTGCTGATAGGAATGTTGCCAATTCTTTGCAGGCTAATGAGGAAAGATTTGCGACCCCCGCAACACAATCACGCTTGTCAGCAATGTTGACAAATGAGGTCACACCACCTAATCCCAAGTGGAAGGTAAGCCTTAACCAAACCCTTTCTATTTGACCCTTATAGTTGGAGACAAGCTATTACATAATTCTATGATAGATTCTGGTGCTAGCACTACTGTCATGCCTAAGCAAATTGATGAGGTTTTGAACATCAAATACGAGCCTATAAGTAGAGGTGTTATGCAACTAGATGGAAATAAAGTCTAGACTGTGGATCTTATTAAAAGTCTTCTACTGACATTGTTCGTGTGTCCTAGAGTCACTGTGTCCCAAGAAATAGTAGTTATTGACATCCCACCTATTTTTGGTCTTTGCCTCTCCCGAGACTTTACCGCCAATATAGTAGGTTACTTATATTTAGAATGGTTCCACCTCATCCTCTAGACCCAACATGGTGCTAAGCTCAAAATTCTTTCAGAACCCCTACACATTGAGCATGTAACTGATCAGGCTATGCTCAAATTTGAGCCTACTCATACCTCCATGTCTAATGAGGAGAGAAGCATAGTATAACTTCTAGAGGATGAAGAGGTGACCGAAGATATTACACAAGAGCAAGAAGTTTTCCTCAATGAACTCATAAATTCTGATCCATATTCCAATTACCATGCCATGGGTCTTGGTACCTACTGTATTTTTGATGAGGATCATATTATCCTAAAATTAACCAAGGGTCCACTAAACAAGGAGGAGCTATCTTCTGCACTCTAGACCTTGCACTTTGATGGTGCAAGATGCAAGGTAGGTTCAAGCGCTGGAATTTGCCTTACTTCGCCTTCCGGTGAACAAATCTTGAGATCTTTTCACTTGCAGTTTGCTTGCTCCAACAATGAAGTGGAATATGAAAGGTTAATCCAAGGCCTAGGTTTAGCAGAATGGATGGGAATAAAACAGCTGAAAGTTTTGGGTGATTCTGAGCTGATAGTACACTAGGTCTGATGAATCTCAAGTGCCAAGCACATCCGCATGAGGTCCTACTACCATAGGACATGGGATTTGATTAAAAGCTTTGATGCTTTCAACATCCTGAGGATTCCTCGAAAGACAAATGCATTCGTTGATCGGATAGCCACTATTGGATCATAATTCAACCTTGTTGTGGATTTGTTCGCCAACCCTTAGGCAGTCTGCATGATCGTTCAACCAGCTATTCCAGACAATGACACCCACTGGCAAGTTTTTGAGAGTGATGAGAAAATTGCTCTGTTCATTCAAAACTCTAGAGAGTTTGTTGATCAAATATAATCTAAAGTAAAGGAGGCTTACGTGGATCAAATCATTCAATTGAAATCCAACAAGCTCCCAAATGGATTGATCACCCTGGAGAATTTATTTGACCATGATGATGCTAAAAATGACAAGCACAAATTCACGGCCGATAAAGGTGACTACACTGAAATGTCAGTAGGGAATGGGAGAACACTTAAGGTCGGAAGGGGAGTTCCCCCAAAAGATCAAGAAAGGTTGGCTCGATATTGTGATGAATATGTGAGTGTGATAGCATGGTCATATGAGGATTTGAAAGGTTAGAATTCTAGCATCATTAAACACACCATCGAGCTTGTCGATTGGGCCAAGCCGGTTCGACAGAAGCAGAGACCTGCCAATCCAAAGATTGAGATTCTCATGGTGCAAGAACTAAAGAAATTGATAAATTCCAAGATTGCCTACCCCATCAAGCATAGTACATGGGTATCAAATTTGGTACCATTTAGAAAGAAGAATGGGGAAATTCGACTCTGTGTGAACTTTCATGACTTGAACCAAGCTTCTCTAAAAGACCATTACCCTTTACAACCAATGGAATTGTTGTTAAGCATTGTGGCGGGGTTAGAATGTTTTCGATGCTCGATGGATTCTTGGATTATAACCAAGTGTTGGTAAAGCTAGAAGACCAACATAAGACCACCTTCACAACCAAATGGGGAACATTTTCTTACTAGAAAATGTCGTTTGGATTGTCAAACGCAGGTGCCACTTTTCAGAGGGCTATGGATCTAGCTTTTAAGGAGTTGATTAATAAAATCATCCTCATCTACCTGGATGACTTGACGGTGTTTTCAAAACATACAAAAGATCATTTCAATCATCTCGAGCTAGTTTTCCAAAAGTGTTTGGAATTCGACATTTTAGTGAACCCAAAGAAATGCATCTTTGGGTTCTCGTAATGGAAATTGTTGGGACACGTAGTGTCAAAAGAAGCATTCTCCGTCGATCTAGATAAATTGAAGGAAATAAAAGAGCTTCCTCTTCCCGTCAACAAGAAGGGCGTTCAGTCCTTCCTAGGTAAGGTCAACTTTGTTAGTTGTTTCATCTCATACTTTGTTGGAATGGAAAGGCCTATCATGCTAATGCTTAAAAGGGAAATACATTTTAAATGGACTCTTGAAGCAAAAGAGGCATTTGATAAAATTAAAGACGCCATCTCTTCCACTCCAGTACTCTCAAACATTGATATGTCTAGGGATTTCATAATGTATGTTTTCTCTAGCAATCATAGCGTTGTCATGGTACTAACCTAGAAAGATGCAGACAAAAGGGTGAGCATTCCATTGCCTTTCATTCCAAAACTCTAAAGGAGTATGAGGCTAAATACAACTTTGTTGAAAAACAAGCATTGGCCATTGTCAAAGGCCTCAAGAAGTTCGGGCATTTCATTTCCTGCAATAAGACTACTGTGTATGTCGCTCATCCTTCAATCAAGGAATATATAATGGAGGGTGGCATTATAGAGAAAAGGGAAAACTAGATTACCAAGATCTTAGAATATGACATTGATGTCAAGCCGACTAAGGTAATCCGCTAAAAAGGCCTTTGCGAATATATATCCCAAGAGTCTAACCCTTGAGAAGTCGAGACTACTACTATAGAGGTTGTGATGTTTTCCTCTGAGTGAACAAAAGCAAGTTGGATCGAGAGCCGAAAACACTTCATGGAGACTGAAATCTTCCCAACTGAGATCTCTCTTGAAAAGAGGAGATTCTATACGATGCAGAATAACAGCTTCCGCCTTGTTGAAGGAGTGCTTTTTAAAAGGAATTTTAATGGGATTCTACTCCGTTGTGTAGACCAAGACCAAGCCCATAAATCTTACACGAATTCCATCATGGCCTTTTAGGGGGGTCATTATTCAACGCAAACCACCATCATCAAGATTACCCATGTTGGGTATTTCTGGCCCTCGATGTTTAAAGACACACATGCTCTTGTAAGAGAATGCAAGGAGTGTCAATACTACAGTGGTAGGCGCAAGAAGGCAGCAATGCCACTTGGGCCAATAATGGTGGAAGAACCCTTTGCTCAATGGGGTCTGGATTTTATAGGGATGATTAATCTACCTAGCTCAGCCAGACACAAGTGGATCCTTACTGCCACTAAGTACTTCACCAGGTGGTATGAGGTTGTACCCCTAAGGAATTCATCAGAAACATAAATACTAGTATTTTTAGAGGAGCTAGTATGTCGGTATGGTCCGCCAAAGACTATAATATCGGATATTGCACGCGCATTCATGGGCTCCCATGTAACCCAATTTTCTCTCCGCTAGGGTATATATCTGAAGACTTCCTCGAATTATTACCCTCAAGGAAATGGCCTAGCTGAATCTACCAATAAGAACCTTATAAGACTCATTAAAAGAATGGGGTCTGAACACAAAAGGGAGTGGCATCACCACTTGAGAAGCGCATTATGGGTGGACTGGATCACGCCTAAGAAGATTTTAAAGAACTCTCCATACAAGCTAGTCTACGACAAAGACGCCTTATTCCCCGTATCTTTGGAGATCCCCTCTTTGCAACTCCTCAAGTCTATTGAGGTGGCCAAAAATGAGCCCATGGAAGTAAGGTTGGCAGAGCTTATGGAGTTAGAAGAAGCAAGGGAAGCAGTGTTTGAATCTCTTCAGAACCGCCAACAAATCATCAAGAGGTGGTTTGATAACAAGAAGAGTTCTGACCCAGAGCTCAAACTAAGCGATCTTGTTTTAAAATATAAAGAGAGGGCAGCCAAGCCAGGTCAACGCACTAAGTTTGATGGTTTATGGGAGGGACCCTTCCGCATCACAAATTGTAAGGGGTTTAATGCATTCGACCTCGAGAACATGCAAGGGGAATCTCTCGAAATCTCAGTTAATGGGTTTCATCTTAAACCTTAGTGCCCCCAATGTAAATAATGTATTTAGTGTGCCTTATTTATTTAATTGTATTTCTTCATGCATTGTAAGGAAAAGCAGTAAATCATAAGATACATCGTAAACAAGCAAAAGATTTTTTATATTATATATATATCAATATTTGTATACAATGCATAAAAAGGCTTGCAGCCTATAGATCTTAGTAACAAGGTGGTAGATCTTAGTAGCAAGGTGGCAGTCTTTCAATTGTCTTCCTCATCCTCATCCTCATCCATGAGAAATTCTGAGTCATCATCTTCATCATCATCATCTCCCATCCACTCATGGCCGGAGTCACTGTCGGATTCCTGAGATATCGACACAAGCACCAGGTTCAGAAGAATATGCGACGTCGAGGTCTTTGGGAAGATGTAGTCGCAGAACTCAGTATACCATGTTTTGCCGACCAAAGTGGGCACTATTAGATGGACTCTGAGGAGGAACTTTGCAGTGCCATCTACGCGTAGACAATGAGCGGACAAAGACATACTCTTTAAGTTGCCTATAAGCAGCTACCAAGCCACCTCCTCTCCAAGGGTGATGAAACGCTGCAAGTCTGACTCCAAGGGAAGACCTCTGAAAGGGATGAAGTATTCCGCAACATCCTTAATGTCTCCCAAATACTCTGATGGGAAGAGCATCTTGGTCAACTCCATCGTCAGGTAGTCGCTTGTCCTAGCATCCAGCAATGAAGCCAACGCAAATCTTCTTTGAGCACCGATTTAATTACAATAGTGGTCAACGGATTTTTCCGTTGTGTCATTCCTTGCAACCTTCAGTCTGAAATATTGCCAAGAAAAGCGACTTGTGCTTTACTGTTGGTAAGCCTAACGGGGGTACTCAAGAAACTTCATCTTTGAGCTAACTTTTGTGCAAAGGAATGTCTGTAAAGACATATTTATAGCTAATTTCCAGCTCGGAGTAATAAAATCAAATAAGAGCCAACGCCCTTGATCTTTGATGTGGTTGTCCTTTCTCATTACTTGTACAAGTGAATGGAGTCAAGCCTGAAGGTTGCGTATGTCCTGTCCAAAGCCTTGAAAAGAAAAATAGTATACTCAGATGCCACACGTATTTTAGGGTATGTCGTGCCTTAACCCAGTAGTCCGCAGGTCTATTTTGGCACGTGCGAGCATCGTTGGCTGTGTATTTTCTCTTAAATAAGGAGATCTATCCGGATAGGCAAATCATCTCTAGTGGATTGGAATGACGACATAGTGGGCTAACGTCTTTTCAAAAACACAAGTGGCGACGCTTCTTCGCATTTCAGCATTAATGTGGCTTGGAAAATGAAGTGGCATACGTGCTGATAGATGCCTATCATGAATGCTTCCTTTTCATGCACAAATATAGGCATGCAATACATTTAAGGAAGAGAGCTTAAAAAGTGCATGTCATATTTGCAGTTTGCATTCCCAGTGCCAAAAGTTATAGTATCAGAAAAAGCTCACCCACAAAAATGGAGATGGATACCATAGCCTCAAATCCTTCCCATGGTGAAATGTGGGTGGACATATAAGGGGAAATTTCATACACGTCCCATGTCATGCCTCCCAAGCCAGAATATCCTATAACCAAACCCAAATCAAAGACAGTAACCTGTGATTCCATGGCAGTGATTGATTCCTTGGAAGAGGTCATTGAGGCCGAACTGCACAAAAAACCAAGAGCTCTCAAGGAGGCTGCATTCAGAAGAATGCTAAATCACATAAACGAGCCGCAGTCTCTGGCGTTCAAATTCTGGAATTTCGGCACTCCTCAGTTTGTGGTCCCTATGGTTCCACATTGTCCAAAATTTGTGGCTGCATGTGTAAGTAGATTCATGCCAGACTCTCTTTCGATACAGAGCTCCTCTTTGTGGGTCGTCATAACCCCTGAAGCTATTCGAGACATGTTGTGTTGCCCCATAATTGACAGCACGGCGGTGTTTGATAAAGATGCTATGAAAGTATTGGCATTCTAGGAAGGATATTTTCCCATTTTGTCAAGCTAATATGAACCAAAGTTTGGTGGTCGAGCCTCCAAAGCTCCCTATCCACTATAGTGATTTAAGGAGTGAAGATCTCAAAGATATCTCCTTTAGCATTGCGTTCCTATATGGTCATGACAATGACTGAGAGATCACTGCTCCTATGATGGGTTTCTTGTTCAAATACCGAAAGAAGGAGGAGTCATTCCATTTTGACTTCTCTGTGTTGATAGCCAGAGAAATGGTGAGGCAATTGGTCGAATTTGAGCAATCATGGTGGTTCAGGTTTGCCTCATTCCTAGTTCATTTGTTTGTACACCAAAATGTCATTTTCTTTAGTCAATTCATGCCATTAGCTACTCATGATGAGTTAGGAAACAAAATGTCTGTGTCCACCTGGACCCCTGTACTATTAGCCACTTATGATGTATACCAGTTTTTAGATTGTTTCCTGGCTCCCGTCCTTCTCGATTTTCATGTCATCCCTAAGGAGCCTCTTGCTCATTTTTCTTAAATCCAAATAAATTGGATGAGTAATGAACTCCCCCGTTGTGATTGGTTCTTGGGTAAGGATTTCTCTTTTGTTCGAGTGCATGGCTTCTCTGAGGAGCCCTTCCACCTTCCTACCTACGTTACTGAGAGAACCCTGGCTCTTGAGATATCATGACAACTGGTGGAAGTTGAAAAGGCTATAGGGTTGGGAAAACATGATACATCTATTACTGAGGACCACAAAGTTATTGGCCCTATTATTCTTGAGTGAAGAAGCATTATTGAGAGGGTCCTAACCTCCAAGCTAGTGCAACTAGGCTTGGTAGCGTTGGATGATGTATGGAGCTATGACTCAGATGACTATCTATCCAATAAACACATAAAAAATGCTATTAAACATCTGTCACGAAACTCATGGGAGGGATGCATCTGCCCACTGGTGAATGACCCAAGACTTTATGTGGGTCCTAGTGACTTTCCTGTCATTGAGCGCCCCCCATGATTGGATTTTTACCATATCTTTCTGTATATGGTGAAAATGGATAACAATAATAATGATATTGAAAGGCTAAATGAATTCAACCACAAAAACCCTAGTCTAACAACAACAAAGATCCACCATAACATATGAAGATTACCTAAGACAATGCAAATCAAATGAAATCACAAAGATTATACCATCACATGTCCAATAGGGTTTGGATCTCCATTGATCTTGCTTGATATATTTGCTCTCAGATTTTATATGCACAAGAGCTCAACAAAGAACGGAATGTGGTTGCAAGTAGGATCGTAGTGTAGTCAAGTCATTAAGATCATTGATTAGAATACATAGAACGATTAGGGTTTGATAAAGAAGGAAGCATCTCCTTATATAGAAGACACTATATGAAATGGAGGCATAAGATTGAGAGGTGTAAAAGGAGGTCGGCTATGATTAGAGGGTAGGTAAAAGAAATAATAAAATAATGAAAGGGGTAGGTAGTGTATGAATTAAGAGATGAATGACATGTGTCATGGGTAGAAAAGGTTAATGAATTAATTAAATAAATAAAGATTTATATAATTAATAGAAGAAGTGGGATCAATTAAATAAATAAGATATTTATTTACTATAGGAAAAGGATAATTTAAATAAATAAATGTATTTATTTAAATGAGAAATAAGGCTAGAAGAGGATAAATGAATTAATTAAATAAATAAAGATTTATTTAATTAATAGAAGAATTAAGCTTAGATAATTAAATAAATAAAATATTTATTTAATTAGACATGACAATTTTGGGTGTCTACATTTTGTCCCTCTTTGAGACAATGCGGCTTGTCGCGTTGTTTCAAAGAAGATAATATGAACTGATACAGAGTTGCCCCAAGATGGGAATGATATGCCCCCTCGAGAGATTAGATGAAAAAGTCTGAAAAGATCACAGACAATCTCTCGATAAGAAAGAGAGGCTAGAATGGACTGACCGGATAAAGTGACAGAGTCACGGGATAAAGAAGACTGACTCGGGAAACGAAGGCTAGGGCTAGGGTAGGCTATAAGATAGACCACGGGGGAAAATACATCCTCATTGTCATCTACACATCCATGAGAGCAGATTGCAGAGCGAAAATAGAGCAGCAGCAGTCAGCAGCGATGGCCTTCATTCATAGATTCGACCGCGTTCGCCGATTTCAGAGGCCAGCAGAGGCAGGAGAGCCGATAAGTACCACCAAACCTCCTCGTACTTTGATGCATTTAATTTTGTCATTAATGCATGCTAGATAGGGTAATAAATGCGCTTAGACTAGGGTCCAAAAAATGTTCAAAAATGTCTAGGCGCGTCTGCGTTGGTGCCAGGCGCGTCTGTGCTCGCAAGGCGCGTCTGTGTTTGTGCCAGGCGCGTTTGTGTTTGAACCCACGTCTGTGTCAAATGCAGCCGCGACTGTGATGTGCAGGCGCGTTTGTGCCAAGAAGGCATGTCTGTGTCACCCAAGTGTGTCTGTACAGAGCATAGGCGCGTCTGTGTCAATCAGGCGCGTCTGTGTTTTTTAGGCGCGTTTGTGCAGTCTGTAAGCTCGTTTATGTCAGGTAAGCGCGTTTGTGTTTAGTTTTGTCTTCTAGGTCAAATCGGCAGTTCTGTGATGAACATACGTTGTCAATTGGATAAGCTGCTGAGAGGATACACTCAAGCAGGTCCTCTAGGAAGACTAGGATAGATCAAGGCACTTTGTGATGAACAATGAGTACCAAGATAGAGTACTTTGTGATGAACAAGGAGTACTAAAGTATGAGCAGCACTTTGTGATGAACAGGGAGTGCAAATGTGAGTAACACTTTGTGATGAACAGTGAGTGTCACACATGTAGTACTTTGTGATGAACAGGGAGTACCACTAGGATAAATAGCAACACTTTGTGATGAACAGTGATTGTCACTAGGATAAATAGCAACACTTTGTGATAAACAGTGAGTGTCACTAGGATAGAATGTCATATGCATTTAGATAAAAAGTAGCATTTTGTGATAAATAGTGAATGCCACTATGACTGACATGAGTGATTTGCTTGACTGCAGGAGTATTTGCCGATGCTGGAGTCACAGGAGAGATTCCCGTCGACTCAGAGGTTGCGACCTGAGTTGTCATTCAAGGAAAGAGCTGCTATTGAGGAGATGGGACTGAGACATGTTCTATATGTGCCTGAGTTTTGAGCGAACATGGGTTTGCTGACTGCATTAGCTGAGAGATGGCATTCTGAGACGTGCACGTTCCATTTGCCGATGGGTGAGATGACAGTCACCCTAGAGGATGTATATAGGATTTTGCGGATACCAATTGATGGGGAGCTGATTTTGTACGATCGAGATGGAGATAGGGATGCCCTTAGACGAGTGTTCTAGGATCCAGGACTGGAGATGAGGGTGGGACAAGTGGCATGGGATACCATGACATGGACAGGATTAGCACTACCAACAGTGTTGGCAGGAGTTATCAGTGGGTTCCTTTGTATCAGTTTTGTACCATTTTGTATGATGATGTAGACACCTGCGGGTGATTGTAGCCATATGATTTTGACATCATTGTATCATGACATTATATATATATATATATAATATGATTCATCTTTGCGGTAGCTATATGCATGTGTACCTATGTGATGAGATGTTCTTATGTGATGCTTATGATATGGCTGCAAATATGTATATGATGCAATGCAATATATTTTTTTTTTTATGTTTTTATATGTGTATGCATGATGCAAATGTGAATGTATGTAATGTAGATGAATATGATAATGCAAATGTAAATTGTGCTAACAGGTGTTGTGTGCAGGATGTGATGCAGTTGTGATATCTATATGTATGTATGAAATGCTTATATGTGGTAATGCAGGTGCAACTACATGAAATGCAAATGTTTTTGGTGTGTCATTATACTCAGTCATGTGATAGCAGGCTACGCGGACTCGAGAAGGACGATGGAAGTCAATCAAGAAAGGGGGATGAAAGATAGAAGATATGAAAGTGAAAGAGCTTCTTGTGCGTTATCATCATTGAGATTTATTATGGCAAGTAGGTTATGACAATCGAGGCAGATGTTCGACCTAGAAAGTCATTGTACCTGTTTGCATGGAGATAAGACAGTCACAAACAAGGAATGCCCCAGTTCACACTAGACTCACAATGTCCTCATATCCTTGGACAAGTCATAGCATTACTAAGAGACAATCCACAGACAGCAAATACAAATAGGTGACGATACCCCATCCTCGCCTTTCTAGTCAAAGACATCCTGGAGATAAAATCTCTAGTCAGAGACATCCTGGAAAAGCTAAAAGACATGTCGCCAAAAAAAAGATAAAATCAAAAGAAAACCAAGACTCAACACCAACATCCATTGTAGTCCTCAAGTTTAGTGTCTCTTGTCACTTGTATAAGTCTTATTTGATTGTGGTCACAATGTTTACTTTCACAGAAAGGATAGATAGCACTGAACCATATGTTGTCTGAGTCTATTGAAAGATTTGATTTGTTGAAGCCCATTGTTGCTGTTGTGTCTCATCTGGAACTGACTGAATCCATGAAACTGATACTTTATTGCGAAGAAGATGAAACTTTATTGCGAATCTGTGATGCAAATGTTGCTTTATTGCGGATTGTGCGCAGATAGACTGAAGGAAGCTGGAAGAAACTGTACTTAGAACATGTGATGTTCTCAATTCCACACCCATTACTAGACGTAGGATTTGCCTTAGCCAAAGATAGGATCTTATTTATTATGGATGGAAAGGGAGGTGAAAAGGGAGGTTTATTATGAATGGCTAACCAATCTTGGGTAGATCAATAACAAGCCATGATGGGAATGGGTAAGTTTATTATGAACGAATAGGTTGTGAGTGTATGCAAAGTGAAAGGATGAAAGCGAATCCTGAAGGAGGGAGGAGCAATGTCTCTATGCATGGTGCTGGTGACCCAGTTTTCACCATGGTACTTGCCCAGGGCACCACCGAAGTGGTTTTCACCATTGGATGAAATTATTTCTCTTTACTTTTTTCGATTTTTCAATGTTGTTTTGTGTCACAAGGCACCTGTTTGCCAGGTTTTCACCAAGTAACGATTTCTTTTTGTTTTATAATTTTTTTGTATTTTTTTTGAATTTTTTGAATTTTTTGTATTTTTGAAATTAGGATACTCTGAAGAGCTATGTGTAGAACCTGCGAAGATGCATGCTGTTGATAGGATCCTCCAAAGGTTCGCCTTCTATAGTTGAGAGCTGATATGCACCAGATCCATATGTTGTTGTAATAATGTAGGGACCAAGCCAGTTTGGTTCGAACTTGCCCTTCTTCTCTCTATCTTGTTGATTTTTAGGATTTTTTCTGAGAACTAAGTCACCTACCTCAAATGTGCGAGGCTTGACCTTGTGATTGTAACTGCGACTCATTCGTTGTTGGTAAGCCTTGAGATGGTTAAAAGCAGTTTGTCTTCATTCATCCAATAGTTCCAGCTCTTGTAAGCGAGAGACCCTATAGTCTTCATCACTGATGATGTTTTGCAAAGAGACCCATAAAGAGGGTAGCTCGACCTCAATAGGCAAGATGGCTTCAGTACCATAGACAAGTGAATAGGGTGTAGCTCCTGTAGGTGTGCGGACACTTGTGCGGTAGGCCCAAAGTGCAGGATTAAGTTGGATATGCCAATTACGACCAGAATCGTCGACTATCTTCTTTAGGATTTTAAGGATTGTTTTGTTAGATGCCTCAGCTTGGCCATTACCTTGGGGGTAATATGGTGTGGAGAAACGATGAGAGATATGGAAGCGGTCACAGAGTTCATGAACATCTTGATTTTTGAAGGGACGCCCGTTATCAGTGATAATGGAAATAGGAATACCGTATCGGCAAATGATATAGTTAAGGATGAATGTAGCAATCTATTTTCCAGTGACTTGTGTGAGAGGCATGGCTTCAATCCATTTTGTAAAATACTTTGTGGTAGTGATAATAAATTTATGACCATTGGAAGAAGGAGGGTGAATCTTGCCTATGAGATCGAGGCCCCACTGACAAAAGGGCCAAGGAGACGCAAGTGGTTGTAGTTCTTGTGTTAGCGCATGTATGAGGTCTCCATGAATTTGACATTGCTTACATTTCTTGACAAACTAATATGAGTCTTTCTCCATATTGGGCCAATAATATCTAGTCCTGATGAGTTTCTTGGCCAAGGTAGGACCACTAGCATGCGGACCACATATCCCTTCATGCATTTCCCATAACGCAATCTGAGCTTCGTCGCTTTCTAAACATCTAAGAAGAGTGCCATCTAGACCTCATCGGTATAGGATATCAGCTAAAATGACATATCGAGAGGATTGGCGAATGAAAGTGTGACATTGGTTATTTGATAGATCAAGAGGTAAAGTATTGTCATGAAGGTATGTGAAAATGGAACCATATAACTGGGATTCGGGACCGACAACACATAGCATCTTAGTAGGCATGATCTCATATGAAGGGACCAAAAGGTTATCCACCAAGAACTCATAGCGGGTCTCATTTGGAGGTAAATCAATCAAGGAAGCAATTGTAGCCATGGCATCTGCGGCACGATTCTGCTCTCTTGGTATCTGCTCAAAGTCTATCTTTGTGAAGTGTTGTTTCAGATCATCCACCATTTGTTTATAAGGCATTAACTTTTCATCTTTTGTTTGGTAATCATCAGTTGCTTGACGGATGACAAGTTGGGAGTCCCCAAAAACACGAATTTCCTAGATCTTCCATTGAACTGCAATTCGTAATCCTGTTGTTAATGCCTCATATTCCGCTATATTGTTAGTGCAAGGAAATGATAAGCGGTATGATTTTGGTATAGAATCCCCTTGAGGAGTTATAAAGAGGATGCTAGCTCCTACCCCATGCTATGTGTAGGAGCCGTCGAAGTACAGTTGCCATTGCTTTGCATGTGACATTGTCAAAATGGATTCATCTGGAAATTCTGAACTTAGAGGAACATCATCTATCATGGGAGCATCTGCTAATTGATCTGTGATGGCTTGTCCTTTTATTGCTTTTCTGTCCACATACTTGATGTCGAATTCATTCAGGATCATTACCCATTTGGCCAGTCACCCAGTAAGTGTTGCTTTATTGAGAAGGTATTTCAATGGGTCTTTCCTTGCAACTAACTTAGTCTTATGAGTGAGCATGTAATGTCATAATTTCTGCGAAGCAAAGACCACAGCGAGACATGCACGCTCAATTGGTGTGTAGTTTAGCTCGTATCCCACCAACGTGCGACTAATATAGTATATTGCTTTTTCCTTGCCCTTAGCAATTTGTTGTGCTAAGAGTGCCCCCAGTGTTGTTGGAGTGGCTGATATGTATAGTAACAGTGGTTGATCTGGAACTGGTGGCATCAGAACTGGCGGATTTAGAAGATAATCTTTGAGCGTCTGGAAAACCTATTGACAGTTATCATCCAAGTTGAATTTGATGTTTTTATGTAGCAGGTGTTGAAAAGGATTACACTTATCTACCAGTTGTGCTATGAATCTTCGGATGGACTGGAATCTGCCTTGTAAGGATCGAAGTTGACTGATATTTCTTGGTGGTTGCATCTCCAAGATGGCCTTGACTTTTGCTGGATCAGCTTCAATTCCCCTTTTGGATACAAAGAATCCTAGGAGCTTCCCGGAGGTTACTCCAAAGACACATTTCTTGGGGTTTAATCCTACTTTGTATTTTTCCAACCAATCAAAGACGACTGAAAGTATGTCCAAATGTGTATTTCTGTCTATTGATTTGCCCAAGAGGTCGTCAACATAATCTTCCACGGTTACGTGCATGAGATCATGAAAGATAGTAGTCATGGGTCTTTGATATGTAGCGCCTACATTCTTTAGCCCGAAAGGCATGACATTCCAACAGAAATTTCCCCACGGACAAGTAAATGATGTTTTGTGTTGATCCTCGGGTGCGATCCTTATTTGATTATAACCAGAGAATCCATCCATCAATGATAACATTTCATGACCTGCTATGAGATCGACAATCAAGTCAATATTTGGCAATGGGAAGTCATCTTTTGGACAAGCTTTGTTGATGTCTCTGAAATCTGTACATATTCTGATGCTGCGATCTGGTTTACTGACAGGCACTAAGTTGGAGATCCATTCGGGATAATCGATTGGGCGTATGAATCCGACATCCAATAACTTCTCAAGTTTTGCTTTGACTAGTAATGCCACTTGTGGATGCATTTTTCTTAATTTCTGTTTTGCCCCCGGTTTGATTGTCAAATGATGCATTACCAAATCCGGATCTAATCCAGGCATATCAGCGTATGACCAAGCGAAGTTGATTTGTCACTCTTTGAAGAAACTTATGAATTTTGACCTTTCGGACTCTATCAATGATTGAGCTAGGAATATGTTGTGTGGAACCTCCTCTGTACCAATGTTTGTTTTGATAGTCTCCTCTACCAACATGGATGACTTTTCCTCATATGATGTTGGGAGAATGTCGAGCCTTCCATCTTTGGGTGCCTCGGAGAGGTTTTCACCCCCAAATACATCCTTTCTTTGTACTTTTTTGGGGTCAGACAGCGCCACAGTGTGGTTTTCGCCATAAGACCCTTGATTTGTTCTTATTTTCACATTTTTGCGATTGGAAGGTCCGACACCCTCACGAAAATATGCCATGCTATTGAGTTCTATAGTGTATCTCGCTTTATGGTCTCTAGGAGGAAGATCCTCCCGTATCCCCAGATAGTCAATAAAAGCTTCATCATTTTGGAATGTATCAAACTGTGCAGGTCCTTCATGATCCCAGTCAATGAGTTGGTGGTGAACAAGGGGAAGGTCGTTAATGTCTTCGAAGTTAGGGGAGCTAAGAGTGAAGATGCAGTTATATTCGGGTATGTCAATGTAATTATCGAGGTCATCAATGGCACTCTCCTCATCAGTCTCGATCACGAGCGAATCCAAATTATCATCACTAGTAGCGCATTCTGGGACAGGTGTTCTCATCCTATGTGATTTCAACCTAGAACTTTGAGACAAGGACTGTGTGGAATCCTTATGGGTTGTTTCTTGACCAACTCTGAACTTGTTATAAAATTCCTCTTCTTTTGTGGGTTCATCTGGCTCTCTGAATATCTCAGTGAGCTCACAGTCACTGGAAGACTTATCTAAACCCCATTCCCATTCATTAGAATATGTGGAATAGTGATCCTCTTGTTGCATTTTGGCGGCTTTGATTTGTAAGGCTTCTTCTGTCCTTTGGGTGTGGACCTTGGAAGTTAAGAAACCAAGTCCTTTCGAGCGTTCCTTCTTGAAAGTCAATTCAGGTTGTAAAGGTTCAATGATGCTTTCCTTTCGTAACCCCAGAGGGCTTTTTCCATCATACCCAAATTTTTGTAGAATTTTGAAGTCTTTGCCATATTTCTCACATGGTAGATTGATGTGGTCTCGTGTTTCCTCTTCATTGTCCCTGAAAAGCATTTGGTATAAATCTTCCTTTTCTAGTTCACCCCATCTTTGAAAGGTAGTAGGGTCCCATTTGAGCATTATGATGGAGATTTGTTTGTTAGGATGTGGTCTTCCATATTCATTTGGGGAACTCATGACTTGTCGTAAGTACATGGTCTAATTTAAAGTATATTCCCCCATGCCTTTGTCCTAAAACTTTCCTTTAAGCTCACCTTGTTTTGATGTCGAAGGTTTTAATGACTTAGGATCAATGTATGCCGATGAAGGAACAGCCTCACGATTACTGGGAATGATGGTCTCAGTCTTTGATTTTAGGTTATTGCAGTATATGAATGGATTAGGATCACCATTAACTGTTACTCCCACTCCATTATGAGGAAACTTAATGCATTGGTGATATGTGGATGGGACTGCCCTCATTTCATGAATCCAAGGGTGTCCTAGCAATATGTTATAAGTGAGATTTAAATCTAGGACTTGACAAACCACATCCTTTGTAACTGGTCCAACTCTGAGAGGTAAGGTGACTGTGCCCTTGGATGAACGCTCTTCGTCATCATATGCCTTAATGGTGATTTTGTTTGTAGAATTCACAGCTTTATCAGAATACCCCAATTGTGTAATAGTGCTTAATGTGCAAATGTTTAAACCTGCTCCTCCATCTATCAGGACTCTTTTTATTCGATGTTTATGTATGAAGGCTTCAATGTGTAATGGTGCATTATGTGGCTGACTTACAGAAGCGTCATCAGGTTCTGTGAAAGTAAGTGAATGTGGAACGGAAAGGTATCCCACCATGGCTTGAAATTGGTCCACATTCAAATCAGTAGGAACAGAAATATCTCTCAAGATTTTGTCAAGAATGGCTTTATGAGCAGGAGATATGCGTAATAGCTCAAGGATTGAAATGAGCGCGGGTGTCTTCCCTAACTGTTCTACAAGGTCATACTCAGGTTTGGTTGATGAAGAAGTGGTGTTTTTAGTTGGAGCACCTTGCAAAGTGATTTTACCTTGGCGGGTTGTAACATGACATTTAGAGGTAGGTTCAGAAGAAGATCCAACACCTTTTAGGACAATCCTGGGTCTCCGAGTAGAATCCTCAGATGCTTTGTCCTTGATGATAATGGTGGAGACATCATTGTCCATCGAGATGTGATTGATGGTTGAATCATAGTTGTAAGATGCTCTTGTATAATTGGTTTGATCCTCTATGGCTTTAGCTTTTCCCTTGTCATGTTTTGGGAATGGTTCCTTAAACATTTCATGTTCTTGATTAGACGAATGTCCCTCAATCTCAATGTCACCTCTATCAATGAGATCTTGTATGATGTTCTTCAATCGATGACAATTTCCTATCTTATGACCCTTGCTCTTATGAAATTCACAATACTCATCATCATTCCACCAATTTGGTTTAACCTTTGGTTCATATGGAGGAAAATCTGGAACTGTGATTACCTTGTTTGCCACAACCATCTTGAAAACTGACTCAAGTGGTTCTCCCAATGGGGTATACTTCCTTCATTATCTGGAAGTTGTTTGAGTATTCACTTGATTGTTTGTAGAACTTGATCCAGAAAAGATGACTTTGGGTCGCACTGTGTTGGCATCAACAACACCATCGTTGACTGTGTTCTTGTTTTTATTCCAAAATCTTGGCTTATATTTTCCTTTAAAGTCATCTTTGTTTTCCTTGCATATCTTAATGACTCCTTGTTCAATTAGGACCTTTTCTGTCGCTTAGTCTTTTTCAATAACGTCCTTGAAGGTGGACAAACAAGCTTTCCTTAGATCATAGCCAATGTCTTTGTTAACATTTTGGGTGAACATTTCTACCATTTGTTTTTGTGGAATTTCACAAGAGCATCTGCTGGCTAGATTCCTCCATCTTTGTAAAAATGATGGAAAAGACTCTCCCTCTTTTTTCTTGGTGTTGCACAAAGTAGTGACTGATATGTCTGTCTCTATGTTGTAGGAGAAATGTTGAATAAATGCCTTTGCTAAGTCACCCCATGACTTAATTCCAGGTGGGAGTTGAGAGAACCATTCCATAGCTTGATCTCCTAAGCTTTGTGGGAATAATCTCATCAAATATGTCTCTTCTGAAGCTACCTCAATGCAGGCTGTGAAAAACTATCCTATGTGTGCCTTAGGATCCCCTTTGCCTCTATACTTATCAAATTTAGGCGTCACAAAGTGTGTAAGAAAAGGAGGCATTGGAATGCTCTTGTCAAATGGATAAGGACATATGTCTCTCATTGTGTATGTTGGCTTCGGTGTATTTATGTCCTCCATTTTATTTTGTAAGTCCCTGATTTGTTGCTCCAAATTGTTCTTAGGTGGAGATCGACTTCTTGGACCATACCCCATGCTTGAGGCACCAATTGGAGGAGAAGAATGTTGCATATATGGATGATATTGATCATACACATGTTCATATGGAGGAGGTCTGTAATGATGTTGCGTATGTGGACCACTTGGTATAGATTCATGTTGAGGAACACCATACCTATTTTGTCCATGTATACCATACTCTACAGGCATGTCATGTTCTAATGTGTTGCCCCCAAATTTGACACTGGGTTTCCTTGTGTCCAAATTTTGAGCATGCCTTTGAATATCCCATTGCTTTGGTGGTTGATCCTTAGCATTGATATGTGATTGAGAATATTTTTCTCCATAAGACTTCCATAATGGTCTACGAAGGTGAGTATCATATGTTTGACCATGTGTATGTGGGACCTCTGGTTTTTGAAGCAAAGCTGATGGTGATTCAGGTACCATGTGTGGTCCTCTATTTCCTCCACTATTAGGTCCCCTTTGATCCATGTTGGAGTGAGGTTGTTGCAAAGGTCAATTTTCCATTATTTGAGACATGTCAAAATCATGAGGTATCTTGGCTCCACTTTGTGCCATCATTTGTAAGAAGTATTGTCTATCCCTCCTCATTATTTCCTCAACCAATCGATTGAAATGGGGATTCATAATGGATTATTCCACATCTGCTGAATGTACAGAAAAGTTGTCCATATTGTCATTGTGTGTAGCATTGTTGTTTATAGTGTCCATGTTCTCAACATTTGGAATGTTTCTATAGGCATCCATGTCAAGTAATGTAGTATGATCAGAATTGAAAAAGATATCATTGTCATACTCATAAGAACTCATGTTTGCGGACTCTTGAGCCTCTTTAGTTTCTCTCCTAGATTTTTGAAGGCGGGTTTCAACCATGAACTAGGTATTGACCAAGATGTGTGAGACTAGATGAAAAATGGAAAGAGTATGGAAGACCAAGAATTGAATGGAATGTAAATGAATCTGAGGTGTACTTGCAATGTCCAAAGTGTAAGACCAAGTATGTATGTAGTAGAGTAGGTGTGACTTCCAAAGAGAGGATAGTTTCTCTTGATGAGGTAAGTTGACCTTGACTCTAAGTAAGACCAAATGAGACCCAAAGGTAAGAAACCTTGATGAGGGACCACTTAGCAAAGTGTTGTTGTATGTAGTGTGTTGACAAACTATAGTGAGGACAAGCAAGTGACCTTTTGACTCAAGTTTAGACAATTGTGAATGTAATGAGAGATGTGAAGCAATGATGGATTTTGTGAGACCCAAAGACAGGTTGAATGCTAAATGAAACCCTGGAGAAATGACCTAGGAAGCTCAAGAATTCTGAAACTGACTGTGTTTGTTTGCTGGATTGTAACATTTTTTCAATTCTGAACACAGATGCGCCTGTATACTTCACAGACGTGGTTTCCCAACACAGACGCGTTTCTGAGATTTTTTTGCCAAGTGTAATGTTGACTGTTGGAAAACAGATGCAATTCTGCCCTTCACAGATGCGGTTATACAACACAGACGCTATTATGTCCGACACAGACGCGTTTCTATAAAATTTGTGCAATTTTTTCCAATCTGTGAAGTCATTTTGTTGTGACCAAATCTGAATGTTTGACTGTTTTTCGTGACAAGAGGACACAATGTTGATGAGGACTCAATGTTTGCAAGTGTTTAGACTCAAAATGACTCCAAGAAAAGTGTGTTGTCTGATGTAAAAATGTTTTGCATACACTTGAAGACACAAAAGACACAATGTTTTGCTGTTTGGTCTTGAATGTTTTGAATGTTTAAAATAAGTCAAGCAAAATTCTTATGGCTGGCCAAGACAATAGTTGTTGATCCCACATGGGGTTTTACCCCCGAGGCTACGCTATTCAGAGCGGATACTTAGATGCTTGACCTCACTGGCTCCACCCTCGGCACTCACTTCTCGGGTCAGCCAAGCATCAGTCCCCATGAAAACTCCCCGTGGTGAACTTTGTATCTCTACTAAGAACCGTATGTGTGTGGGCCGCTACCAGAGGTCCGACCTCCTACCTCAACAACTAGAAGGATTTTGGCTTCTAAAACAAAAAGGTGCTAGTAAGGGCATCCGCTTGTGTGGCCATACATGCGGCACTTTCAACTCTGTAAATACAGAAGGCTCCCAGCTGGTAGGGGTTACACCCTACAACTGATCAAATAAATTTGATCAAACAGGTTTATGGGGAGACATAGTGTCGGTATGAACTAATCAGCACACGTTATCCATAGTTTTCACCATGAATATAGTTGTTTATAGTGGTTCGGAAGAGGTGGGTTTTCCTCGCTACCACTTGGGTCGTTCTCTTCTCACTAGTAGTCCTAATGACCACATGAGAAGATAGGCCCTCTAAAGATTAAACAAAAAGAGCCTATTGCTCAAGACACAAAAGACAATGATTCAATTTTAGTGCACCAATTGAAGTGTTTGCTAGTCTATGAAAACAAGGCACACAATAAAAATCCAAAAACCCTTGCCAAGGACCTTCAACAAAGATTTGTTAGTAGTTTGGATTGTTTCAAATGATCACCCCTTCCTGCAAGCACACAAGTTAGGTAAATTTTAAACCCAAAAGACTTGTGAAAATAGGGGCCTTCAACCAAACGATTTAGCTTCCAAGACAAGCTGCACCAATTTTGTTAGCTAGATCTGAAAATGTTAACTCAAAATAAACCAGATCTGAAACCCTAAATGCAAAATCCAAAAACTGAATCAATAAAAATCCAAAATTTGAAATTGGTGAACACAGACGCGATTACCCTCAACACAGACGCGGCTGGGTGACACAGACGCGGTTCTGTGAGACACAGATGCGACTACAGAATGCAGATGCGTCTTTATAACACAGACGCGCTTTCCTGGAACCTGCAAAATAAAATATTGCCAATAACACAGACGCGACTCCAGATGTCGCAGACGCGCCAGAAAATCAAAAACGCGATCTGAAAGTATGCAGACGCGAAAATATCAAAATGTTGCCGAAAACGTCAGATCTGCAACTTCAAAATACAAAATCTGCAACAAGATGTTAAATGCAAAAGGGACAAGAGTCCCACTGGGCGTGCCAAAATGTATATGGTGAAAATGGATAACAATAATAACGATATTGAAAGGTTAAATGAATTCAACCACAAAAACCCTAGCCTAACAACAACAAAGATCCACCATAACATATGAAGATCACCTAAGACAATGCAAATCAAATGAAATCACAAATATTATACCATCACATGTCCAATAGGGTTTGGATCTCCATTCTTCCTATCTCCATTGATCTTGCTTGATATATTTGCTCTCAGATTTTATATGCACAAGAGCTCAACAAAGAACGGAATGTGGTTGCAAGTAGGATCGTAGTGTAGTCAAGTCATTAAGATCATTGATTAGAATACATAGAACGATTAGGGTTTGATAATGAAGGAAGCATCTCCTTATATAGAAGACACTATATGAAATGGAGGGATAAGATTGAGAGGTGTAAAAGGAGGTCGGCTATGATTAGAGGGTAGGTAAAAGAAATAATAAAATAATGAAAGGGGTAGGTAGTGTATGAATTAAGAGATGAATGACATGTGTCATGGGTAGAAAAGGTTAATGAATTAATTAAATAAATAAAGATTTATATAATTAATAGAAGAAGTGGGATCAATTAAATAAATAAGATTTTTATTTAATATAGGAAAAGGATAATTTAAATAAATAAATGTATTTATTTAAATGAGAAATAAGGCTAGAAGAGGATAAATGAATTAATTAAATAAATAAAGATTTATTTAATTAATTAAAGATTTATTTAATTAATAGAAGAATTAAGCCTAGATAATTAAATAAATAAAATATTTATTTAATTAGACATGACAATTTTGGGTGTCTACACTTTCAAAGGCACAATCCATCTAAGCCTATTCCTCGGAACATGTGGCAAGCCATGGAAAACGATTGTTGGTTGAAGAAAAAGAGAAATGATTTGTGGATCTACCACCAAGAAACTAATCAGCCTAGGGCTAATTTGGGGAACGCCCCCATTTTGATGAGCGTTTTGAGGAAGAATGACATAATCATAACAAGTTAGAAGAAGAGACAAGTGATGAGTCCTCGCGTGATGACTCCTCCCTCGAGGAGGTCTGACCTCAGGAGGATGAGATTATAAATGTAGAAGAGCAAGGTACCAGAGCCGACATTTTAGTTTCTCTCATTAGCTCAATTTGGAGGCCCCATTCCCAATCCACTAAGAGATTAGCTGGGAAGCAGAAACTCAATTCCCCTTCTAGGAAGAAATGATATTTGGGTTCAGCAAAAAAGGGTTCATTTTCTCAGGTCCCTATGGTTCCTCTAGCCCCTCAGCAATTGGTGGCTTCTACGGTTTAGGTGCGCTCTACTCTTCCCTTCCTCTCTGCTCAATCTGTGGTTTCCTCAATGCCCCAAGTTGCATCGATGTCTTCTCAGGTCCCTACTTCTCTTACATTAGGCCCCGCTAGAATGCCAGTTGAGCCTCAAGCTGCATCATCGCATGTTGTTTCTTTGCTCCCTACCCCTAATGTCATATTTCTTGCAACGTTTTTCCTCCATATTTTTTCTACAACCTTCGTTTCACATACGCTTGGTTTTGGAGAGTTCACTCCTCCCCCAAATGTTAATACAACATCTGTTGATCCTTCTCTTTTAGGAGCCTCTCCCTTTGTACCATTGTTCTCCCCAACGATGTTAGCACAACCCATTCAAACCACTTTCGGTGACCATGTTTCCCATTTCCCCTATGCCATCCCTCCTGGTGCAACATTTACAGGACAAGCCATTTCAGTCCCAGATACTTTTTATCAGTAAGTTACCTATTCCAAATCCAAGTGGGTTAGCCGGGTACACAAGAGAAGGGAGAAAGATGGTGCTAAGCCAGCCTGACCACATGTGCAGACACATTTCAATGAGGAAAATAATAACCTCCCCTTTGCAACTGTGTTTCCAAAGGTCAACAAGCTGGAGGAACAAATGAGGCCCAATGATTACACTCTACATGTTGTCGGGGTTAATATCGCAAACACCACGGCTATGTATAAAGTAGAAATGATGGAATAAACTTCGAAGGCAATGTCTTCAGATTTCATCAAGAAGAGTCATCATCTGGACAAGATGCAAGTAGAGATCATCCACCTCAGAGAATCTTTGGATACTCAGAGGAACCAGGACAAAGCTAGAAGTGTTGAGATAAACCACTTGCAGGGCTTGTTAACTCAAGCCAATTTTGAAAAAGGGACGTTGCAATCCGCTCTGAACAACATGAGTTCTCAACTAAAAGAGCAAGAAGCGACGAGGAATGTGGCACTGAAAGAATTGTAGGAGAGGGGGCAAGAGATACAATAGGTGAAAGTAGCTTCCAGAGATGCTACCTAGATTCATACTCAGTTGTGAGAGGAAGTGCACCTGAAGGAAGAATACGGTCGGCAACTGAGTGAAGCACATGTCACGCTTTCTGAGGAAAGAGAAAAGTTTTAAATAGAAATATGCAAGATGCAAACTAACTTGGAACAGACTGAGAAGAAATTCCAGGATATAAAGAGATTATTACAGCAAGAGCAGGATCGCACAACGCAACTTCAAGAGACCTTTCAAGATGGAGGTATTAAGATCCTCGCTTTGGAACATTAGTTGTCCCATGAGCAGGATAGATGAAAAAAATCCAAAATGAGATAAGAGCAAAGGACGATGAAATCGCACGCTTATCTCATCTTCCTCCCCCTTTAGAGTTCCTCGAGATCTATCCCCAGTCATGGAAAAAATATATGTTTCTCATTGGGAGAAGATTAAGCAGTATTGCCCTTCGTTGTAGCTCGTACTAAGGTTCCTACATGAGGCATAATTTCTCTGTGCCAGAGCAAGCGTTCATATTGACAACATTATGCTTTTCACTATTCCTAAGCTCCATATGGCCCATAGTTTGATTCAGTTGTTGTATATTGCTTCAGATGAGGAATTAAAAGCAAAAGGGGTTGCAGATCACAAACAATTGATCAGGAAGGCCAACATTTTTATTAACCAACACACGACAACCATGCAAGCATCAGCAACACTTCAATCCTTGAGGACTTCAGTTCCAGACATCAAGCAGTGTGTAGAGAAGTTTGTGTTCTTGGGTCTGCCTTCACATTTTTTCACAAATGGCTTCGTGTTAGGGATTGAGCAAGTTATCAATCAAATCGAGCAATTGTAGCAAGATTGGACTTTCCTATAGCACCTTAGTAGTCCTATTTTGGTAGAGGAAGTTGAGCATCTCTTGCACCCCTTGGCCCACCTCTACTCACTTCTGAAGATGGTCCATGATGAACCGACGAGCTTGCCATTTGATGAAGTGATCTATTTGGATCAGAATTGCTAGAATCTGGAAGCTCGGGTGTTACCCTCAGAAGATTATTCATTTATGTTGTAGCAAGTCTTTGATCTTCTTTTCCTTGTTCAAGCATGAAGTCTGGTCTCCGAAACAACAATTTTGGGTCCTAGCATTCCTCAAGAAGAATTCCCCATTTATTTTCCAAGAAATGTTAATATTCTTTCAGAGTGGTTCGTGTGCGGCATTTTGGTAAAGTTTCAGCCCCTTCCTTTAATTTTTGGTCCTCTCTCCTAATCACTCATGCATGTGTCAAGTGGTGTCTCGATGTTTCTCTAAGAGACCCTCTCTTCTCGCCTAGTGTTGACAGGACGCAGAGTTGTCACGTGGCGCAAGTCTTTTCTTCGGCGTATGTTTCCTGACCCCACCATCTTCCATATGCTGGCAGCGACACTTGGTTCCCCTGTGTTGCATGTTCTGGTTCTCTTTTTTGCGTTCAACTTCAGGTCTCCTCCGAGTCACCACATGTCTTCTTTGATGGTTCATGAACCAGAATGTTGTTTGCACGACGATTTTCTTGTTTGGCAGGTGCAGGGGTTGCCATGATGCGATTGGAATAAAAAAATTAAAGGTCGTTTTCACTGGGTAGCGTCTCAGGGAGTGCCACACTAGGAGATTCCTGATCGGAAGCGGTTGCTAGGATTTTTTAGATGCTTTTGTGTTGTTTGTTGAAGGTCGAGGGCTCTATTTAGGCTTTCTTTTCTACTTTTTGAAGGGTTTAGACTTTTGTGAGAATTGATTAGACTTTGGCTCATTGAAAAGTCTTGATGTTAATTAAATTGGGTGACTGATAGACATATCAAAATGTGCCTATGGCCTCTATGGTTATTTTATTTGAATCTTAGTAAATTGACGTATGTGTTATATTCAGATTCAGTAACTTCTATGATATATGTTGTGAGACTCTACAAATTAAACTATGTTTTAGGACTTGTTATCTGTTGGATGAATAGTGAATGTCATATTATGTTGAATGAAGTTTAGTTTAATCGTCATCTCTAATGGTGTTGAGCATGTAGATTGTTGAATGGGCTTTAAAATTACATGTATCTGAGTTTTTTATGTTGCTAGTGTCCTAAAAATATTATGGTGTATCGCCTAAGTAGTGTAGCTTTTAAGCTTTCCTCTTCCCCTTTTCTCCTCAAATTGTATGAAGAGTCGACTTCTCAAACTCGAAGGTTATTCAGTGAATCTCACGCAAAAGGTCCCCCATCATTGAATTTCCCATAAGGTTGTTAGTGTTTAATGTAAAATTAGGAGTCAACAATAACAAAAACCCCTACACACATTTGAAAAGAGATTAATAGAGTCCCTTATGATATACATCGTGTATGAGATCCATCTTACACAATAAACTTTGATTATCAAAAAAGATAACTGCAAAACTCAAAATGTAGAATGAAACAAAAAACCTTCGCCATCCTACCTTTGTTTGCATTTTTCAGGTGTTTTGTCACTCTTTGTAGACATTAAGCTCTCAGGCTCCCCCAATATGCCTACCATCTCGACATGCTCTACCCCTATTCTTCAATCGACCCCACCTCGAAACCGCTCTTGGCCAAGCACGCATCAGTTCATTCTCCTCCTACTCATGGTGTCAAATGATTGGTTTGAGATCTTCCCAATAATTTCCAATTCATAAGCCTCTTTATCCACCTTGACCTCCCACCTTACAGTGGGAACAATTCCAAACTCCGTCACTTCCACACTATCTTCAATCCCCTCAGATAAATCTGACCCTACCACTGGAATCACCCATTCTAATATGGAATTCAGACCTTCAAGCATCTCCTCCTCAAAGAGTGAAGTTGCAACCCATTTAGCCACTTCAGTGTCTTCACCCAACTCTAGGCCCCAAGCTATAATCATGGAGATTATATCCAAATTGACTCTCCATCACAATTTGTTCTCCATGAAAAAATATCCCAAAACCCCTAAAGTTGCATTCACCGCCTCCTCTTCCTTGAATTTGAAAAGCCCCTGCATTCTCTCCTTTCTCATCGGCCCTTTAAAACCCTTTTATTGCTTCTTAGTGTTAATTATGAAGTTAGCCTCCATTTCTACCCCTTCTCTCCAAACTTATCACTACTCTACTCTAAAATGCGAAGAAAGATTCTATGTGCAACTAAAAAACCACATCACCTTACCTTTAAACATGACTAAGGCACAATGCTCAACGAAAAAATGATGGCAAATTTGCAGGTCACACACATAGAATATGAGACCATTCAAATTGTCGTCCTCCCTTTTAAATAAAAAACTCTTCAATATCTCTTTGCACACTCGAAATCCATCCTCCATTTAATTTATGAATAATGAAATCCAAAACTAGTCTTCAATCTCACATGACATCACACATTAATGAGCCTTCCATATTGTCACTGTCGTCTTCCAATGATACCATCATTTATTACAAGTTGTCCCTTCAACGATTCACTATACACGCACCAATCTTCCTATAAACTCATCAGAATATTGAAGTTTTATCACAACTAGCCTCATTGTGTAATGAAGATCCCATAATTAAAAAACCCATTTTAAACTAAAACTTCCCTAAAACTAAATCTAGCTTCCTTAGAATAATCTTCACTTCTCGGTCTTTAAAAGATATCACAATTACATCCTAAAAATAAAACAACCGACTGCTCCAAAAGTCTTCCTCTAAATTAAGAAGGCAATCAAAATCCTCTAATCTCAAATCCCCCTCCTGATCAAAACTGAGGGCCCATTTTGAAAGAATATTTGTCTCCCTGTTTTCCTCTCTTATTACGTGACTCACTTGAAAATGCTCAAAGTTTTTTAATTCATCTAAAATCAAAGAGATATATCCCTGCAAGTGCCACACACTTATTGCCCCATTTTTAATGGCTTGAGTTATCACCAATGAGTCCCCTTCTAAATGAATATTTTTAACACCTACTCTTTGGGCTATCCTGATCACTGTAAGAGCTGCATTAGCTTCAGCCTCATTATTAGTTCCAGACTTAATTCTCATGGCACCACATTTGACAATCTCACTCTTCTCATTTCTAATGACAAATCCCACCCCAAAGGGTTTGGGGTTAAATTTAGTTGCCCCATCAAAGTTAACCTTATGCCAACCTATAGCAGGGGGTTCCCAATCTACACTTAACTGCTCTTGTTTATTAGAAATCTTCACTATCCAAGCTCCATGTTTTATCTTGATGTTTGGCCACATCTTATGAATCCTCTCATCCTCCAAAGTGAATGGCAAAGCAACCGAGTGAGGTTGAGAGGATGCAGACCCAACTACTTCCTCAATTGCCAAATTTATTCTATCCTAAAGCCTCCTATCCTCCTCTTATTTGTCCAAGAAAATTATGTGGTTTCTCTCTTTCCATATTTCCTAGATTAATAATGAAGGGCTCAAAAACCATATACTTGATAAGGATGTTTTCCTTGTAGGAATTGGCTAGCTTTCAAACACCCCTTTAAGAGTATTTTGCATTGGGCCATACCAATTCAATTTTTCTTTCAGATTAGCCCAATGCCTTAAGGCAATTTTACATTATAAAAGAAGGTGGTCAACAGATTCTTCAGCTCCCCCACACATCACACACTTGGATGGACCAGCAAAATCAAGACGTTTCCTTCTCTCTCTGGTCAAAATCCTAACTTTAACAGCTAACCAGGTGAAAACACCCGCTTTGGGCAAACAATTTTTATTCCAAAAAAAATCCTTAACCTTTGAAAACTCATTATTCCTCCCTTCTAAAAATTGATAACCCAATTTTACTAAATATTGTCCATCTCGAGCCCCACACCAAATAACTTTATCCTCATTACTATTCAAAAGTAAATTCCTCTGACCTGGAACCTCCTTTAAAAGATTTTGTTATTGTTTTGAAAGCCTTGTAGTTGCAAAATCCTTACAGACCCATTCAACCCCAAGAGTCCCTTCCTTAGTCATCACATAATCCCTAACTCTTTCCCCCCATAGGGGCACTAGATGTTCTCTGATCCCCTACAGTCCATCTATCTCTTTCAGAGCTATCAAACCCAACCAAGAATCCTCAAAAAAATTAGCTTTTGCTCCATTACTAATCTTCCATGAGGTATGATCTGTGATAACCCTCCTACAACTAACAATGAAGTTCCATATAGTTGACCCTTTAGGCGGGTTTCAGATTGTAAAAATTCAATAATCTTCCAAAGATTCTAGATACTTTGCTCTCATAACTTTGACCCAAAGCTATTTTGGATTGGAATAGAGATTCCAAACCAATTTGGCTCCAAGAGCCTCATTCATCAAATGCAAGTCTCTTAAGCCAACCCCACCCTTGTTCCTAGATTTACAAATTTTGTCCCAAGCTAGTAATGAGATTTTGTCCTTCTCATTAGCTTCATTCCAAAAAAAAATCCTCATTCTATGGTTAGTAATTTTAATTACCTTACTTGGAATCTTCAAACATATCATAGAGTAAATCAAAATGACAAAAATAACAAACCTTAACATTAAAATCTTTCCAGCTGAAGTAATCCACCTACTTTTCCATCCATCCATTTTATTGAAACAACTATCTATAAGTCCCTTCCATAAGTCTGATTGTTAGCACCACCAAAAATAGGAATGCCAAGATATTTACTAGGCAGATTACCAATTCTCATGCCAATAATCCACATATCTCCCTCTGATTAGTTGGATCAGTATTGAAAAAGAAGATTTCTGATTTGTGCCAATTAACTCTCTGCCTCGAGGCTTGTTCATAATCATCTAAGGTCTATTTTATCACTCTAGCTTCCCAACCAGAAGCCTCTCCAGCAAGGAATGTATCGTCGATAAATTGTAAATGGGTAAGGGGCTCAATACTATCAGTAATTTTAATCCCCTTCCAAACACCTCCACCTTGCTTTGAGATCAACCTTCCAAGCACTTCTGCCATTATGATGAAAAGGAAAGGGGATAATGGATCCCCTTGTCGAATCCCCTTCTTTCATTCAAATAATCCATGCATACTACCATTAACAAGAATTGAAAAGCAGGGGGAGCTAATGTAACTTCTCACCCATGATATCCAATCATTAGAGAACCCAAATCTAGACAACACCTATAAAAGAAAGCCTCTATTAACGTCATCATACACTTTCTTAATGTCAACTTTAACCATCATTAATTTTATTTTTGCCAATCTAATAGAGTGGACAACCTCATCCGCAAGGATTATGCCTTCATAAATGGGTCTCCTTGGGGTAAAGACACTTTTTTCATTAGAGATCACTGAATCTAAAACCACTTTGAGCCTATTAGATATGACCTTTGAAATTATCTTGTATATTGTGTTACACAAGGATATTAGTCTAAAATCATCAAATGAATTGATTGTCCTCTTCTTGGGGATCAAAGCAATAAAAGTGTTATTAAAATATTTTAGAATAAACCCCCCTCTTCTTGACTCCTCCACCACATCCATAATATCCACAGCCAAAAGGTTCCAAAACTTTTGATAGAATAGAGCTGAAAAATCATCCAGTCCTGGAGATTTATCCGCCCCAAGACTAAAAACCGCATGCCTCACTTTCTCTAATGATATTGGTTCCATTAGCATTTTATTGTGTTCTTCCTTAACACGTGAAGGGATAACATCCAAAATAGGATGTGGAGCATCAACATGTCCCTCCTAATAGCGAGGCTACCTAGTTTGCCATCAATTAGGTTTCTTTGATGGTTTGCTTCTATCCCTTTCCGGGTTCCAAGTCTACCCCTCTAGACTCCTAAGGGCTTCCCTACCATTTGTTTTCTCACCACACTCGATACAAACTCATAAAGAAGCTTGTTTTCCATGCTCCTAGATTCTGTCACTATGAGTTGCAGAGGTGTAGGACTACCCTTGCTTACTCGTAGTCTGTAAAGTCATCTTCCTGTCTGATTTTGCAATCAAACTTCTACACCAGTCCTCCCCTGCACTTACTCCTTTACGGTTACTAAAACCTAGTCGGACTTCTTCCAAGCTCGCCTAGGCTCAGTATGCAAAAATGGTGATTGCCATTTCCTAGTTTCCTCCTACTGCTACTCTACTCTTACTATACATTTTTGGCTCTTTCTAAAGAACTCCAATGGCCGTGTGGATTCCATGGTGGAGGTTCAAGACATAGCCATATTTACACTGTGAATTCAAAACAAAAAACAAACAACAAAAAGGAAGCTTTAATTACAGAACTGTAATGAAACTTAACAAAACAAGACAGTCCAACAACCAGCGATAGAAAACCAAGAAACAAAATTGTATGTATTTCTCATGTTTCCTATAGTATCCAACCAATCCAATGCCTTAAAATTAGTTTTTTATAGTTCATCCATCCGTCGTGAAACATAGACGGTTACAAACTGGAGAAAACAATTTTATAACGGGTCATCGTCGTAGCCTCAGAACTTGGCTTCCGATGCATGTTGGTGACTTACAAAGTTTGCACTTTTCCATTGGGTGATCAAGGTAACCAAAACACACCTTCGCCGATCGCCAATAACCATGTCCACCACTTGCACTTTTCCCATTGGGCGTCGGGATAGAAATAAATCCCTTCGTCCAATGGCCGATGATTTCCTCTACTTCTTGGGCATTTCCATCGGGTCATCGAGAAGACAACCAAACAACTATCCCGATCGTCCAATCTTGCTCGATCTCTCTTTTTACGCTCTGCCATGTGGCACCCCCTGATTGGCTCTAGGGTCCCTACCCTGCCACCTTAGCACGACCTCAATAACCGCCCGGAATGAAGCTCTTCTTTGTCGTTGGGTCCCACCATGGTCACCAAGTCACAGGGAATAAACTTCATGCATCTCGCCATAGCGGTATAGCGACAATCGTCCAATCATCCCAGATTTTCTCACTCGTTAACTTGCCTAAGCTTCTCTCTTGTCGGGCCCCACCTTGGTCGCCAAGTCACGGGAGATAAACTTCATGCATCTTGCCACAACGATATAGCAACAATCATCTGATCATCCTAGACTCGCTCACTTGTTAACCGATCATAGGAAGAAGGTTTCATCTGGTCATCGATGTAGCGTGAAACTACTCTCGCCAATATCCGATACTCTATCTAGCGAACGCGCTCCAAACCACTGCTCTCTCATTAGGACATCGAGGTAACATGAAAATACTCCTGCCGATACCCAATAACAACTTCTCCAAACACCAACGACTTATCAGGTCATCGAAGTGTTGGCATTATGTGTACCGGTATGAGGACATGATGACATTGTATGTTGTCATTGATGTCAATATGCTGAAGAGGAGAGAACCGATACAACACTGTGAACCGGCATTTGTGCCAAAGTGAAGCGGTGTGTTTGTTTAAGGTGAACTGGCATGTGGTTATGGGAACCGACATATGGAAGCTTTGTATGACTACCGGTTGGTAGTCTCAACTTCAGGATTTCTGGTTGAAGTGCCTCAAGCCTGTGTGACTCAATCGGTGACTTTGTGTGATGAGTTAGCATTGTAATGCAGAATAGATTATGTTGCCACGTCAGCCTTGTGTGTGTGAAGGATCTTGCATGAAGGAGATTGTTCCTATCTACCTCGGGAATGCGCGGAGTCTGTAAACGGTGATAACGTGTGATGAGTTATCAGCTGCCATGAAATCGGTGGAAAACAAATGATGGAGAACGTCTTGAGATTGGTTCAAGACTGTTGCATTTAATGCAATGTGCTCAATGGTCAGGATTGAATCGTTTGAATTGCTTAACCTAACAGGTTTAGGGTTTAGGGTTTATGCTACCAACCTGTCTATTTCCTATAAGGTTGATGTTGTGTCTCTTACTGAGGTTGTTGGAAAAAGTTTTGTGTGAGTATCCAAGAGAAGAGATACATGATTCTTGCCAGACCAGAAGAGAGAAGTGATACCTGTAGAGTGTAAGTGCAGAAGGTGAAGAGGAGCTAAAGTGGATCTGCATTGGCATTGAGTGTTGTTACCAGATCATTGTAATAACTATTGATCTCTAACCACTTCAACAGTTGGGAAATCCCTTAATAGGGTAGCTTTAACCGGCTTACTGTAAATCCTTTAACAGGGTGACTCAAAACCATTGAGTTCTTGAAATCCTCTAACAAGGTAACCTTTAACAGGGTTTAACCCTTAACCGGGTATTCTAGCCATCCCTTAACCGGGTGATCCCTAACAGGATTGGTTCCTAACAAAACCTATTGTATCAATCTTTAACCAGACAAGGCTCCTAATAGAGCGAACTTCTAAAGAGTTCAAAAATAGCTTGTGGGTATTCATCCCCACCGTGGTTTTTCCTAGTTGGGTTTCCACGTGAAAAATCTGTGTGTCATGTGTGGTGATATTCTTGTGGTGGTTTGAGTAATTTGTGTCTAAAGGTAAATCATGTTGATCTAGCTGGTTATATATATTTTGATAATAGATTACATGTTCATGCACTGGGGTGAAATGGAAATGAAGCATTAGATTGTATGAGAAGATAAGTGTCAACCGGTTTATGCTTGTCTCAGTTACTCTGGGTTTTGTCGGTTTTACTCTGTTTAAGACTGGTGTTACTATTTGTCTGCCTAAGCACAGTGTCTACTGACAAACCGGTTTAGGATTGTGTTTTTGTCTGTACTGATTCACCCCCCCCCCCCTCTCAGTACCGGTTTGGTACTATTCGTTCATCATTGAGTTATCAATTGGTATCAGAGCATCCTCCAGGTCCTCTGTGTTATAAGCTTAACAACTTGAGGTAAAGATCCCAGTCTAATGATGAAGAGGGAAGGTCCAAAGTTCAACACAGAAAATGTCAGTATATGGAAAGACAGAATGAAGATATACATCAGAAGCATGGGTGCTCAACACTGGAGCTATGTTGAGAATGCCTATGTTGCCCCTACCGGTACTCTCACTGATGATCAAAAGAGAGAGATGTAGGAGAATGGGCAAGTCATGGAAGCCCTAATTAGTAGTTTATCTGACATTGAGTTCATTGATGTCCAAGATAAGGTAAATCCCAAAGAGGTATGGGATACTCTTGAAAATATCTATGGTGGCGATGAGCATGTAAAACAAGCTAAGGAAGAAAGCCTTAGAGGGAAGTTTGAAGACATGCGGATGGTTGAAGGTGAGACCATTCAACAATATGGAATAAGAATCAAAACTGTTGTTGGAGATATCAAGAGTGCAGGTGGTAAAATGGAAAATTCCACTATGGTAAGAAAAGTCCTAAGATCCTTATTACTGGTCTATGCAATAAGGGTTGCTGCTATTCAGGAGTTGAGATCAATAGACAAGACTAAGGTATCCCTAGACTCCATCATTGCAAAGTTTTGATGGCAGTGTTCAAAAGACTAAATCAGCTTTTAAACCTTCTGTTGTACCATCCAGAAAAGGAAAAGAAGCTAGCACTAGTGGTGAACCAAGACAGAGTAGAGAAATGGATGATGAGGATATTCTGATGGCATTTGAAGCTCTTCTTGCCAGGAAACTTCCTAAATGAAATGGCAAATACAGAGGTAAGCTCCCTTTGAAATGCTTTTCTTGTAACCGGATAGGACATATTGCTGTAAACTGTCCTAATGGCAACAATAAGGACAAACCAAAAAGGTTCAAGAAATTAAAAGGAGGAAACCGAAGAAACTATTTTGTGGTAGTTGATGAAGGTGTCACAGATGAGGAGTCAGAAGATGAAGAAAATGAAGATATTGTATTTGTTGTTTGCAAGGAAGATGTGTCAGACAAGAAGGTTCTTGTCTCCCGCTTTGATAATTCCAATGAGTGAATTATTGACAGTGGTTGTTCTCACCATATGACTGGTGATCGGAGCAATTTTCTATCCTTGGAAGAGTATGATGGTGGTGTGGTTCGCTTTGGTAATGATGCACCATGTATGGTCAAAGGCAGAGGGTCCATCTCTCTGAAATGGAAAGAGTAGTGCTGACAATGTGTGTTGGGTTGATGGTCTAAGACACAACCTTCTGAGTGTTGCCCAGCTGAATGACAATGGTCTCACTCTGGAATTCAAGAATGGAGTGTGTAGAATCAAAGGAAAGAATGGTGAATTGGTGGCCACCGGCATGCAAACCAAAGGTAACCTATTTCAGCTGAATGCAAATATAAGTACATGTCTTATGGCTAAATTTGATGATAGCTGGATATGGCATAGGAGACTCTGCCATCTAAACTTTGATAACATTGTGAAGGCCAGTAAGATCAAGGTAGTTAGAGGGTTGTCGGTGCTGAGAAAACCAGAAAATACCTTGTGCGGAGAGTGTCAACTGGGGAAAATGTCTTCCTCAACCTTTAAAGGTAAACCTTTCACTGCTGACAATTTGCTTGATCTTGTGCATACTGATTTGTGTGGTCCTATGAAAACTAGGAGTGTGCAAGGTGATAGGTACTTCATGATTCTCATTGATGACTGCTCAAGAATGATGTGGGTCACATTCTTGAAAGATAAGTCTGAAGCCTTTGTAAAGTTCAAAGCTTTCAGAGCATTAGTGGAGAAGGAAAGCGGTGAAAGGATCAAGTGCCTAAGAACTGATCAAGGAGGGGAATTCACTTCCGGTGAATTCAATAAGTACTATGAAGAACATGGCATCAAGAGGCAACTGTCTGCTCCCCGGACTCCATAGCAGAATGGCCTAGCAGAGAGGAATAACCAGACTATGGTTGAAGCAGCTAGAACTATGTTGATTCAAGGAAAGGTAGCTCATACCTTTTGGAGAGAAGTGGTCAGCACTGCAATCTACACAATGAACTGGGTACTCATTAAGAAAGGTAAGGATAAAACTCCTTATGAGTATTACCTGTGGTTAGCTACTTTAGAGTGTTTGGTAGCAAATGTTACATCAAGAGGAGTGAACATGAGAACAAATTTGATGCGAAATGTGATGAGGGAATATTCCTAGGGTATTCCACCAAGACCAAAGCTCTCAAGTGTTTCAATAATAGGACTCGAAGAATTATGGAAAGCATCAATGTAAGAGTTGATGAAACCTCTGAGAAAACTGAGGTAACCAGCAGTGAGCAAGCGGTAAATGAACCGGTTGTAACCTTCTGGGAACTGGTTCTCAATCAACCAAGTATCAGTAACAGTGTTCCTACACGGGTAGATGTAGATGCTAATACTGATGGAGATGAGGATGAAGAAGAAAAGCAAGAGGAATCTATCAAGACCATTCCTCGGTATGTCAAGTTGAATCATGATCCTAAGCAGATCATAGGAGATAAGGATGCAGGAATCCTTACAAGAAGAAAGGTCAGAGAAAACTCATGTATGATCTCTAAATTTGAGCCTAAATCATTCAAAGAGGCACATAAAGATGAAGACTGGTTCAAGGCAATGGAAGAGGAACTTGACCAGATAGAGAGAAATGGTACATGGTCTTTGGTACCCAAACCGGAGCATAAAAATGTGATTGGTACCAAATGGGTTTTCAGAAATAAGTTGAATGAGGATGGAACAACGATTAGAAACAAAGCCAGATTGGTGTGTAAAGGATATGCTCAAGAAGAAGGAGAAGACTATGGAGAAACCTTTGCTCCTGTAGCCAGATTGGAAGGAGTTCGTATGCTCCTTGCATTTGCAGCTTTTAAAGGATTCAAAGTATATCAAATGGATGTAAAATCTGCATTCTTAAATGGGGTACTTGAAGAGGAAGTGTATATAGAGCAACCAGATGGGTTTTCCCTATCTGAAGATAGTGACATGGTGTGTAGGCTACATAAAGCCTTATATGATCTAAAGCAGGCACCAAGAGCATGGTATGAACGCCTGCATTCCCATCTTGTGAAGATTGGATTTGAGAGAACAAGCAAAGATAGCAATATCTACTTGAAGTCTGAAGGAGATCAGATCCTGATCTATGAGGTATTTGTTGATGACGTTATCTTTGGTGGAGATGACAAGATGAGTCATGAGTTTGCAGATGAGATGAAGAAAGAGTTTGAGATGTCACTCATAGGGGAAATTAAGTTCTTCATTGGACTGCAGATTCAACAGATGAAGGATGGAATCTTTATCACTCAGTCCAAGTATGTCAAAGAGGTGTTGAAGACCTTTGGCATGGAAGATAGCAAACCGGTTGGTACACCGATGGTGACTGGTTGTAAACTATCCAAAGAAGATGACTCAGCATTGGTTGATGAGAAGGAATACCAATCAATGATTGGTAAGTTGCATTATATAGTGCACAACAAACCAGATATTGCACATGTAGTTAGCATTACTGCAAGGTTCCAGAAAAGTCCAAGAGAATCCCACTTGGTTGCAGTCAAGCGGATTCTTAGGTATCTAAAGGGAACTATTGATTATGGATTGTGGTATCCATATGGCAAGGACTTCAATTTGAAAGTATTCACAAATGCTGATTGGGAAAGTAATGTGGACGACCGGAAGAGCACAACCAGTGGTGCATTCTTTCTCAATGGTAGACTGGTCTCATGGATGAGTAAGAAGCAGAGTTGTATCTCTCAGTCTACAGCGGAAGCAGAGTATGTTGCAACTTTCATGAACTACACTCAGACAATTTGGATGAAGCATGTATTGAATGGCTTCAAAGTTCCTGTATTTGAATCGGTAAGTATATTTTGTGACAATACTAGTGCAATTAGCATCTCCAAGAATCTGGTGTTACATTCTAGAACCAAGCACTTTGAGCTTAAGTATCATTTCTTGAGGGAAAAGGTTCAGAACAAAGAAATTGCACTGGAACATGTTTCCAGTAAGGAGCAGTTAGCAGACATATTCACCAAGCCTCTCCCAAAGGCTACATTTATGTACTTAAGAGGTGAATTAGGGGTGTTGCCCCTTCAGGAGGTAAACTAAAGGTATATGCTCCACATCAGTCAATTATTGCATAGTCAAATTTTTCTTTAGGATTGATGTGTTGAAGGATGCTACTCCTCAGGGGGAGTAGCATAATGGAACAAGGAAGCTTGTGCCTCCACTTGGGCATTATTGTCAAAGGGGGAGAAGAAGTGAAGCGGAGAAGATATCTGCAGAAATTGGGGGAGAAGATGTGAAGCGGAGAGATATCTTTTGTATATTGCCATCAATGCCAAAGGGGGAGATTGTTGGCATTATGTGTACCAGTATGAGGACATGATGACATTGTATGTTGTCATTGGTGTCAATATGCTAAAGAGGAGAGAACCAATATAACACTGTGAACTGACATTTGTGCCAAAGTGAAGCGGTGTGTTTGTTTAAAGTGAATCGGCATGTGGTTATGGGAACTGGCATATGGAAGCTTTGTATGACTACCAGTTGGTAGTCTCAACTTCAGGGTTTCCGGTTGAAGTGCCTCAAGCCTGTGTGACTCAATCGGTGACTTTGTGTGATGAGTTAGCATTGTAATGCAAAACAAATCATGTTGTCAGGTCAGCCTTGTGCGTGTGAAGGATCTTGCATGAAGGAGATTGTTCCTATCTACCTCGGGAATGCGCGGAGTCTGTAAACGGTGATAACACGTGATGAGTTATCAGCCGCCATGAAATCGGTGGAAAATGAATGATGGAGAACATCTTGAGATTGGTTCAAGACTGTTGCATTTAATGCAATGTGCTCAATGGTCAGGATTGAACCGTTTGAATTGCTTAACCTAACAGGTTTAGGGTTTATGCTACCGGCATGTTTGTTTCCTATAAGGTCGATGTTGTGTCTCTTACAGAGGTTGTTGGAAAAAGTTGTGTGAGTATCCAAGAGAAGAGATACATGATTCTTGCCAGACCAGAAGAGAGAAGTGATACCTGTAGAGTGTAAGTGCAGAAGGTGAAGAGGAGCTAAAGCGGATCTGCATTGGCATTGAGTGTTGTTACCATATCATTGTAATACCTATTGATCTCTAACCACTTCAATAGTTGGGAAATCCCTTAATAGGGTAGCTTTAACCGGCTTACTGTAAATCCTTTAATAGGGTGACTCAAAACCATTGAGTTCTTGAAATCCTCTAACAAGGTAACCTTTAGCAGGGTTTAACCCTTAACCGGGTATTCTAGCCATCCCTTAATTGGGTGATCCCTAATAGGATCGGTTTCTAACATAACCTATTATATCAATCTTTAATCGGACAAGGCTCCTAATAGAGCGGACTTCTAAAGAGTTCAAAAATAGCTTGTGGGTATTCATCCCCACCGTGGTTTTTCCTAGTTGGGTTTCCATGTGAAAAATCTGTGTGTCATGTGTGGTGATATTCTTGTGATGGTTTGAGTAATTTGTGTCTGAAGGTAAATCATGTTGATCTAGCTGGTTATATATCTTTTGATAATAGATTGCATGTTCATGCACTAGGGTGAAATGGAAATGAAGCATTAGATTGTATGAGAAGATAAGTGTCAACCGGTTTATGCTTGTCTCAGTTACTCTGGGTTTCGACGATTGTACTTTGTTTAAGATCGGTGTTACTGTTTGTCTGCCTAAGCACAGTGTCTACTGACAAACCGGTTTAGGATTGTGTTTTTGTCTGTACTGATTCACCTCCCCCTCTCAGTACGGGTTTGGTACTATCCGTTCATCATTGAGTTATCACGGAGTAGGTGTGAACCACTCCAGCCGATACCCGATACAACCACTCCAACTCTGGCGACCTCATCGGGGTAAGACTTATCAATTGGGGTAGGTCTTCTCGATAAGAAAAAATCAAAAACTGCAACTAAGCAACCAAACAAATGGACTAGAGCCAGTCCTTATGTATTTACATGACCACTAAAAGGTCTCACAAGCCAAAACTAGTTAAGGGCATTTCAACCCTTAGGTGCTCCTGCACCATACTCCCCCCAAAACAAAGAAGTCAAGTCACTGTGCTCAGCAGCAAGGAAAGATCAATTCCTGACTTAACAAAGTCTGATTCAAGTACCCATATCGCTTCAGAATCAGGTTTATGCATCCATTTGACCAAATGTTCCATGTAGACCTGTTGTCTAGTCTTCTTGAGAACGCAGGAATCCAATACTTTCTTAGCCTAAGGCATGGCAGAAGACAGTAAGGTCAGGTCGGCAAGTGACTGTTGAACATATGAAACTTGCGCATCCTCCTTGGAAAGTTGTCCCTTGTAGACAACCAAATCTGTGACATTGAAAATGGGAGACAAAGCAATATCATATGGCAAATCAATCTTATAAGCATTAGAGCCATACATGGCTAAAACTTTACATGGGCCTATTCTCCTCATTTGTAGCTTGCTGGGAACCCCTTTCTGAAGTCGATCCTTGGTCAAATGTACCATCACCAAATCTCCAACTGAAAATTGCACATCTCTCTATGTGGCATCAACTCTGGCTTTAACTTTTTTTGAAGAATCTTGGAGAGCTCGCCGGACTTGGTCATGAACCTCCTTCATAGATTGAGTGACATCATCAGCTTGACCACTTCTGTGCGACAGATTACCAAGATCTTGTAATTCCATAACACCTCGTGGGTGCATACCATACACTATCTCAAAAGGACTCTTCCCAATAGACTTGTTGACATTGTCATTGTACGCAAACTCTGCCTAGTGAAGAACTTGATCCCAACTCTATCCATACTCTTTTGTCAAACACTTTAAAAGGTTTCCAAGTGTCTTGTTGACCATCTCTGTTTGACTCTCTGTTTGGGGATGATAGGCTGAACCAAAAGACAAATTAGTTCCCAATCTTTTCCAAAGAGTTTTCCAAAAATGTCCAAGGAATTTGACATCTCTATCTGAAACAATACTAACCAGCAAACCATGGATTATTATAACCTCTTTGAAAAACAAGTGTGCAATGTGACTAGCATCATAAGTAGTTTTACAAGGAACAAAATGTGCCATATTTCTGAATTTGTCAACAACAACAAAAATGCTATCACAACCAAGCTTAGTTTTGGGTAATCCAGCCACAAAATCCATACTTACACATTCCCATGGCCTTGTAGGAATAGGTAATGGCTGATAAAGACCAGCATTAGTAGTTGTACCTTTAGCTTTTTGACAAACCATACACTGCTCAACATACCTTCTGATATCTCTCTACATTATGGGCCAATAGTAGAACATTTGAACAAGTTCCAATGTCTTATTAAGGCCAAAATGACCACTCAAACATCCATTGTGCTTTTCTTGGATTAGATTTTCCCTCATCGATCCTTTGGGAGCACACAGTTGTCCACCTTTAAACAACAAACCATTCTACAAAGTAAAGTCAACATATTCACTATGAAAGTTGTAGTCACATAAATCTGTCCATTTTAATTAAATGAATATTTACTATTTATTTGATTAATAACCCACTAGCCAACAGTTAATGAAATTAACATTTAATTAATTCATCCTCAAATCATTCTCCTATTAATTAAATAAATTATTCAATTTATTTTAATTAATTCATTAAACCAAATTCACAATCAATTAAATGAATAAATCCTATTTATTTAATTTAATCCCCTTTCCTCTTTTAAATAAATAAATAAAATATTTATTTAAATCATAAAACCCTCCCACTTGCATTCTTCTACAAATGCAAGTTGCAACCACAAGTTGAAATAAATTAATTTTATTTTAATTAAAATCATATTTTCCCTCACCCATCAAATCCACTTGCAATCCTAAATCCCCTTCTAGATCCTTCTAATCACTTTCTAACCATTCCTAATTAGCCTAATCCATCCCCTAAATATTGTCACATTCCTAAGCAACTTGGAGTCACTTCTCAAAGCCTTCAAAGTCTTTCAAAAGCATTCAATGCTTTATGTGTTCAACAAGCTAACCTCTAAAGTCTTCCAAACCACTAATGGCTCTTACATAACCATTTATCGTTAAATCCACTTGCTCCCATGGTTAGAGACTTTACCTCTAACTCAACCCTCATTCAACCCATGGGTCTCTTCAAGCATTTATTGCTTTGACCATGGTTATCCTCACTAACTCTTGCACAAGAGTTTATCCATTGGATAAAGGCATTATTCTTTAAATAATGAATTTATTCACTCAACTCAACATTAACTCTACCTCCCAAGTTAACCCTCAGGTCATGTCAAGCATTCAATGCTTCTTCCCTCTCCCCTCAACCCATCTCATGTTGACATTTGTCATACTGGGATTGGATTGAAAGTCCTCACATGGATCTTAAGCCCTTCAATCCTAACCCTTGTTGAGATTACTCAATCTCAACCATCCATTGCTCCATTTTACTTATAAATAGAGCTTATTTCTTCATAATCCAGATCCTCAAAACTTGTATGCATTTAACCTATAGTGAAATTTAGAGAGCATTTAGTATAAGCATTTACATTTACTCTTTTGGACTAAAATTAACACTAGATTAGATAATAGTTTCATTTTTAGCTTGTTTACATTTGCATACTTTCACAATCATATCACAATCTTGAATCTCCATAAGACATCCAAAAAAATAGTGCAAAAAGCTACTAAGAGCTACACTCATTTGGGAACTTGGAGAGGAGAGGAACAAGGGAGGAGCAACTATGAGCATCTTAGTTAGCATTTGGAGGAGCATAATTTATCTATTCGATGTTTGTATGCTTTTTATTTCATGCTCAATATCTCTCTTGATATGCATGTTTAGAATAATCTTTGGTTGCTAACACTAACATTTTTGTTTTTTATGTTCTTGTGTGTGTTGCCATCAAGCCATATTTTCTAATCCTTTTTGCAGAGCATCATTTGGTGAACCCGACGTGAATCCAAGAGCAACCATTTTGAAAACTACTAACTTTTTGAATGTTTTAATTGACACACAGGTCGCACTCTTGCACTTTTGTTCTCGCTTTAGCGCCTTCACAAATTGATACTTTATCACTATTATTCCCACTAATAGTGATATTGCCCCCAAACTGGCGCTATCATCCATCTTCTAGCGCTATTGACCCTAAAATAGCGCTATCATTCTAGTATTAGCGGTTTTGACTCGCTGTTTGATAGAGTTAACTTTATTTGACAACGGTTCTTTTGGCGCTATTGTCTCTTTATTCAGTGCACTCACTTTTCTTTTAGCACTATTGTCTATACTGTTGCGCTTTCGTGTTAAATAGCGCTTATGTTTTCACACAGAGTAGCGCTATTGTAACAGAGAGTTGTAAGAAAATTCCTTGTAACCGAAAACCAAAAAATTTAGGCTTGTAGAAGCCCACCAAAATATGCGGATTTTTCTAATTAATTATCTTTTGTGCAGGTTTTGACTAACCCCTACAATAGGATTTTTAGCAATTTTAGCTTAGGAAATAAATTTGTTCATATTGCTAACTTTGTTCTTTCAAGTTGGGATAAAATAAATTCATTTTCCTTTTGGGTTAAAATCAACTACACTTTCATTTGGAGTTTTAAAATGAACCACATCTTTTGTTTGGAGCTCTAAAAAAGAATCACACTTGTTCAAAGTTAAAAAGAATCACAAAAACAAACACACAAAATTCTTTTTTTTTGCAAAGTTAGGAACAAATTATTTTGGTGCTTAAAATCAACAAGGCAAATTTTATTTCTTGCATCAAACTAAAATTCACAATCAACATTTCATTTTGTATAAGTTAAAAAGAATCCCCAATTTTGTCAAAGTTGTTCTCAAAGCGATTTACTTCAAGCAAAACGTGCTCTTAATTCAGTTGACGAGGATTTCAAATTCTTAGTTTACAAAACACTTTGCCTTTGAATTTAAAAAGAACACCATGATTGTTGGAGCAACATCTCCAAATAGTTAGATCACATTGCAATGAAAATCAGTTAAAAAGAACAAGTGTTTTTGGTGATTGGTACACTTGTGAAAAAAGTTTGTCGAGTGGTCCTACTTCTAACACACACTATCCTCTCCCTTGGCTTTCGTGGTCCTAGGTGCAAGAGAAAAGTGTTAGTAACACTCAAAATTTTATCTTTTTAAGAGAAGCCTGCCAAGAGACAGATCACTCTTGAGAACGACCCCGCACAGTAAATCCTTCGAGCCGCTATAGAAATCAGGTGTGAGCGAAAGTTGTAGCCTTGGGTATAGTTGTTCCTATAGTGTAACTTGTTGAAAGGACATATGGGCCCCACCACAAGTTACAAGGCTTTGAGGTGAGTCACTACAAAATGAATTTATGTCCAAAAACATCAAAAATTACTAGACACCTTTTTATATAGAAACCCACCTGTTCTATTGATTGAGAATATTTGTGATAAATTTAGTGCAAGAGCATAGATGGTTTTGCTCCCAAGATACTCACCATACATATTTCCTTGAGTAGAAACATAGTTTTTTGAAAGGCTACTTGTAGCTTGATAAAAGTGGTGACTCCCCCATCATAGGGATCATCTATTTGTTATGCTCGCGCAAGACTTAGTATATCACATCCTTACCTGCTACGGCGAGATTCATAAGGTATGTAGTACCAAAGTTGAAGAAATATCAAGATGTGGGCTGAAATTATCACAACTGGCCATTTCACCTTAGGGATAAAGTGTGTTTGAAGTGTCTTCGTTTTGTGTCAGACCAGTGATAAATTAAGCCGACTTCGGGCTTTTGGAAAAACATACACAAAAACATTTGAAAAGGGGTCAAAGAGTTCAAAGATTGGGTTGATTTAGACCCACACTTATTTGTGCCTTTTGAGGCAACATTATTGTGTTTGTGTGCTTGCTCTGTTTTCTTGTCAAAGAAAATCAAAACCAATTCAATAACAAGTATTCATCCAACACAAAATTTTCAACACCAACAATTGGCAAAAAATAAAAAAAAAAGTGCAAAAACAAAGTATCACACTATATGACCATCCTTCACATTTTGAGAAGGAAGAATCTTCATCAACATATCAATTTGAAGAAAAGACCATTGCTCAAAGGCTTTCATCAAAAGAAGGAAATTTTTCTATCTCAATAGACAAATCTTTGTCTCACATAGAGCCTTCTTATGTCACATGCGTCTATATCTTCAAGGAAAATCCAACAAGTTTGATCAAGAATCTTTGAACAACTTACTCAATATAGAGCTTTGAGTTATCATAAAAACAAGGGAGGCAAAATAAACCCTGCCTTCTTTCCAGACATTTGCATCACATATAACATAGCTCGGGAAGAACCATCAACCCCCAAAAGAGAAGAGGAAGAATTTGTCCCATTTGTAACACAGAGTTTTTACTAAAGTTTAAACATTCCATCCATTCTCACATTCATACATCATCAATCCATTTCAAACTCTTGAAGCATAAAGAGGTCTTGTCCTAAGTTCTTTTTAGTAATTGCTTGAATCAAAACAACACATCACTTTTTAGAGTGTCTCTACATCTAGGATAAACTCATCCTAAGAGGCATTTCTATGCAGTTTAAAACTAGTCTATGAGTGCATCCTCTCATTACTGGGTAGCTTGGTCTGTAACACATCTCAGACCTTGCTATACCTTATCATCTCAAACATTGTCAACAAACACAACAAGCAATTCATAGAAGGACTTTGGTAACATCAAACCTTGAAGTGCTAGAGATCCATATGCTAAACACTTCACCAAACATTTATCTCTCATTCCATCATCAACTCATAATCATTTTCATCAAACTTCAACAACTACTTTCAAACAAAATGGCTCAAACCAGATCAAGGACTAGACAACAAGAAATCAAAGAGGAAGAGGAGGAAAATATCAATAAGTTCCAAGAATCCCTTGGAGGAAACGCAAATGATGAAAATCCTAGTACTCCCACTTCTGAAGCAATCAAAAGGGAACAACACAACCCCCTCTTCAAACAACTTTTCAATGAAATCCTCAGGAACAATGTTGATGCTCACTTTTTAAGACTTGCCTAAGAGGGAGCCAAACTACCCTCTGATTTTGATACTGCACAATTACGGCAAGCATCAAAACACCAGAGTCGTAATGAGGGTGGAAGAGGTCGAGATAACTTCTAATATGACCTTCATCAAGGAAATCCCCCACCTCATCCTCCTCCTAATGACATTGACATGTTGAGGCAACAAGTCGCAAATCTAGCCCAACAACTTCATAATGGTGTGAAAACTACCTAGTTTTCACTTAATGATATTTGTCTCTATCCCTTCGATAGGAATCTACATGTGCCACCTTTTCCATGAGGGTTTGAAACACCTAAGTTTGAAAAGTATCGGGGAAAAGGAGACCCTCAAGATCATATCAGGAAATTTCACTCCACTTGCCTAGAAGTAGCATATGAAGACACATATATAATGTGTCTCTTTCCTCAGAGTTTGGGAGGGACAACCACGCAATGGTTTTCCCGACTAACAGGCAGCATTAGGAAATTTGAAGAACTGGTCCAAAAGTTCAATGCACATTATTCACATAACATAGAGCGTGATGTCACCATGGCAGATCTGTGTAACACCAAGCAAAAACTAGGGGAGCTATTTTCAGCTTTCCTGCAACGATGGTGACAAATGTCTAGCAGACGGTCTCTTCAGTTACCTGAACGGGAGCTAGTGGAAATATTTATTTCCAACTTGAACGAAGAAATGGAATTCCATCTAGACATGAAAGGCACAGAGTCTTTTAGTGACATGATCACTTGGGGATTAAAATGTGAATGGGCCCTCATCAAAAAAGGGCTTATCAAGATATACAATGAACCAAAAGATGCCCCTCGCTCATGCTTCAACAGTGATAAACCTAACTTCTAGAATAAAAACAAAAACCTCGTCAATGATGGGGTTGTTGATGCAAGGACTATCAGTACACAACCTGTGGTTTGATTTGCGGGGCAAAACCCCCCTCCTAAGAACAACACGGTTACCCCCCCCCCACCAAATCAAGGATGCAATGTACCGCAAGAGGAACCGAGACAATGACAACAAAATTATAAACCAAAACGTACATACACTCCCTTAGGTGAACCTATTGAAACAGTGTTACGTCAATTGGTCTCCTCAAATCTAGTGACCTTACCAAAGACATCTAATTACAAACCTCGGGTCAAACCTCCATGGTGGAGGGATAATGAATATTCCAAATTCCATCAAGGGAAAGGGCATACAACAAGTAATTGTCATAGATTGAAAGATCGTGTTCAGAATCTTATTGACCGATGAGAGATTGAAATTGAAGGACACGACCCAAAAACCTCAAACAATGATCATCTCATGTTCAAGAATCCACTTCCATCACAAGATCAAAGGGGTCCTTCCACCTCAGGATGAAACACAGATACCAATGATTAGACGCGAGCCACTTATAATTACACTGTGAATCACCAATATGATGTCGATGAACAAATTGCAATCATTACCATCAAAGATCCAAGCCCTACCTCCAATGTTGTTACGCGTCGTAGCAAGATCACCATTAAAGTAGCTCCACAAGGCACCACCTCCATCCCAAAGCAGTATAACCTTGTGGAACAATTAGATAAGATGCCCACACTTATATCCATTTTAGAGCTTTTGTGCCTATCCCCGTCTCATAAAACAATCTTGGATCAAGCTCTCCAAGAAGCATCAGTCCCTGCCAATCTAAATACAGATCAATTTCAAGCTATGGTTGTTAGTCTGAGGTCATCACCATGTCTCACTTTCTCTAAAAGTGATAATATATCCGTCCAACAACCTCATAATGCCTCACTCCATATTGAAGCATTTATCAACCAACATAGGATCAAGCAAGTCTTGATCGACAATGGAGCAGGCCTAAATATCTGTACATTACAATTGGTCACAGCATTGGGATATGCAGTTGAATCAGTGGATCCCCGCAAAAAGATAACTATAAAAGCCTATGATGATGCAAAACGTTCTTCAAAAGGAGCAATTGTGTTACCAATCCGAGTGGTCCCAATGGTGAAGCACATCATATGTCAAGTTCTAGACCTTCCTCTACCATAAAAAAATGTTGTTAGGAAGACCTTAGATACACGCCATGCAAGACGTTTCATCCAACTATCACCAGTATATCAAGTTCCCTCATAACGGTGTAGAAATTACAATCCTGGGTGATGCAAATCCATTTGCATATTGTATCAATATCAACCATCAACCAAAGATTACCATTCCTAATAACAGAGAAGCTATCCCATCCACATCATATGTAAGTCCAGTCTCTCTTTCCAGTTCAAACACCACTATACCCAAGCAAGAGAAGCTAAAGATGAAAATGGCAGAGGAAGGTCCTAGGGAGTACAATCTAAGCCAACTCTTTTGTGTTGGGCAATTACCCACTTCCCCTAGAACTCATGGTAAACCTCAAAGGTTACTTCAAGCACCATTGGTCAAGCCAACATGCACTTTGACATCTTTCATCCTTGGAAAGAGTCAGGAAGAGGAGACCAGAGATGAGGACTTAGCATAATGGATCTATAAAGATCCTATCACCATGAAAATCCCACAAGCTAAGCTTCCCACAGATCAATATGGAAAAGGCCTTCTCATTATGCAAAGAATGGGCTATGATGCTCAGAGTGCTTTAGGACCTTGCAAGCAAGGACAACACAAGTCGTTACAGCCTGAATTAAAGCCTAAAGATAACACTGGATTAGGCTTTCAAAAGGTGACTCTTCC